>NC_050525.1:19398825-19482666 GCF_002922805.2 Oryzias melastigma | reverse complement strand
CAAGCTTTCTTTTGTGTTCTTCAGTCAAAACCTCTTTGCTCTGACCCCGAGGCAAGGCGACTGGTAATTGGTCTTTCTGGCGTCTAACTGCTTCTCCTATTGGGCAGGGGTGGACTCTGGTGACCTCATGATTGGCATGATCGCTTCAACATGTGTCCCGAGAAACACAATCTGTTAGCGCGGTTACCTGACCCCACCTCAAGGTTGGCTCTTTTCTGGAAGTCTTTCACAAAAAAAAGAAGTACGGCCAGTGAAAGCAGATTGGCTGTGGTGGTTTTTGCTGTGCTCCAGCTGTGGTAGCCTCTGGGTGTGAGGGCCAAGCAATTTAACATGCTCACAAGCGTGCACTTAAAAACACACACTCACATTTACACACAAAGGGCTACACATAAATTGGGCTACATTGTGCCCAAGTGATTGTAGAGAGTTTCAACAGGAGTTAGGAGTACAAATATTTTCACCACTAAATACACGTTTATGTGCACAGATTCACTCATGAACATTCTGAATACATACATGTAAAATCTGTTATGTTTCTGCTTTTTTTATGACAAGAAACTTCACCTGCAAACTGAAAAACATTGTTACTTACAGATTAAAGTAAGATCTAGACTTGAATAAATGTCAAAAACAGAAAAATAAAATCTCAAAGCAGTGTGGATTTTTTTTTTTTAAACCAAATTGTAAAGTATTGATCCGGCGTTAAGTGGATCTCACATACAGTAGAGCTGTACACACATGCAGATACACACACGCGCGTACACACATATACAATCATTCAGAAAGTCGCAGAGCAGACGAGAGCAAGAGAAAAAGATCTCATCTCATAAGGGGAAGAATGAAGCAATAATTCAGTGCTATTGAACTGCTGGCTGGCCAGAGAATCAATACCACCACACCTCCTATTTGTTTCCTCCTACTCCTTCTCCTCTTACATCAGTTCGGTCTGTCCTTTCACCCAGCTTGAGTCTTTTTCCTGCCTCTCCCTTCCTTTTTCTTCTCATCTGTGCATTCCTTTGTTATGGCCCTCCCAAGTGAAGACAGGAAAAACATAATTATTGTGCTTTACATGCTCACATGACGTCCTGGATATACATCATTTGGGCTTTTTTTTCCCCTCCTCTTCTGCCCGTCTGCCTCCTTCCTCTGTTCACATTTTATTGTGAAACAGGAGTGGATGGTCTGTCCTCATGAAACTTCAATGAGTATTGATCTAGCAGCGGCTCTGGACTCCGAGGGGAGGGAGCAAAGCTGGAGGAGTGATGGAAGAAGGGGTATGTGGGTGAAAGTGGCAGAAGGTGTAGTTAAGAAGGAGGAAGAAGGAGATGAAGCAGAAGACAGGGGAGGAGGGGAGTTAAGGCAGAGCCGGAGGGATTCATGCTGGGTTGGTTTGTGGAGCAGTGGGGGGGATTTGGGGGGCAGAATTTAAAGAGATGAAACAGTTTCATTCCTCCGTGTCGTCTGCTCAGGTGTCCGAGCTGTTTTTAGATTTCTGCTGCCCGGTTAGCATTGTGGAGAGTTTTCTGCAGTTTCTCGGAAAGTTCTGTCCTCTTTAACAGCAGAACTTGACAAATAAAATAATAAATATTTATGTGAAGCAAACTTTTTTTTTTTTTTTTTTTTTGAGAACATCGTGTTCTTCACTTGTCTCCAATTGGAAATATAACAATTCCCATCATCACCCAATATATCTGGTCAGTGTTTTGGCTCACCGGTGCCCCTTAGATAAAGTACGTTTAAGTTACTTCAAATTATTTTTTTTAAACATAGAATCTGACCTCTTAACATCAGAAACGTGGACAAACAATTCATAAACAAGAGCTCCTGAAGGCTTTTAAACCTGCTCAGATAATTTGTCGAACGTGTAGGTGTTGGGGGACCGTGAATGTGTGTTATTTTAGTGTTGGCACCAGTTATGTCTCCAGAGATGAACTGAGTGCTGATCTGATGCTGGCAGTTGATTCTGACAGTTGATAGCTTGCCGACTGTTAGGCAGCTGTTTTTGTAATTGTTGTTTTTCTCAGCCATGACTGATTTTTTTCCCTTTCTTTTGTCTCTGTTGAACACTTTCTCTTGCAATTGTTTTCACATCTTTTCTCCATGCATCTCAATGATTTTCTTACAATATATTTTAAATAAATTTTAATTTACTGCTAAAGTTTCTAGAAAGCAGCATGTTCAGATGCTGCAGCAAAACAGACATTGACTTGTATTGAAAATAACTCATCCTTTATAGTGTAAATCCAATATGTAAAGAGTATATGTCAAAGAAAAAACTCCCAGAAACCTGGAAAAAGTGTGTAAATGTACTAAAAATCCTTTCTGCACTTGTTAACCCCTTAAAGCTTTAATTAATTAATCTTTTATTATCTTTTTTTAAATCTTTTATTATGATCTTTAATTTATGATAGTGTAGTCTTTAGCCAAAATCAAAAACCTGCGTCGTTTTCTTGAAAATTGTTTTTGCAGAGTAGCAGAAATTCATCTCTGAGTTGTGGGCGGGACTGTTGGCATGGTGTAAGCCCGCCCCCATTTCCCATCATCAATGAGTTTGCTCACTCTCCCGCTGGCCCACACCCCCCTCACAGCCCCTAACGTAACATTAAGCGGTGCAACAAAAATAGCCTGTAATATTGGAGCTTTCCAGCCCATAGACGTTTATACAAGAACTGGACATAGCAATTCATAGGAAATGCCTTACCTTCAGCTTTTGGGAAATCAGGCCAGAGCCTTCGCTGTCACTTCCTGATACGTCTACTGCCACGTTGCAATCAATTCCCACCTCTCGACGGGTCAATCAGTGTATACTTCCTGTTTGGAACACGAGAGGGGAGAGGTTGAGCAGTCCATTTTCATACGGTCTATGATCCAGACACACATTTGGCTTTGTTTTGTCTGCTCCTGATTCATAATAATCTGAATACAAAAAGAAAAAAAAAAACATAATTTCTTAATTTGCCATAAGAACCTGTCAAAAAAAAAAAAAACCCACCAAAACACAGTCTTTATTGGAATGGGTCTTAACACTGGAGACGTCACCGGGGACACTCAAATAACACATTTCTTTGACTAAATGTAACTCTTTGATAGACACAAAGAAAAAGCAGCATTTCATTTTGGCTTTGCACCAACATGCAACACCTTATCAACATAAGGTGTTGCATAATGAATGCTTTTCTTTGCTTTTGAATCTGCGGTAATTGCGTAAATGGTTAAAGAGTTACAGTAGTCGAAAGATAGTCAACACTGGAGCTAAAGCTATCATGTCAAAGGGTTCGGCTAAAAATCAGTCAACTGATTCTTATCAAAAGATCTTTAATTTCTAACCAGTTTTTCATGTTCTTTAGTCTTTTCTTACAACAAAAGTCAAACCCACAGAGCAAAAAGTGTTGTGAACTTTTTAACAATCTACTCATTAGGACCACACAGTCATGTTCACATAATCACCACATACGAATCGTAAAATCATGTTGCACCCAGAAACATTCCGTGGAGTAGAAGATCGTCCGAAACCCTCAAACATCTGGAATTTTTACAGCCCACAATTTATGAAGTTATGTTGCTAACAAATTAAGTGGTTCGGGGCCTAACAGAAACCAGAAAGTTGGGTGTGAGATGATGATAAAATATATATCAAAAAAAAAAAAAAAAAAAACTGGCTAAAGAGAAATTACAAAGCTGTGCAGGACATTTAGCTGCTAGTAATTTATCAGTTCTGGATGTGGAAAGTACCAGACATCACCAGCGCAGCTGCACTCTTTGGACATCATGCTCACAAACACACCCTCCGTTCCCCCCACACCTACATCCATGCATCTGGCATAACTTTATACTTCCTTTTCTCCTACGCACACACTGAAACTTACAAGGTTCAACCATGTGACACGTGTTCAGCACGCATCAGTAAACTCAGGAACACACACACATTCCGTTAAACAGCCCATGTGACTGACAGAGCTTTCAGAGCGCCACTTGATTGACGTATTGATTGGGTAAAAACTGTAGAGGAGAGTAATTGAAACATTAAAGTGAACTCTGAGCTCACTTTAAAGCCCCTTAGATTATTCCTGCATTGTTATTATCATGTAATTGCTTTTGAGAGCATCGCATGAACCTTTTCTGCTGCGCATTTGCCTGCAGCCAGATGTGATGCTACAATTCACAACTCAGTGTCAACTGAGCTCTTTTCAACTGACTCTAACATTTCTTCACTGAATGTCAGGTCTTCTTGAACAGGTTCTGATACAAGTTTCTTAATATTTTTGCCACTTTTTTCACAAGATTAATGTCATTAAAAACATTTTGAAGTGGATTTTCCTGGCGTTGTCCACTTTAATGCTGTGTTAGAACTGAAAACATAAACCATGTGGAAAAGATATTCACTTCTTCTTAGAAGTTGTGTATTGCTCATGTTTGTCTCATTATGGAGTTTGGTGTCGGTTCTTTATAAATAATTTAAGTGTTTTTTACACATTTAGGCAATAAAAACAGAAATCCACTGACATACTTTTTTGTTTCTTTGCATTAAAGATATTGCAGAGCGTTTTATGGAAACATTTTTTGACAGTTGGGGCACCATGAGGGGTATCTTCTAGGGATGCAACAATTCTTTTATTTTTTTAACATGTTTTTGTGGCATTTTTCATAAACACAGACCTAAGCTGGATAACTCCGATATTGCTCGCCATTTTTGTTGCACCGGTACTGTTGTGTTGGGGGTGGGAGGGGCTGTAAGCTAGTGGGAGAGCATGTAGACAGGTGGATGATTGTAAGGATTGGCAGCTTACATCATGCCAACAGTCACAATACAATTCAGAGATGAATTTCTAATGAACTCCTGCTGCTCTGCAGAAACTAGGTCCTAGAGAACAACACAGGTTATTATCATTTTTTTTAATTTTGCTTGAAAACAGTAAAATTAGAATCAGAAGTCTACCGAAAATGCTTCTGCAGTAGATAAAAATATGATTGAAGTAGGACATCCGCATATGTATACGTTAAGAGTCAAAGTCATGCGTTGTGCTGAATTTAGAAGCTTTAAATTTGTTGTATTAAATTATTCTCAGTTAAGCAGGAGCCAATTGAAAGGCTTTTCTTCATTGGTACTAGCCTGTTAGCTTGTATTTTCTGTATTTTTAGTTTTTGTTGTTTTGTAATTCACAAATCATATATCAAACCCAAACAAAATCCATGACCCAAAAGTCCAGGTTTGAATCATGGGGAAAGTGTTGCATACCTGGTATCTACTCTATGAAAACAACAACAGTAAATAATATTTAAATAGCACTTTAAAGTCCCATTCACTCATTCACACACTGATGGCTGCTTTATTGCCAAACTCTAGCGCCAACTTATAACCACCAGAGGCAGTGTGGGGTTCAGGGTTTTGCCCAGGAACACTTTGACACATGGCTGTGCACTGTGTTGTTCCAGTCAGAGGTTGGCCGCTGTACCACAGCCACCATCAGAAACAGGAATTGAACTGAAATTGCAGAAGGTTGTTTAACCCACTAAGCCCCGGTGGCCACTTGTCTTCAGAAATGGAAATAATTTCATCTCATGAGTGAACTTCAGCGAGTTTCGCTTTGAGGCTCCTCAAAGGAATTCTTGGGAAAACAGTTTTCCTCGGTTGCAGTTTCAGGATTCGATTCAGATTTGGACTGTCAACCCTTCAGTCACAAGCCGTTCTCTCAAACCCGAAGGCTTCTGTCAACTGTTAGAGATCACACAGAGCAGGCTCATTATTTTCCAACCCAGTTTTGCACACAAAGACCTGCGTAATAGCAGCATGGTGCTTTGGAACAAAGTGTCACAAAATGAAAAATGAGCCTCTCTCCTCATGAGTTGAATCCCCCCTGCTGGCTCCTACAGATGTTGTCATTTTGCATCTGTATGTCATGTATGCAAGCTTGTGATGTACACCAGCAGTGACAGCAGCGAAAGGTAAAGCAAGGATAGGAAAGCTTTAGAACAAGTCTATTGAAAGTCAGAAGTTGGCAACGATTGCAAGGTCATGATAGGAAACACTTGATGTCACTTTGTGATGTTTTGTTCTGTACTCTGAGCAAAGATTCTCTGGCATTGTGTCCAAAAATATGTCGACATTATCTGTCAAATGAAGACACTGAAGGGAAATTTCCCTAAATATGTAGGATAAGAAGCAAACATTGATTTTATGCTCTTGAGGCTCCTTGAGTTTATATGACACCAAAGATTTATTTGGGAAAATCAGAGATTTCTTTGAGCAATTAAAATGCTGAATAAGGTGACATAATTAACAACAATAATATTGATAAAAAATCATAAATAATTAATAAATATTAGGTTACTTAATTAAATAGGTCTAATTGACTAATATTATGCATTTTCTATACATAATGTTTCTTACTACAGTCATTTAAAAAATGAAATATTCATTATAATAATTTATATTTGAAAAATAAATTTAATGTTTTCATTTTATATATGCAAAAAAAAACATGTAGAGCCACAGGAGTCCAGAATTTTCCAAAATAAAAGTGCTCTGTCTTGAAAGAAAAAAGAAAAAAACTACTATGAGTTGAAATCAGGGGCGGAGCAAAAAAAAATTCCTCTCTTTACCCTCAATTTTTAAGTCAATATTAGTATCAATATTGACAAAGAACAAAAAATCATTAATAAAAAATGTAAAAAGTGAAATAAATAAATAAATAAAAACACAATTGCTGGCTGAAACAAAGTTGTTTTTGTTGTTCACCTTTCGGCACATCCCATCAGACGTTGGCCTTGCGTATATTATTATATCCGGACTGGGGACGGCACAGGGAGCTCTTGTGGCCCTCTTGTGGCTCTATAGTTTAGGCAGCAGCGTGACAGCCCACACTGGGTTTAAGCAAACCGTGGTTTCTCACATACCTGTCCTACACTCAGCCACCTGAGCCTGTTCTTATGGAAGTTTATAATGGAAGCTCTTCTTTTGTGTTGTTTTTTTATTATATTTTTGAGCTATTACAACACATTGATTTACCCATAATTAAAGTTTTATCCATCTAACAAACATTTTAAATGCAGTTGAAGGTTTGCGGAAAGCAAACAATGAAAAAAGTCAATTATTCGATAAAAACATGAGGCAGAAAGAGGGGAAGTCTTGCTGAGAGATTTGCAGACAGCCGAATGGGTCCGAGCCTTGAGTTCAGTCCCGCTGATGTTATAAAGTATGCAAGAGGTCAAAAAGCCACCGATCTTAGGTATCACAAATTACTAAACCAACAAGCCGGTCGTGAACCGAACAGCTCTAAAGCTGGAGGCTCTGCAGCAACATCTGCACATGAAACACCCTTTCAAAACAATGCAAGGAGTGTTTCCAGTTAACTCCATTAAGCTTTTATTTAAATCACTCCTCCACTCTCTTCTTCTATTCTCTCTGTCTCCTGCAGCACTGAATGAACCAACCATCGACTACGGCTTCCAGAGGCTTCAGAAGGTTATCCCTCGGCACCCAGGGGACCCAGAGAGGCTGCCAAAGGTGAGGTGTCTTTAATCGCCTGCAAATGAGTGTGAAGCCTTTGCTGGGATATACATGTTGACAATTTTAGAAAGTTGCTGTTTTAAAGTTTCATATTTTCTTCAACTTGTGGAAGTTTTCCAAAAATGTGTTTGTTTGTACTTTCTCTGAGTAGAAATTCTCTTTTCAAGCCTCCTTGTGTGGAGAGCTTCAGAAACACCCGTTCACCGGGTGAGCATCTGAATCCCTTCCAGATCAGACAGTCATATCTGACTATTTGTTTATCAGCTGCAGATCAAGCACAGCATCTAAAACATCAGCAGATGCAAACAATTAGCACCAAACGATGAGCTTTGCTTTGATATGAAGCCCTGCCATCTTGAGCGGTACGAGCAGCACGCCTCTCCCCTCAGTGTGGGCTTTTTGAGTTTGAGCTTGGGGGGGGCACAACCTCATAAACACAAGCTGCGGACTACTTTTCCATTCCTGCGGGAGCCGGTCCAGGATTGGCTGATTTAGGGGTGACATCATTCAGCGATGGGCGCTGGTCATGATGGGATACTTTGGTGATTGTGTGATGTCAGCATGAATGTACCGACACCCCGGATCCTGCACACGTGTTAGCAATTGCATGCAACGTGCATCATTTCTGTGGGAACATGTGCAACACATCACAACAAACTTTACACCTAATAAGGGTGCAGATTCTCTGTTTCACTTTCTAACATACCGTTAGTTTATTATGGGCTGGAGTTTGTAAAAGAACACAGAACTGTCACTTATGACACAGCTCAACAACAAAGGGTAAGTCTAATCAGTGGTGCTATTTAAAAAAAATAATATAATCAAAAAGTTGTGAAATTATGCTAGTTGTAAATTTTGAATAATTTTTATCTAAAAAAAATCTTTATTTAAGTTTATATATAAAGCCTATGGATTTTGGATTTATATGGAATTTGCAGGATATTCTCCAAATGTTTTTAGCAGAGCCACCAATTCTTTTTGTCTTTTTCACCTTTTGGTACGCCAAAATAACATCCATCCATCTATTTTCCTGACTGCTTTGTCCCTTTCGGGGTCGCGGGGGTGCCGGAGCCTAACCCAGCTACTGATGGGCGAAGGCGGGGTACACCCTGGACAGGTCGCTGGTCTGTCACAGGGCCTCAATCACACACACATTCACTCTCACATTCACACCTAGGGGCAATTCAGAGTCACCAATTAACCTATGAAGCATGTTTTTGGACGGTGGGAGGAAGCTGGAGTCCCCGGTGAAAACCCACGCATGCACGGGGAGAACATGCAAACTCCACACAGAAAGGTCCCAGCCGGGAGTCGAACCGGGGCCTTCTCGTTGTCAGGCAAGAGCGCTAACCACTGCACCACCGTGCAGCCCCCAAAATAACATATTAAGTCTTTTTCTTTTAAAGTTTTCTTTCCTTTTTTAATTTTTTTTTTACCTTAAAAAAACTGGTTTCCTTTGTGTGTCTCAATTTGCTCCTAAATCAACTTGAACATACCCTAAAAAGACAACAAAAACTCACATAAACCTGATCAAACTGTGCAATAACATAGTTTCTAAAGCGTCTGGTTAATTTTTACTTTCCACCAGACTCTGAAGCGCTATGAAACGGCGCGGAACAGAGGCCGCTTCCATTCTGCGCCCTTGTATTACCCTTATGGTGTAGTTGACACCACTCATAAAGGGCCACGGTTCTCCGCGTCGTTTTGGCGTCAGGTCTATTTTTTGCACAAGCGAGAGCGATCCGCGTCAATTCTGGCAGGATATTATGCTAAGAGACTCGAGAAAATCTGGCCAATTTTCAAAATATAACAAATTTTCACACTAAAATACCACTATTGACAAATACGATCATATTTGTATATCTAAACAGACTGTAGAGGTGAAAATAAACACAAACAGACACACACTGAGAAACACACATACATATAGATCAACGTAGTGCGCCGACTATGGAGCGGGGATGGGGGCGGTTTTAGATGTTTGATGATGGCAAAAAAAAGCTCTAAATCACCACAATTGAGTAGAAGTGCCTGTGGACCATTGTGGAAAACTGGTGTGGACTGGAGGTTAAGCGGATACCGCACACACTCCGCCCCCTGACACCAGTCCTGTAAACCAGGAGCTATGCTACATTCACACCGGGCATGTGTTGCTCATTAGCAAAGCCGCTAAACATGAGGCCTTGAACAAGCTTTTAGTTTTGGTGCTCACACTGGACTCTAACCAATTTAATAATCATTGGAAGAGGTTTGGTGCAACATTTTGACGCAGTGCAAATCTACCTCTTGGCTTTTTCTTTCACAGCTCTATTCCAAAAATAGAATATAAAGCCTGCAAACTGTCTTAAAAACTTTTAAAACAAAACGTGAACATGAAAGTTTTTCACGCAGATTCCCACAACGTCTATATACGCGCGTTTATGTGGACTTTTCAGTGGAAGTGGTCGCTTGAGCGCATGTTACTGAGGGTGGTGTGAACTTAACATCACATTCAAGCCTGCATATTTTCACACCTTTGTTTGTTTTCACTCACTGTCTGCCTGTTCCTACATAACAATGTTAGCAGTTGTGGATTTTCATCATTGTTGCGCGAATGGTTTGATCATCAACCAATGCAAAGGCTTTGATTTTTAGATTACCATATTCTCACAAAGGCGTCCTTGCAGCTGCAAACATCTCACTTTGTTTATGAAATATCAAATTCCCTCAATGTGTGAACATGGAGGAATTAGTCATCTTCTATAGTCTGGTTTGCATTTTTCTCAGCAGAACTCACACATATTCTCCCCCTAGAACTTAATCAGTGCCACCTTTTAATCAAAAGAGTTGTCAGAAAGGGAAACTCTGATCTGGACACGTGTTAGCTGTCTCAACGGTTAACACCTGAATTCAGAAAATGTGGCTGAGCTGCGGCACACTTTTTTAATCTCCCTGATTTGGATTCTTTGAAAGTGTTCCCTTGTTTTGTTGAGTGAGAAAAGTTTGCGGTGTTTTGGACACTGCTGGCTGCTCATCGATCACTTCAAGCACTGAAGTTCTAAGAGTTTGTTTGCAGACCTGCATGGATGACAGACAGGCAGAGCAGTGGAGTGTGTGAGAGGATTACAAGTGGACAGCCGACTCCATAATTGTTCAGTGAACATTGAGTGGATTTTGCTGCCCACATATGCACACAAACACAGTTTCAACTGCCAGTTTGTGTCACTGTGAGAGCATCCATATGTGCAAATATACAGTTAATAGTAAAGCTCACAGTCAGCACCTTCATTTCCATTAAATTATGTAGAACAAAAATTAAAGTGACAAGAATGTAAACATATAAGTGATATATTTTTTTAAGTCATATTTTGTTAAATCCAATGAAAAAAAGCTGTTCAAAACTTAAACTTTGTCTATGGAAAATAATTCCAAGGTTTGCACCTTTCCCAGCTTTGATTGATTTTTAACTCTGGTTCTAAAATAAAAAAAAATCAAATTCATCATAGTGTATCATGTGCAGCTAATGTTGGAATCCAAAGTGATGTTGGTTCTGATAGCAGAAAATATTTTTTTATATTTTTTATAAGAAGTGTGTTGCACTTACACATACTTTTTTGGATTTCTGCTCTTTGTTCAGGTGAACAAAAAATAAATTAAATACCTTTGTCTAATCTTGTAAAGATTAATTCATGGAAGTGCCAACTGTTTAAAAGTTGATCATGAATTAATAATTGGGGTTTTTAGCCAGAAGGAATTATATGACATCAAGTTATTAATATATCGGAAAGAAGAACTTGGACAGAAAAAGTCTAAGCAAGATTCTTGGATTTGCACCAGTTTAATATTTCCCATCAAGCCTTATTCAACTGTAGGTGGCAGACTAGCACTGGTTAACAATAAAAAAAATGAAAAAGAAGAAGAAGCCCCTCCCTCCTGGCCCAGTGTGAATTCAAAGTGCAAGTGAACGTAGCATAAAAGGTGGTAAAATTTTGATTCGTTTTCTTAAGATAACATATTATTAGGTGTGAATAAGACTTACTTATCCAAGAAGTAAAACTGCATTTGTATGTTTTCACACTCCAAACCTCCAGGTTTAATTCTAGATATGCTTGTACGACACATATTAGGTCGCTCTTATGAGTATCTGTTGGTTTGTACTTAAATGTGAATGGATAGCCGGAGTGTCATTTTGCTAACTGCATTTAAACGCTAGAAAAACAAACCACCATACACTGTCTGCAGCTGACATGTCTGCACATGATGATATCACACGTTTGTCATTGGCAGCATGAGTAATTCCTGGTGATGCATTAACACATATACTGTACATAAAACCATCGGCTTTAAGCACCATGTATGGGTGCATGTGTCATACATAAACCTATATGGAGCAGACTTAAATTCACTTCTCCGTTGAGAGGAGATGCTATCTGAAACCACCATCTCACATCGCATTAGGGAGACAATTTCTCCCAAAGGACACGCAGGCATACATGTCGATACTTTTTTATATGTGCACTACTGGGCGCCAAGCCCCAGTGCGCCAACATATTAGGATGACATCATCTCGGTGTAAGGTATGACCGTACATGTAAGGCATCCCTAATGGCACATTAGAAGCAGATCAAGCAGCTAATGTGGCAACATTAGGGAGGAATAAGTCATGTGTATGTCATAGCTTTGCTGGCCTGGCACACGCACACTACACACAATTGTGACCGCCGGTCCAGCTTTTGGAAGTGCTAATGTATACTGTGTGTGTGTGTCTAATGTGAGGTTATGAAATTAGTGCTGCTCATAACTCAGACAGTAAAAGCATCGTCGACGATTCCTCCTCTTCTGCCATCTTTCCTCCAGATGCACTTTTGTTTTATCCTTCTCTTGCTAAGTCTCCCATCTGAGATGTTTGTCTGTATTTTCTCACAATGCAAACTCAAAATAAAACATGTCAACAGTTTCAAAAGTTTGGAGAAAATCTTCATAAAACATAAAACTTTGAATTTTGTTTTAGTTTGGTGAACTTTAGCTTCTTTGTACTACAGTAACGCTTCAACAATTGCCGTAACTACAACAGATTCTGAAGCAGACAAAAGTAACATATCATGCAACACGTATTAACACAATTCTGCTTTTCTCCGCATCAGAATCCCTTAGAATTATGTTAAAACCGTAAACAATGGAAACGATACAGGGGTTCAGAGAGTGTAAGTTATTTACTGTCATCATTGCTGACAGCTTCGGTGTTAAAGGGTTAAACAGGACAGATTCAGTTCTATAGATACTAAGAAACAGGACCAAATAATCATAAATAAGGCTACTGTCACATATAACGTATGCCACTGCACAGCGACCAAAATGCAAGTTTTCCAGCAAATTCAGCTGGTAACCACGTGGCAGCGTTTGTAATCAGTAGGCGGCAGTCATATTTTTACAGGTTGAGCGGTGACCGTGGAGGTTTTAAGGAAAAGTTATAATTTTACGACGACCGGAGGATTTTTCTCTAAAAGTTGACATCTGTCAGTGACCGCCCAGGAACATTTCGAGCTTGCGCGGTGACGACATTACGAAATTGGGTGACAGGACTGTGGCGGCCGGAAGCAGCTCTGACTGAACGACGTGTAGATGTCTCCAGGCAGCGGTCGTCAATATTAAGTGCCACTGGTTGCCAGCTTCCTGCTAACCTAGGGTTGATACTAACACACTCATTGTTTCATAGAATATATTTCTTGCAATTTCCTCTTAGATTAAGAAGAAATATGTTTTCTGATGTCTAACTTTCATAGTAGCAAAAATGTTCTTTTAATGGTTTATAAATTCTCTAGATGCATTTTTGTAATCTTAAACCACATTTTTGTTTGACTTCACACAAAAATCTAAAAAAAATATTAATTTAGTTTGTTTACAGACAGATTTAGTGTTTTGACTAATATAAAGTGAGGGCAGGTTTGTACAAGTAAGGTCACAGATTGTTTGTTAAATGTACAGCAAAAACAGACAAAGGCAAACTGCATCGATTCTGGCCGTCAGAGGCAGCAGAAGCCTGCAGACTTCACGATTATGATGATGATGATGTTACCAGATCATCTTTCCTTCCCGTTTATCAGCTACTGGCCTTACTGGAACCACTTCAACACTCAGGATCGGGTTTCTCTTTGTGTGTGTGCGTGCATGTGTGTGCATGCGTTTGTGTGAATTTCAGCTCATCGGTCAAATAATGAGAGGTTAACAGAGAGCCAGCAGGAACGTAATAATGTGCAAAAGATTGAATTTAGCTCCATTGACAGGCACACTTAAACTGCTGACTGGATCTGTGACCTTTAATATCCGCACAAACACACACACATTGATGGGGAGGCAATATGTTCCTCCAGCCGCTAACTCAAAGGGGAGCACACATGCAGTGAACCGTAAGCATGTGTGTCACACAGTGCAGGTTAACAGTGTGAACAGAGTCGTTTTCTCTCTGTCAACAGCACACAACACATTACCTGTTTAACAAGACACCTTAGACCTGGAGGTGGGCTCCCAGAGAGAGGTAAAATGATAAAAGGGACCCACTGTTGAGAAAACCTTGTAGAGAGGACAGTGTCAGAAGGAAAAAATCAAAGGAAAGGAGCAGTGGTCAATCAGTACATGAGATAATAGAGATACAGTGAAAGGTGGTAAAAATAAAAAAATACATTGATATTGAGCTTTATGTTATTTTTATACATTATGGAGGATCCTTCGAATTCCACGCTAACTTTAGTCTAATAAAAGAAAAAACCTCAAAACCAAACAGGATTTTACTAAGACTCTGCGCTGGTTCGAAAAGCAATGAAGCAAAGCACTTTAGATTTACTTTAGAGCATATTTTAAATACCTGTCACTTCAAGAGGTCATTAAGAACCATAAAAGCTTTCTGGCTGACAGCAGCTAATCTCCACTTTTAAAAGAAGTGACGAGCAATTTATTTTCTTATGATGAAGTGGTGAAAGGGAAATATGTTGATGATGTGTTGAAGGGTTTTTTTTTTTGCAAGTGGAATGGAAGACAGCATTTACTTGAGCAGTTTAAGTAAATGTGTTTTTCAATACATACAAAAATACATTAAAGACAAAGCAATAGAAAAACTCAGATTTTTCAAAACTTTTCTCCATTTTAGGAGGTTATTCTGAAGAGAGCGGCCGATCTAGTGGAAGCGCTTTATGGGATGCCTCATAATAACCAGGTAAGGACTCCGACGTGCAAGTGTTCAAATGGAAAAAAAAAAAGGGAGGACCGTACTCTGTTGCTATTATTGTAATTATTGTTTTCCTCTTCCTGGAGGAGATCATCCTGAAGCGAGCAGCCGATATTGCAGAAGCCTTATACAGCGTTCCTCGAGGACACACCCAGCTCTCCGGCTCAGCTCACACTGGAATGATGGGAGTCAACTCCTTCACCGGGCAGCTGTCCGTCAACGTCTCCGAACCCTCTCAAGGCAACCAAGGTAAAGAAAAGAAAAAAAACTCCACATTATTCACATCCTTTGCTTTCTTGGCTGAAACTTCACGTTAGATTATAAAACCTGCTGAGGGACAGTAATTTAACTCATTTCCAGACAGAAACTTCTTTAAAAATGCAAAAGCACACAGTCGAAAAGTCTGTTTAGGCTTTTAATCTTTAATGAATTTCATATAATTACATCAGTTTTTTGTGGAGTTTGCATGGTTTCAACCAGATGCTCTGACTCCCTCCCAGTCAAAACGTCATGTCAGATTTTTTAAAAGATGATACACTGTTGTTTGTTTATATTGGAATCTCAAAAAATGTATTTACATTTATATTTCTCTTGAGGCCGTATGCATGAAAAAGTATCAAAGAAAAAGGCAAAAAATGCAATAAATCGTATGTTTTATTGATATCTAGTTCTAGAAAACATCATGAGTTTTTCACTAGGGGTGTTTGGAAAAATTGATTCAGTGATATATCGCAATCTTTCATTTGGCGATACTTGGATCAATTTAATATTCTAAAAAGATGATATTTAATAAATTTTTTATGAGCGTGTTTCAGCGTCTTACTTTAGTTTTACACCTAAACCCCAGACCGCTTTGGTCTACACGCATCAAAACAAGAAAATCTTGCAAGAACCAGCTTGTGTTAAAAGTTCAGTCTCATTGGTTCAGTCAGCCTTGCGGTTTTTGTTTCTATGAGATATATACTACTTAGTATTACTTAGTTTTTTTTCTAAGCCATACAAGTCAAAAATTGTTCTGACACAGTCTCAGTATATCGTGATATGTATCATATCGCGATACAGTCTTGCCAGATTCTAGCCAACACACACCCCTAGTTTGTTCCAGTGTCATGGACGACCCTTTTTTTGTTTCGTCTTCCTATATCCTGCAGGGTTCGTGCGCAGCAGCAGTAGTGTGTCGCCTCACGGTTACGTCCCCAGCTCCACACCTCAACAAACCAGTTACTCCTCAGTCACGAGCACCATGAACGGCTATACCAACAACACCGGCATGACCAACCTTGGAGGCTCGCCCACTTTCCTCAATGGTTCTGCAGCTAACTCGCCTTATGCTAGTGAGTAAATGCCCACATCATTCACAAAAACTTGAGTTTTACACTTCAAATGTGCCCATTTTCTGACTTTTGTTTTACTATATCTTAACTACCATACTTCATAGAAGCAAAAAATGTTAGAAAAGCTTTCAGATTATGCAAGTGACCTTGTTATTAGAGGCTATTAAACTCATTTTACCTGTGGCTGGATTGCTCAGTTGACTGTGTGTGACACTGGCACATGGAAAACCAGGGTTTGTTTCATGAGCTTATTCTAGTCTGGGTCTTTAGCCAAGATCCTTCAACTTATTTCCTATTTGTAGCCATAGAGGGCTCCGAGTATGGATTTCCCTGTGCCAGTCCCCAGCCCGGGTAAAATACAGGGTTGGGTCAGGAAGGGCACCGCTGTAAAACTCTGCCAATCAAATGTGTGAATCAGTGTAAACTGATTCGTAAGGTGACCATTGATATGATAAGCCGAAAGGTGAGCAAAAACATTAAACTAACTTAATTAACTGTAATATTTTTCCCGAAGCAGCAACACATCAAGTTTGACCATTTTATGCCAAACTGTTGGTAAAACTTTGATCAGCAAAAACAGAGAACTCAAACCTTTTCACTTTACGTCTACTATTGCAGCAATACCAAACAAGACCACATTCCACGTTGATCAAGACCATTTCTAAGATTTCTGACTGTATTTGATAACAAAACTTATTTAAAAACCCACAAAGAAACTTGGGAGTACTTTGGAAAGCCATTGTGCCACACCGCAATCTGGTCCTTCATCCTAGACATAAACTTCAGGTCATATTACACAGAGAGTAAGCCCTTTAGCAACTTTGGGAAATCTTAGATTAGACCTCTGGGGATGAGTTCATCTTAGTGTCAAGACAACTTTCCCATGAGAAAGGTTTTTATCAGGGAAAGGTGCAAAGACCAACATCTGTGCCACTGTTGGGGGATTCATTGTCCAGGGGATGAATAACTGGTTTATGGGTCTCGATACCATTGATTGAAGAAATGTATTTGACATTTTTGCAACCATCAAGTGGTTTTCTAATCCTCTGAATGTCCTCCTGGAGAAATAAAATGTCAAACTCCATTCTGAGGATGTGTGCTCATCGGGCCTGACTGCAGACCATGACTTTCCCTTTGAAATGACATCCTAATCCTTGAAGAACAGAGTCAAACAAAAACAACCACGGACTGTTGAACAGTTGTAATCTTCTATTTGCTCAAATCCTAATTGATTAGGAGGTTTAATTAAGGAAGGTGTGATGCAAGACAGTGGTAAGTGTGCTGAAGGAGTTAAGTTATAGATTCTTTCTCTACAGAATGAATGAACTTGTTTTTTTTCATCACTGACCCATTTTTTTACTCTTTTCAGTATAAAAGCAGTCATTAAACAAGATGTTATACCAGCATATGCTGAATTAAATGTTTGTGTATGGAACTGCAAGCAAACACAATCTCTGTATGTCTTACATTTGAAAAAAGTCACTTCCCAAGGGTGTATCTGCAGTGCAATCTTCAAAAACAATCACCAGCAAAAGCTTGTAGCTCCGTTTAGTTTTCAGTCCATTGCTGCCTTTCATCTGACAGCCACGCCTCCTCTCCTTCTGTTGGTTAATTGCATCGTACTTCCACTTAGTGTAGAAGAGAGCCAGGGAAGAAGAGATAAAACAGCAGAATGGACAGATGTTATCACTTGTTTGCCAAAGTTCCCAGCGATTGTGATGAAAACAGATAACTGCCAGATTTGTGGAAAGAATTTGCAGAGTCTATAAAACTTGTTATTTGAATGACAACCCCCTGGATCTCTCTTTTTACAGTTGTTCCATCCAGTCCCACCATGGCCTCCTCCACCTCTCTACCTTCCAACTGCTCTTCCTCTTCTGGCGTTTTCTCCTTCTCCCCGGCCAACATGGTTTCAGCAGCAGTTAAGCAGAAATCTGCCTTCGCTCCAGTGGTTAGACCCTCCTCTTCTCCACCGCCTTCATGTACAAGTGCTAACGGCAACGGACTCCAAGGTAATTCACAGTTCCAAGCATTGAAGGCAACAAGTCATAGTGTTTGAGTAATTGATATACGATTGATCCTGGAAGGAAACAATCTGAGGAGGATGAACACGGAACCATTAGGCTTCAAAAATGGTCTTTTGCTTTGACTAGTCCACAAAAGAAACATTTTATGTTGCTTTAAGTAAAAGCATAGTGTTGAGATTTTCATACTTTGCATTATTTTACAATATATCCATAATGATGTGTTGATTTTATGTTTTGTTAAAGTCCCACTCCAGTCTAGGGGTGTGTACTGGCAACAGTCTGACGATACAATACATATCGCGATATGTGTCTCACGATACATATCGCGATATACCCCAAGACTGTACCAGAACAATTTTTCACAATTTTCATTAAAGATTATAACTTAGAGAAAACTCTACTAACTCTACTATTAATGCATCTTTCCTGTTAATAAAAGGGTAAAAAAATATTTTTATTTAATGATTACATCATGCACTGCAACTGTATCTCATATACAAGCTGCTTTTACCCAAGCAAATTCCTGCTGCTTTTCGTTTGGTAAATTAAGAAATATTAGTTCATAAAGGGAACAGTCACTATTGTCTGTTTTCCACAACAACATATTTTTCAATATAAGAAAAAGACACTGAATGTGCCTTAACCAATAAGGTTTTAGAAGTATGATTGAGGAAATAAAGTCCTATAAAGAACTGCTTTTGGGAGTTTAAAAGGAAAGCAAAGGTAAGACGCAGCATTTGCTCTATAATGACGAATTAAATATCATCTTGTCAAAATTTTAAATCATGACAAGTACTGACAAATGAAATATCGCGATTTATCGGCAAATCGATTTTTCCCTACTACTCCAGTCCTCTTGTGATCTATTTTTAAAGCGTTCTCAGTGGTCTTTTAATTATGATTATGCTGTTTTATTTTAGCCAAAATCAAATAACCAGTGTCGTTTTTTATGACATAGTTTCTGCAGAGCGGCAGGAGTCAAGTAGAAGTTTGCCTCTGAGTTGTAGATGGGACTGTTGGCTTGGAGTAAGCCTGCTCTGATTTCCCATCATCCCTTTGTTTACACTACAACTCCAAGCTAACATTAGTGGTGCAACAAAAATACACTTTCACGCCAGGTCACTGTTAATCCTCATATATTTCCTTCAGTTTCATGTCTTTTTGTGTAGCGCCTGGAGACAGCTTCTTTATGAATTCATAAAAAAAACTCAATTCAATTTAAATAATCTTTTATTGTCTTATTCCTGTCATTCTTTCCTCACCATTTCCTTTCCTGTTCCTTTACTTTTCTCTACCAGATCAAACATTTGTGGACTCTAGCAAGTACTCCACGGCCGGCTCACTACAAGGCTTGGCCTTCACCTGAAGTATGTTCCTCAGCTGCTTCTTTTTTTTGAATGCTTTCAAGTTAATGGATTTGCTCCTTAAATGTACCAAATTGTCTGTCGTGCTCCTGACTTGTTTTCTAAATAACCAGACACCTTTCGTACTTCACTATTTTAATCTCCTTAATCCCACTTTTCCGTCTTTTGCCACTTCTCGACCGATCACACGTTGCACATCGAGCCATTAGGTTGCCTGGTAACTCCTCCCTCCTTTGGCGATAAGCTGGGAAGAAAGGAAGTCGTATATTTGCGTAAACAAAAACAGACATTTGGCACGGAAAATTGACTTCTCAACATCAGAGACTTTGTTTAGCTGTTGGTGTGGAGTGAGCATGTGCGGGGGTGTGGGAACTCGAAGCGGAGCCTCAAAGCGCAGCTGACACGCACACATTTCCTTCTGTCACACACTCACAGGGTGATCGCACACTGACAGCTAACTGGGAACCAGTCGACGATGTCAGCTGTTGGACCGAGATACTTATGAGTTTCACATTTTGATTTAATTTGGATTGCAAGTTAAGTCCTGTGCATCATTACACGCCGTAGTCATGGTAACATGACTGTGCTTTGCTTTTTGCACATTATCACTGGTTTAAAGACTGCAGATGCGCACATACAGCCATGCCATAACTTCTGTTGAGTAGAAAGAACTATGTGTATTTGTGAGGCGTCTCGCATGTTGCACTGATTCATTCTTTAATGCCTTTAAAGTGTTGCCTCAGTCACAGCTGTGCGGATGGGAGAACACATATTGATGTATTTACAAGGGGATTTTTTTATGATGATGAAAATATTTGGCTGAGTTAAAAGTTTTTTTTGTTGACTCCCCCCCCACCCCAAACTCATGTCTTTCTTCTCTCCACCCAACAGCCATCCCAGGAATGATCGTCCCACCCATGTAAAGCTGTGACTGCATGATTGTGTGTATGTGTGTGAGCTGAAACAAGCACACTCTCGCCGATCCTGCGGGAGGATTCGGTGCGAGTCGGACTCCGGTCGGGGATGGAGGCAACTGTCCCGATTCGAAGAAAACAAAACCCAACTCAGGCCCTTTGTATCACAGAACAACTGCGAGAAGAACAGAGTGAGAACAAAAAAAAAAAACTCTGCAAGAAAACAAGTAAAGACTTTGTACACCGTAATGCTTTTACAGGAGAATGGCCACGCCAACATGATGACTCTCCATGGACACAGGAAGTGATCGTCACTTCCTCTCGAGTGATCGATGGATTTTTTTTCTTTTTTTTTGTGTGTGACAGTAAATGTGTGATAATCCTTTTTTTTAACTGTAACCTACATGAGGCGTTTTCTATTTATGAAGTTTTTGTTTAATGAAGGAATATAATGTGAAGAAGACCTGATGATTATGATAATGAGACAAAACGAAGTAGAAGGAGTATTTATTCAGAGTTGGACAGACAAGCCAAACATTTCTTTGACAAAAAAGCCTTCATCTACAACAAACTGAGAACTTCTCCACATCATTAACTCATTTTATTTAAGGCCTTAGATTTTTTCATTTTGAGTTTGAAGAACTTCCAGGAAGTATTCTAAATCCAATTCACTTACAAATCTGCTGTTTCTATGTGCCGAATGTTTAAGACAGTTTTAAAATACTGAAAATAGATTTTCTTAAGTGCTTACTGTAGATCTAGTGAAGCAAAGTTTCAAAATTCTACATATGGATACATCTGAGACACCCACTCCAATACCTCCCTCATTCTGTCAGCCACTAATTTAAAAGGATAATGACATTGTTGTGTTAGATTAACCCTTCACTTTTATTTTTCCCTATAAATATGTTGTTTTTTTATAATTTTGCTTGCTTTCTTCTTTTATTTCTGGTTTTATAAGCTACTTTGCTTGTTTTTTATTTTTTTATATATAAACAGCAGTGCTGTAGTGCACAAAAATGATGCATAATAAAAGTTTTAAAGAGCCACTTTTTAAAAAGTTTACATAGTTGCTTCAGAACTAAAGAATATGCCATTGTTTAACAAGAACAACATCAGGGGGATGTCAAACTATAAACTATAGTTTATCCGAACTTTAATGACAATGGTTGGAAATTAGAAGATAAAAAAAAAGAAAACAAAGACACACTTGTGTCACATTTGATTTATTAAATAAAGTAATTATTAGCTAAGGTCAAGTAGAGTTTGATTGCTCTTGAATGCATCCTGAACACAAATTGTGTATAAAAGATTATGAAGGGTAAATTAACAACAGGCAGCACTGAAAAGCAAAACCTGGAGCAAAGATTAATATAAAACAACATCATGCTTTTATTTTTTTCTTTTGGTTATTTTATTTTTATTTTTTGCTTCCATTAATTGGTCAACTTTTACAAAAAGCATCGGATTAGGAACTAAAAACTGCAAACCTAATAAAAATTATTGTTGTGAATCTTTTGAAGTAACAAAAATCAGCTTTTCTTTAAACAAAATATTTGATCACAAAATTCAATGGGACAAATATTCATGTTTTCAATATATGAAAAAACAATACCTTTAAAACATTTCAGTTACACAGGAAACAGATTCTCATTCTCTCTTGTTAGCTTCTGTCTGCATTTTTTGGACATATTTTTTCATGAAATTGCTTTTCCCATGAATCCTTGTGTTCATTTTTATAATGAAATGTGAAAAAAACTTCCCTTATATCAAGGAGACTCAAGTTCTAGTTTGTTTGTTTTTTCTAATAAGTGCAAAACTAACTTAACATAAAGTCACATATTTTTCAAATGACAAAGGATGTCATGCTGCTGTTTTTTTTAACTGAATATTATGTTTGGATATTGTCTTAAAAATGCCAGCAGTGTAGTCGCTTGTTGTATACGATTTTGCTCACTCCGTAGTGCTTGCAGTTTACAAAAATTTTGTCATTTTTTTTTTATTTTGCCAAAACTTATAGCAGACGAACAAAATGCCTGAAGAGTCTTATCCCATGAAGTCTTTGGTCCTCAGGATACTCTTGTTTCTAATCGGAGTTTGTAGAAATTTGTTCTAACCGAAAATCTGAAAGAAATTAAGGTCTTAAAAATGGCTGAGGGCTGCACGGTGGCGCAAGTGGTTAGCGCTCTCGCCTCACAGCGAGAAGGCCCCGGTTCGAATCCCGGCCTGGACCTTTCTGTGTGGAGTTTGCATGTTCTCCCCGTGCATGCGTGGGTTTTCACCGGGGACTCCGGCTTCCTCCCACCGTCCAAAAACATGCTTCATAGGTTAATTGGTGACTCTAAATTGCCCCTAGGTGTGAATGTGAGAGTGAATGTGTGTGTGATTGAGGCCCTGCGACAGACTGGCGACCTGTCCAGGGTGTACCCCGCCTTCGCCCATCAGTGGCCGGGATGGGCTCCGGCACCCCCGCGACCCCGAAAGGGACAAAGCGGTCAGGAAAATGGATGGAAAAATGGCTGAAAGGTATGGAGGAGGATAAGGGCCGTGGATGAAAAAAGGTCTAAAAAATTTACAGAAATCAGAATTTTTGAGAAAAAATTAAAATTCTGAACAAAAATCCAACATAATCATGGAAAAGAGTCAACATTCTGAAATAAGTTTGAATTATGAGGAAAAAAGTCAAAATTCTGATATAAAAGTCAAAATTATGGGAACAAAGTCAGAAGTATTAGGGAAAAAAATCCAAATTCTGAGATTAAATTCAGAATTCTGGAAAAAAAGGTCAAAATTTTAAGAAAAAATTCTAAAAAAAAAGTCAAAATTAATTGATTAAAGTTGGAATTTTGGAAAAATTGTAAAAATTCTGAGATTAAAGTCAGAATTCTGAAGAAAAAAGAAAAAAAATCAGAAAAAGAGTCAGAATACTTAGATTAAAGTTGGAATATGGATAAAAAGTGTAAAAATTCTGAGATTAAAGTCAGAATTCTGACAAAGAAAAAGTCAGAATTCTTTTTGTCCCATGATTTTTCTCTCCATGGCCCTAATGCTCTTCTGTTGGAAGGGTTGTTGTTCAAGAAGACACAAAAACAACTGTTATCAATTGTCAGGCTTGAATGTTAATCATTTTTTGCTTTTGTACTAAAGTGTCTGTATGTCAAAATCCATACTTGGAACTCTCATTTAATTCAAACCATAAAAAGTCTTTCTGTTGTTTGTTTTTAAGTGACTATGTTCATCATTTTATTGTTCATATTGTATTATGTATAGTTTGTGTTACATTTAGCAGCATTTGTTGATTCATTTAGATGTAGAATATGCAAATATCTTTTGTTTTTCTCTTTTGTTTTTCCCTCCATGTAATGGATTTGAAAGTGAAACAGAACTTTTCAGTGAAGGCTCAAGTATTGAAGGAACTTCTTCTCACTTTTTCCTTTTTACATCTCAGCTTTTCTGTCCTAATATTTTATACTTCCATTATTGTGCTATTATATTGTTTTTTTTAACATGTTCTCCTTCTCAAAATGAGCCACCTATTTATTTTTCTCGATCATGGGCTTGGAGACCACTTTGTTGTGTGTGATCAGAACGCTTGTGTGTGTGAATGTGTGAGTCATTAGTTTTTCCTCTCAACGTTTTTTTAAACCGGTTAACCTTCATATAGGGAGGAGGGAATAAAAAGGTTTTGTTGAGGAAGATGCAAAAACAAATTTGTTCATCAAACTAAAACGTCATTTCTTAAGGCTTGTCTGCGTTCAGGCTCACAGATGTCGACACATCATTCACACTTTAAATCAGCAGTATTTGTGTGGACAGCAAGAGGAAACTACTGTAAAGATTATGATGTTGATTTTGTTTTTTTATTTTTTATTTTGGAGTGTAAAATAACTTTTTGGACTCTTACTATATTTAATTAAAGTTCTTTCATCTTCTGTGAAAACGTGTTTTTTTTAGTCAAAGCGTTTAATAAAATTAAAAGCGCCACACAGACGGGGAAAAAAGTTGGTGAAATAAAAGTTCAGGTAAAGTTATGGATGTGTTAATGCTGGAATTTATTCTTTAAAATAGCAACTCCATAGGCAGGAAATCGTTATAATCTTTTGAACAAAAAACAGAAAGAAACAAACTCTGTATAATCTTGAATTGACAAAGATTTTTTTTCCAATTTCAGAAAATCTTGCAGCATTAAAAGCAACAATAAAAAAGTTAAAACTGTTCAAAATAATTGAACATTAAAATATAAAATAAGTAGTATAATAAACACAAGAACACTGATAAAAGTGTACTGTACTGTTAAAGTATGAAAGGCATTTCATCAAATAAACCCAGAAAACCTTCAGTCAGGACATTGCAGGAACCTGTTTTCTGGTTTGTGTTTTAGGACATTTGAATAATGTACATTGATTTATTCTTACTTTTAACTCCAGGTAATTGATCTCAGATCTAAAAATAAAAACTGTCTTTATGAGGTTTTTACATTGGAAAATTAGAAACACCAAGAATGTCATTCATATGAAAATAGTTAAATAACGTTGATAAATATCAACATATCAGAATTTAGAAATGATTTGAAAGTTCATCTTAAGATTTAAGATTTGGATTTCAATGCAAAGATTCAGACTTAACTTGGATTTTCTAAAAGAAAAACTCGTGGATTATGTCCACGTGTGTTTGTTCCTATTGAAAAACTGTTCTTAAAAAGCTGCTTCCATTTATACATTTTTAAACATATTTTTTTCAGTAAGGTCTGTTACGACAATCCACGTCCTAAGAATGCTTTTTCACCATTTACACTGAGCATGAGCAGTTCTTTCTCCAGCTCAACACATTAAATCTGTTATGTAGCTTACTCATTAATTGAAGTATTTCTTACATACCAATTGATCAACAGCTCACTTTAATCATCTAAAACTCCCAAAGATTGTAGAACATAAAACAATCCACATACTTTTTTAATTTAAACAGGGATTCTGTGTAAAGAGCGGAATAAAAAGAAGAAATGTGTTAAGTAAGTGATGAATTTCAACTAAACTCAAACTAAAAGTCAGTGACCACAATCCTGGGAGTAAAGCAGTTTAAATTCTTAAACAATTAACCTTAAAATTGTATTTCTGAGTATTTCTTTATTTCAATTGTTGTGAATCTATAGCATACAGAAAAAAATACAGCTTAAAAAAAAAAAAAAAATATGTTTGTGATGTAGAAAATACACTAGGAGTGCAACAAGCTTCCTGCTCCACTCCAGGGTGGGAAGAGGGGCGGCGTTGCTCCACATCAACACAGAGGCAAATTTCCATAGAACGACTGCTGCTCTGCATAAAATTTATCTAGAAAATAACATAATCATAATAAAAAAAACACAGAAAAGAGATCAAAAGATGATCGGAGTTTTTCTTTAAAGGTTCTCTGAATAAAATCAACAATTCGAGCAGAACAAAAAGTTATTTTAGGATTATCACGACTGTTTTACCATTTTAAAACAGCTTTTAATTCTGTTTGGAGACAAATCTGTGCCATTGTGTTTGTTTTTTAATTATTTTTGTTTAATGCAAAAAATCTTTGAATTTTTTTAAATACAGCAACATATTTAAAGTGTTTTTTGGTCAAAAAATTCAGAGTGCAACAATTTGCTACACTAATATTTTTTTAATGGAATAAAGAGAAATAAAACATGAAATAGCAAAAGATAAACCTCAGAAAAGGTTCAAATAAGAACTCAAAATTTGGAAAAAGAATAAAAATAAAAAATGTTCGTATAAAAAATGCATGATAGCATTTTTTTAGGATTGTGAAGTTGCAGTCCTTCCCGGTCAGCATGTTGCACAACTTTCCAACATGTATTTTGTGTCTGTTTTTCATTCTTTTTGGGTCATGTCAAACTTTTTTTTTGTCTCCAGCAGCTCTGCTGTTGAGCAAGGCAATCAGCACTGCCAACAATGTGGTTACACACACTGGCTTTGTGAACAATGCAAACGCTCCAGTGAGGCCTGCTGCTCTAATGAACCAGATCAGGCCATGTCTTACTTTGCTGTCAGCATGACCGCAGGCTGTGTGTGGAGCGGCGAAAAACACTGAGAGGTGTTACACTCATATTCCTCGCCTGAAGGCATAATCAAAGAGCAGCCACAGATGTCTTATTAAAACCAATTAGCTTCTATTTAATTAAACACACACATTCAGAAGAGGAACACCAAACTGTGCTTTCATTTCCACTTGGATTGGACTTTTGTGGCCTGCAGTTTGCTGGATGTGACAAACCAGGACCAACAAGGACTGAAGACATCCATTAGCTAATGGATCTCTCTTCATTTTTTTTTCTTTTATCCCTCTCATCCTTCCTCCATTACTACACGCCACTGCCGGTGCACTTAACCCCATCAGAAAGAAGCACACACAGCTCCAAGCACACACAGATGCACACACCCTAAACCCCTTTCGACAACTGACTCGGCTCTGCTCACACCGCCGGACCCAAAATCAGGAATATAGTTACAGGGCTTGTTCCTTTCATTATATGCTGACATGCATTAAACTAACATAAATTAAACAACCTTAAACTGGTATTATATTGAGGAAAATGGATAAAATAGATACCAGGTAATTAGTGTTAATAGTGTATGACAAGTCAGAGAACAGAAATTGCTAAATTAGTGACAGGAAATGTTAGTAGGCCAGCAAAATGTTAATGTAGGTGTTAAAACACATAACTGTTGAAATGCACAAAAATTAGAGCAAAAATAAAAAGCAAATGCTGCTATAAATTCTGAAAGCTGAATTGGTAAAAAAAGGAAAACTTTCAAGGCTAAATGACAAATTTAGCTAAACAAACTGTTCAAATGTTGAAATTAACTGAGCTGAATGATATTAAATAAAGACCTTTAAAAAAACATTACTATGGATAAAAAAACGGAATTGGACAAATGATAATTAATCATTTTAATTTTAATTTCAAATGCTAAATTTGTGTACTAACGAGGAATAATACAAATATAGTTTCTAGCTTATCTGAATGGAAGTGGAATCATGGATATTAGCTTCGATAAAATGTTAATTTTGAACATAAATACAATCATGAACAAAGCTAACCACATTTTAATGAGTTTCCGTGTCTCATCGTTGTTGTGTTATGACTGTTTTTAAGAGAATTCTGTTGAAACTGGAATAGAGCTGTCACGGCAGCAGCCTGGTGACATAGAAAAGGGAGTTATAACAAATAACTCCCTTTCAGTGGTGTTAAAATAAACATTCAAACAAGTAAACAGAACAATTATTTCCTTTTGGATAACATGACAATTAATGCTCTACACTTGTCCGCCACATTTCTACCATGTTGACATCACGTGACTGTCAGGTACGGTGGCCGTTTTGGTTCAGTTGTTCTGCTGAGGAATCTCAGAGTGAACTGAAGTTCGGTCCAATTGGAAACTAAGCGAGACTACATTGAAAGATGGGTCCGGGAGCGGCTCCTGGTAAGGGAAGGTATTAGCTCGTGCCACAGCTCTGCAGAGAAAGCGGGTGTGTTTTTGTTGTAGTCTGGGGGCGGAGCTTACATCACAGACTCTTCCTGGAGGGAGCTGTTCGCATCGATTTTACGTCAGCACGTTTCCAACCGCTCGTTTTCCTGGGTATGGGAGGGGCTGCTGCAGACAGTGCAGGTTTTTAGAGGATTACTCTTAAATGCATGAATGAATCAAAATACCGCTTTGAGGTTCTTTATAGTGAGGAATGAACAGTAAAATGCATTTAAAACCTCAAAAAGTAGAATTTTCATGGTAGGGCCCCTTTAAGTAAGAATTGCTTAAAAGGTAAAGAAACACCAGAAACAGCTTCTTGTCACAAAATATTTTTTTAAACAAAGGAAAAAAGTCTTAAAATAAAAAAACAACAATCTATATATGAATTATTTCAGGAGAAATCTTAAGCAGAAAGCTGATGTCGGTGTGTGATTCACCCGATCCAAAGAAATAAACTAAACGTGAGTATTAAAGCGTCGCATCTGAATGAGGACCACTGAAGTTAAGTAGAGGGGATGACACTCTTCACTGACGACACTCCACAGCCACTACTGACACTCAGTTTAACACATAGTCAAACACACAACAATCATGCACACTCACTTAAGTGGAGGGTTTGAAATTGAGCTGGGACTTGTGAAAGCTCTAAACAATCATCTTTCCTTTCTTCCCCAAGTAACGCTTTTCCCTTGAATATTTTCACATCCGACTCTTCTTTTATCCATTTTTCGTTCCTCCTCTAACACTTAAAATTACAAAAAATACATAAAATGGACCTAGTGGAATTCTTTAGTTCCAAACTAATTTAGACAAAGCTTTCATTAACTTTGTAACTGTTACATCATGACTAACTTTTCTACCTATTTTACACAAATGCATCACAAATTGGTGATAAATATAATGAAAATATATCTACACCAAACATCAACATTTACAAGGTCACATATGTTCCGTGTTATTGTAGTTTACAACGCAGCAATGCATGCAATTAAGTATATTTGGATGGTTTATAAACATAAGAGTTGGATGAAAACCTGCTGAGCATCAAGGAGCAACAAGGACGGATGAGTTGGAAACACTTCCATGGTGACATTTCTGCATGGCAAGACATAAATAGAACATCCATTCCACCGTGTGCTGCTAAAGATTATCACTCTGAGGGGAATGGCATGAAGACATAGCATCGGCTGTAGTAAACACGCCTTTGTTGGTATTTTGTTTTGAAGCGAAGCGTGAAATCACACAAGAAGTGAAGCACTTTAATTGCTATGATGCAAAATGAAATATTTATGACATGCAGACCAAACTGACCAATTTTCTCAAGAAAACTTGGGAAAAAAAAATCAACTAAAATATGATGCAATATTATGTGAAAAAAGTCATTAAATTGTTATGGAAATCAAGCAGAAGACAGTTGTTGTTAAAACAAAACATCTCTGGAAGTAGCAAACTTAAAATATACACAATGTTATTTCCAGGTATTTTTGTACATTCTGTCTCTCATGATTGAAGTCTATACATTTATTTTTATAAAAGTGGAAGATTTGAATCCTTGTTTTTTTAAACCAGGCTTAAATAAGTTTTAAATGCTGTTATTTATCTTAAAAATTTACAATTTTGCTTAATTTCTGACAAAAAAGTGGATTTTTGTTTTGTGTCCCCATTATTTACCACTTGCTGTTATCACCTCCTGTTCCAGGAAAGTGACAGCATCAGTGATCTAATGCCCAAGAATGAGTGTACATAGCAAATATGCTGAAGAATGATGTCACCCGGCTTTGCTTAATGCTGGATGACCGCTACTTTCAATGCGTATGACCCACAGCAGCACCTCATTATAAAGAAAACTTGGTGATCTAACTCAAAACAGGATAACGTTCAAATAGGGAAGTTCAGAAATGCAGCAGAAGTTTAGATACTCCTTCTCTGAGCATCTAAGAGCTCCACCCCAAAGTAAAAGTCATGCACGTAAAATCCATAAGAAATGGGAAGAAAAATGGGGGAAAAAATCAAAACAGAAATCCAAAACACTATTCTGAATCACTTTAAGGCTGAAGCAGGTTAAAAAAATTCCATGATCAAAAAAATAAGACTTTACAAGTTGAAGGGACCATTTAGAAAGCATCCAAATGAAACTGTCTGCAGTTCAACAGAACAGGTGTTAGCAAAAGGCAATAGTATTTGAAAGTTTATGGAAACAGTGGCCTTGAAGTCCAAATCACATCAATAATATAAAAAATCTTACATTTTAAAAATCAAAACAAAATTCCAGAAATCAGAACTTTATTCCAATTTCAGAAAACAAACAGCTACTGTACTATAGGACATTGCTGATTAAATAATGATAACCAGTATCCAGTTTCTTCTTTTGTTTCTTTTTTTCTAACATTGTATTTTGATTTCTAGAATTTATTGATATTTTCTAAAATTGTATGAATTTATTTAGCGGTTTTATGGAAACTGGAACAGGTAGGTACTATGACACATCACTGATTGGGTGATGAGGTTTGGCCATCATTCTAACCAAAAGTTATTTTCCATGAAGCGATACGGTGGTCCTGATGGGCAAATCACTTGACACAAAAAGCATTTTAAAGATCACGACAAAAAAAAATGTTAAAATGCAAAACAAGAACAATAAAACAGCACTACATTTTTAAAAGAAGAACTAAAATTCAGAGACCAAACTGTAAGAAAGAACAAAGAAAAAGAAAAAGAAAAAATGTTTAGAAAACCAAAAGTACTTTCTTGAAAGTAAAAAAAGAAAAAAAACATTTCAGAAAACAAATGTAATTTCTGTTAAACAAAGGAAAATGTTAAAACATTAAAAACATGTCAGAAAACCAAATTAATTCTGGGAAAACAAAATTAAATGATAAATTAAAAAAAAAAACGTTTCAGAAAAAAAAATCTGGAAGATAAAAAAGAAATGTTAAAAAATGAAAAACATTGAATTTTGTTTTCTGAAATGTTTTTTCAACATTTCTTTTTGTCAACAGGAAATTAAAATTGTTTTCCCAAATATATTTTTTACACATATTTCATTTTGTTTTCGGGAAATTAATTTTATTTTTCTTTTTTTTAAATGTTTTTTCCTGAAATTTTGTTTTGTTCACCAACTCATAATGCATTTCTTTCATATTTATTTTTTAAGTTTTTTTTTGTGATCTTTACATTTTTTTCTTTTGAGTCGAGTGATTTGTTGATGTGATTTGTACCTCAGGGCCACCGTAGATACCGCATATGTTCAACACTAATCATAAAACTTTTATTATGATGCAGACATTAAAGACACATTAAAAAAACTCAAACGTCAGAAATCAAATGTCATAATCGAATCAGCAAAGTCCTAAAGTACCTCCCTTTTCCTCTTTCTTATTGTGTTTATTAGTTGACATTTCATTTAAATTTCTGGAACTTACTTTTGTCTTTAGAAACCTTTTCTTTGTATTGGTCTCTGGAATTAATTGATTTCTTAAATGTTATGTCGTTTTTTTATGATTTGTTTTGCCTTTTTAATTGTCATTGTGATTTTCGATACTTTTTTTTTTTTTTTGTCAGGTGATTTGTTTAAGAGATTTGAACTTCAGGGCCACTGTACAAAACCGGCTGTCAAATCAAGAGCTTCTTGAAAATGAGAAGAAAAGGAAGGTAACCTCTACTGGGGCGTCCTCTTGAGTGTGACAGAGGAGCAAAGGGTTCCTGGGATCCTCATTAACAAGATGTACCGATAACCTGAATTTTGAAGATTTATAACGTGCAGTTCCTCCAGGATCAGCACCTTGGACAGCAGACTTCAAATAAGCTTGTGTCAAACCAGCCAACTGTTTTTATTCCAACTCCATTGGTTTTAATTTATCAATGATGTACTTGACAAATATGCAACAGAGCATTGATTCAGATTTAAACCCTATAGTACTGTCTGGAACTGGAATGTGTGGAGTAATTTAATTTCTAATATTTGCTCAGATTTGGCATTAGGGTTACATACCAGACGAAAAAACGCCCTCATTTCTCAGAATCTCACTTGTGCAGCACTCGAGTTGGCCCCTGCAGAGGACACTGGCAGCTTCTTCCAGAAAGCCATTTCTAAAGTGTTCAGAACTGAGACACAGGTGGGTTTAACCTCCTGCTGCACAAACCACAGACCACCACCGGGGAGAGAAGAGCAGCAGCTCTGGATGCTTTACACTTTTATTTAAAGTAGTGTGATTTCTACCAGTAAAAGCAGATATTGTGTTTTTTTTTTTCCTTGGTGCTCACAATAATCTATCAAGGATAACTTTCAAAAAGCTACTTTCGAATCTGTTGACACAAAAGAGAAGAAAAAAAAACTCTTCTACCTCCTGATAGAGACTTGACCTCTTCTCCTCCCTTCACATTTAATCACTATTCACATTCTTGCAGCAGCACATGAAACACAGCCAGCAGGTTAACACATAACACTCTTTCAAACACTCTCTTTCTGTCACGTCCGATAGGTTTTTTTTCTGAATAGTGTTTATGTAAAGGATTTTGGATCCTGGACCTCGCTGCATACTTCACATTTAAGAAAGCTGGAAACAGCCACGCCGCTGATATGATTACACTGAGAAGCAAGCAGAAAAGCACTCCGGCATTCTCATATGGAAGTCATTACTTACATCACTTTCCATTTCTATTTATCTTCACCTCCTAACTTACCCCCACCCTCATCCTCTGACTTTCCAGCCTCATTGTTCCCTCTTCTTTTCATTTCTCACCGTTTGTGTTTAGCTTTGTTGCACATTCATCATGCAGGAGTTTCTGATGTGTGCCAGTCATTGTGCAGACGCGGGATGGATTTGACAAACGGACACGCACATGCTGCTGCAGAGAAATGCTTTGATTGATGGCTATTTGTCCTGACTTTTCTCTCAGGATCTGACACAGTGTTAGACATTAAAAACCCATAATTCAATGTTAACACTCATTCAGATTGCATATGTGTGTGTTTTTTCCCATAAGCCCCCTCCACCCATAAATCCACTCCCAAATGACATCAGAAGAGTTAGGAGAGAAATGACTGACATGGACAAGGACATGAGAGGGGATGGTAATGACGGTCCCTCGCTGGCCAGTTACTGATGACAGGAGAAACACAACACACACATACACACACATAACACATTTCCTTACATTGACTACAATTGGAATTTGATGACTCAGGAGTTCCTACTGTACGTCCTTAGCTCTCTTTTGGAACATATTTTTTTTCTCAGCTCTCCAAAAATCTGACTTTAATCTATTTGCATTAACACTTAAAATATTCGAGTTGTAATAAAAGTACCAATGGCAACATTTATCCATGTACAGTCACAGTTAAGAAAAATAATTGAACAAGACAAGAAATCTCTTGTACCAAACATTTTTTTCACTGGCCACTTTATTAGGAACACCCGTCCAACTGCTTGTTTGTGCAAATTTCTAATCATCCAATCACATGACAGCATCTCAATTCATTTAGGCATGTAAACATGGTTAAGATGATCTGCTCCAGTTCAGACTGAGCATCAGAATGGGAAAGAATAGTGATTGAAGTGACCTTGAAATGGTTGTTGATATCAGACGGGCTGATGTGAGTATTTCAGAAACTGCTGATCTACTGGGATTTTCACCCACAACCATCTCTAGGGTTTACAGAGAATGGTCAGAAAAAGAGAAAATAATCAGTGAGCAGCATGGATCCATGCCTTGTATTGACAGTTTAGGCTGGTGGTGAAATGGTAAGTGGGATATTTCCTGGCACACTTCTGGCCCCTTAGTACCAATCAAGAATGATGACAACACAACAGCCTACCAGAGTATTGTTGCTGACCATGTCCATCCCTTTATGACCATCTTCTGATGGGTACACAGTTAAGCTGGAATCATCTCAGACTGGTTTGTTGAACATGACAGACGGCCTCCACAGTCACCACATCTCAACCAATAGATCTCCTTTGGGATGTGGTGGAACGGGAGATCGGCATCATGGATGCTCAGCCGACAAATCTGCAGCAAATGTGTATGGACCAAACTTGTTTTATCTGTGTCACCAAGCATTAAGGCAGTTCTGAATGTAAAGCGGGTCCGACCCGGTACTAGCAAGGTGTACCTAATGAAGTGGCTGATGACTGACAAAAGAATAAATATAGAAATTACAAGAACGTGATCTCAGGTTTAAATGGGTTTTTTCAAGGAGATAAAATACGTCATCAGTATAAGAAAGTCTTCTTTGTGTCTTTATTCCTGGTCAAAGCTCTGACATTACTGCCTCCACTCAGAAAAGTTATTAGAATTACTTGAAGTTTCCCAGTAGCAGTTGCTGAATAGTGAGTATAATTATTATGGTGTGTGGGAACAACTGTCACAATGAATCCATATTTTGACCTAAGACTCTTTTAAATTTATTTTTTATTTAAGTCAAATTCTCTTCTTGTTCCTTTGTTTCAATGCACCAGACTGAGAATCCTTTTCACCGTTTTATTTTTAAAATACCAACAGTCTGTTTTCATTTCTTGTTTGGTGTCCCACAAAGGGAGGAACATGAGTAAATTGTTAGAGATGCCCCTCAAAAATCACTGGAGGCAAGGGCAAAAAAGTATGTTTATAAAATATAAACTATGCAAATTAATCACATATTGTGGTTAGATCAGCTGCAGAACAATAAAAACTGTTCTAAATTTAGTCTGTGCAGGTAGAATTAAATTAAAGTCTTATGACAGTAAAATAAGACTATTGATCTCCAAATATTATCTTAGGAAAAACTAAAAGCATTTTAGGGGACTGCTTCTACAGACGTAAAACCTAAACATCACCTGACCAGACCACGTAGACAAACAGTAAACGAGGGCTACTGGTATTTTTCGAGTCATCCCAGTGGGCGTGTTTTTAGATCAAGTCAGAATCCCTGAAGGAAACTCACGCCACACAAGGAGAACATGCATGCTCCTCACAGAAAGGCCTCCTCTGAGACTCAAACCAGGACCTCCGTGCAGCGAGGACGCACTGCTACCCACCACAACGCCAAGCATCCAAAAACCCTGAGCCATGTATTTAAAAATCATGCTGAGGTCTGCCCTTCTTCCATAAATAGAAACGAGCAGGGTCTGGTCAGGAAAACTTTCACATTTGCAACACAATCGTCTGAGGTCTACCGCACATCAGCACCACAGAGGAGCAGAAGGTAAAGAGAGACACAAGAGTGGAGGGAAAGCAAGGCAGAACAGAGACAAAAATCTGGCAAGGACACGGAGGTCATGTGTGCTCTGCACTTGTGGGGGTCCCCTAAGTCTAGCATTGTTTTTCTCCTGCGGTTGAAGCCGCAGTGTCAGGTTCTGGTTTAGGTTAGATCCGATATGTAGATGTATTGAAAACATTGGCAGTGAAGTGGGACAGCCTGGGAATGTGGCAAGAAAGTACAGAAAAAGGAATTAGTTGAGAAACGTCTGTTTGTTTGTTGTGGGGGGTAAAAAAGAGGGAGTCTGAAACCAGACATGGTCTTCTCAGGAGAAAGCCGGGTTCTCCGAAGGCTTTCTTCTTTGTGGATTGTGTTTTTTTCCTCCAGCCAGCATGAGGAAGGATCATTTCTCCACCCTGCGGAGTGATTGGTGTTTGGCCATCTTTGCTGATGGATTTGTGAAATCTTCTCCCCTGTGGTTGGTTGAAGGGTTAATCCATCATTTACCTATCCGGCAAACATCAAGACAATTCGTTGCTCAACCTTTTATTTAATGTTTTGCAAATATATCTATTAACTGTGATGTGAAGTGATGACATGAAGAGGATTTGGAAGAAAGGTCTGACTAAACTGTGAACAATGTATGTTTTCTTGAAAGTGGTTTATCAGTTGCAGGTTTTGTTGTCTTTTGTTTGCTGGTTTTCTATGGAGTAAGATAAGTGTCAAAAAGAAACATATGCATAAAGACAACTTTAAAAAAAATGTAATGAATACAAGTTTTCCCCTGTTAAAACTACATCATGGGGTTACAGGGATTTATGTCAAGTCCTGAAACATCGATACAACAAAGTGATCTTACATGTAGAGGCTCATTAATTGAGCTAAAATTGAATAGCACTGTTTTAACAGTTATTGATCCCATAATAAGGAAATTATCTTGTGACCATAGTTCTGTTTGGGTAAAAAAACAGACAATAGTATTGGCGATCTTTGGCCACATTTTGTTGCCAGGTGAAAACAGCTAATCGCGTAAAAACGATGGATCGGCTGATAGTTCTAGACCCAGAAGTGGTGGAAAATAGTCCAAAAAAAGAACAGAAGACCACTTATTAAGTTTAAAAACAATCTATGTTAATCAAAAAATAGATGAAAAGAGAATGATGAGGTAAAATAGCAAAAACAAGAAATCTAACTTGGAGGGTTAGCCAACCATGGCAATGAGAAAAAACATGACAGTAGGATCAGGATACCAACTATCTTTTTTGCTGGCATATGGCCTGTTGTTCTGTTTAAGCTTTTTCAACACACCCCTAAATGTGGTGTAATTTTTTATTGTGTTATTGTTGTTTATAGACAACACTGACTCTTCTTTATGACTTCTGACATTTCATAATAAAAAATAAAAAACATGTAACTATTCCTCAGTGATTGATTGTTCTCATTGTGTCGACGTATTTTTTCCTGACGTTCTGGCTCATGTTATAATCAGTACACATGGGCACTTTGTTGAAACAATATTTTGTGACTTTATATTACCCTGTGGTGTATTTTTGACAGTAATCTAACAAAAACAATTTGTATTAAAAAACAAAGAAAAGTCGTATTTAAAGTCCTACTCCAACCATATTTTTTCTTTTGTAAAATTGGTCCCTGTAGTCTTCTAATTATGACTGTGCAGTTTTTAGACAAAATCAAAAAACATTTGTCATTTTTTAAGACATACTTCATGTACAGCAATAGTAGTTCTTCAGATAGACAATTCTGGTTTGTGGGCGGGACTTTTGGCTCAGAGCAACCCCGCCCCCCCTCCCGTCTCCTCGCTGGGAGCTCTCTCTCCGGGGTTTTCTAGCATCCAGTTTTCTGATCCAGCAAAATTACTATTGTTAACACTCAGAAATGCAGTTTTTATTAAATTATTTTACTAAATTATTTTTTACAGGTCTTTTGCTATGAGAAAAATACTAAAAGAACATGTTAAAAACACAAAAAAAGCTGATTTTCATTGGAGTGGATCTTTAAATCAAATAAGTCATATTAGAAAAAACAAATAAAAGTCACGTTCAAAACATACAAGTCGCATGAAAAGCCAAATGTTGTTTGAATAGTTTTTCTCTTTTTTAAGTACGCACAACTTTGTCTACAAGTATACAAACAAGGCTGCCATTTTTAAGCAGGCTGATAAATTAAAATGATATGTCAGTATTTCAGCTTTGCCCTTGCATGTCTTTGTCTTTCTTGCAGCTTTCGGCCTTGCCAGTGCCCCCCCGAAACCTCCTTCCTTTGTCCACTTCAATTTTTGTTGTGGTCTGCAGGCACACGCTGGTGGCACAGAGGAAAGTACCCACCACGCTCACTGAACTGCACTCTGAGGGTGGGTGATCCAGCATTCTGTGACCCATGTGGAAGCGATTGTTCAGTAATGTCTTGTAATTGTGTTCCATTAGAAAGAACTGGACTACATTACTTTCTTCATTACTGCACTGTACAAGAGCGCACGTGTGAGTTTAAAAGGAAACAGAAAACATCCATGAAACTAGAAAAAAAAACTAAGTTACAGTAAAACTAAAACTACAAACCAAAGCAAAAATGAACATAGCTGACCTACTTAGAAATAAAATAAACATGATTAGAGTTTAGCATTCTGTACTCCATCAAACAGCTGCGCTGTGGCTGTGCACAGAATACATCCAGACCAAAGCTGCTTGCATTTTGTTTCTTTTTTTCCTGCTAAACTTCAACATGTAATGAAACCACTTTGACTCTTTTACCTTTAAATAAACTGAAATATCCATGAAACATATTGGATGACAAATGAGTTAAGTGACTAAAGTGAATTTAAACAACTAATAAGGAACGACAAACAGAGAAATATGCTAGCATAGTGCAGAATTTTCATCATTAACATAAAAGGACAATTAAAACATAGTTTAATTCTAAAATGCAAATGTAGTTTTAAGAAGATCAATTGAAAGTAAAAGTTATTTGTTTAAGTTATTTAACTTTCGGTAACTGAGGAGTAAGTTTGTTTTTCAGAACTTTTATGCAACTGTCATTAAAGATTCATCTTTTCTTTTAACTAGACAGACTCTTGACGGCTTCAAAAGCAAGGACTCTTGTTATTTTAACTTTTTTTTAAATACATTAATTTGAGGTATACCTTAAGGGGATGTTCCTGTTTTGTTTTCTGTGCTCATTTTGCTTCTTTTGCCACGTCAGAGAAGTTATGATTCAGAGACAGACAGCATCACATTTAAGATGGATAATTTTAAATACATTGAAACAAATTCAGCAAACTATGTTTGTATTTCTAGAAGTCTAATAAGCAAAAATGCGCACATTCTCCTACCAACAAGAGTTGATCCCTAATATTTTACTGCACTACACAGATAATATAATGCAAAATATAGTTTTTAAGGAAAAAAATACAAACTCATCTGGACTTATAAATGAAAAAAAACAGCCCCAAATGACCCTCTTGGGCATGTGACCACATGTGCATCCACAAATATGAATTTATGCTACTCTCTATTGTTACACTAGAGAGTTTAAGTCAGTCAACCCTAGGGGGCCCTCTTCTGGTCTGGGACCCCAATCATGATTACAGTAGGAAATGATTCTGCTTTCACCAATGTATATCTATTTTTCATGGTTTACTGAAGCCTGAATAGAAAAACAAGTAAAGTAACATTAAAAAAAATTGAACCAAAATCAAATAAAGAAACTCAAATTTTTCTCAGGGAGTCTAAAGAAAGTTTCTGATCTGAGGAAAGGGAATATTATTTAGCACGGCTGACATTTTAATGTTGTTTCAATGAACAACACATGAAAGAAAATGATCTCAAAAGAAATAAAAAAAGATGGAAAAACAAAAGTTCAACCATGAAAATGATGAAACAAACTTCACAGCGTTGTCCTGTTTTCTTCCTTTATATAGTAGTTGTTTTTCGTTGCACAACATTTTTGTCAGGCCCACTTGCTGCAGTGCAGATAAAAACCAAAAACTTTTTCAAGAAGAGCAGCCAAGTACCTGCCTCTTTCCCAGCGGTCTGAGATCAGATGTCTTGAGTGAATACAGGTTAAAGCCCCTCCTGTGGCTTCACTCACAGAGCTGCTCGTGATTCTGCTGTGAGGATGCGGCGGTGATCGATGCGTTACTGGCTCCTCATTCACTATCATCCATCCTCAAGAGAGCTGAAAAAAAGAAGAAAAAAAGCTGGGCAGATGAAAAGAACAAGAAAGAGGCAAGAGGGATGCTCAGATGGAAAAACGTCCGTCAGTTTACTGCTGAGAGACATAAATAAGAAAGATCGTCTGATACATGAGCTGCCGAATGATTGAGCTAACACCTACTTCAACAGCTTCCTCATCACCTTCCTCCTCTACTAAAAATCCTTACTCCTGTTTATTTATTTACTTCAGCAGAGCTGCGTGGGACCCGAGAGCAGAGGTGATGAATGGAATGGAAAGTCGTGTAGGGCAACAGCAGCACTTGGGCTCTGTTTGAATGAGTTTGAGAGCTGAACTTCCATCCTGTGAGAACCACTTTCCGAGTTACAACATCCTTACAAAGTGACGTAACTTTAGTCCACCCATATTTCAACCTGTCATGCTTTTAAATCAGTATATAAACTCAATAATGAGATTTAAGAAGCCAATGACTGTGAGCCAAATGTCAAAATCCAACATGCAGGTCCGAAAAAAGCAAACAGCGCTGATGTCAGAGGGAAATACCCAACTTTATTCTCAGAAAAACAAAGTTCTTTAACCACAAAATGTGACGCTTAACTGTGTTTCAAAGTCACCACAGCACTGATTTGAGGCTAGCTTCCTTAATGACGCCATCTTGACAGGATATGACATTATAAAATTCTTACATTTTAGAAACGGAAAAAAAAATGGGGGGAGCCAAACAAGCCTGACAGCTGTGTTTGTTAGTAACACACCCAAAATGATTGTTATATGCTCAGAATTTGACTTCATGTTTACTTCAAAAGATCTCACCAGCATTAAACCTTTGAGGCAAATATAAAATTAGAATATGAGAGGAGGAAGCCAGAATATCTTGGGAAAAAAACCTGTGCATGAATGGTTTCAATTTAATGAAACAACAATTAAACCATAATGAAAATGAAGGCTTGTATTTTTTGTTGCTTTAAATGAAGGAAAATTGGCTTACTTTATTTCAACCACACTGAGGATTTGAGACGCTTAGCTTTTTGGGATCTGATTCCAAGTCTTTAGTTTGTTCTACCACCCCGACTGTGACAGGTTCATAAAATAAAAGTCATTCCTTAACATTTTCTTGGATATTAAATCTGATCACAGCAGTAAAACAAAATGAGTGTCATTTTAATCTTGTGCAATTCAGTCGTTTTACTCTGTAGGGGAAAGTAGACTGACATTCTTAACCCTGTAACACTGGATTTGTCACCTGCTATCACCTGAGGGACAAACAATGAAGCAAACTAAGTTAAACTGACCTCCCATGAAACATATTCTGCAGAGCGGAGGTACGACTTGATCCCAAACTGAACCTGCTGCTCATAAATGAACAACTGGGCCGGGGGTGAGCACAGTCGTTCTGTTTGACAACTAATAAAGCGAGCCTCAAAGACTTAGATGTCACTTTCACTCAGCGACCGCTCAGAAAACACGCACTTCCCCTCCGCGATTCTGAATAAAAATCAAAACAAATGAAAGTGGCTGAGAGAGGGAAACTTTCTTCATTGTCTGTTTTAATTTGAGTCTTATTTAACAAGTTGAGAATCAAACATCAGATGACGGGGTGGGCGGCGGGCGCTGCATCGTAAAGAGATGACAACAGACGCTGAGAGGGGGAGAAGAAGCAAACGTCTTCAGAATCCATCAGCCTGAAAATAGAGCAGTTTTTTGTTTCATCCGACAGGGAGAGGTGTCGATAATTAGGCTCTGTAACGGAGAGTGTTTCTGAGTGTGTGAATGTATCTGTGCAAGGAGGCTCTCTGCTGGAATGCACTGAGAAGATTGTAAATGCTGGGGTAATGGCTGTCAGAGTGTGGCAGCTATTAATGGCCTTTTACATATGTCGCTTCCCAACACTGCATTAACACGCACCTTTTGGTACTTCTGCTTTCCTCACAAAGACACACATCCAGTTACAGTATTGAGTCAAAGCAAAAGCCCACGCTAGAGTACTGGAGGGGAGCTGGCACGGCCCTCCAGTGGCATTCCTTCACCAGGTCAGGAATGAATAACTCCAAACTGAGTTTGTCCAGTCAAATAATCCAAATGCAGGAATCAGGGGCAAGTAATTACCATTTATCATAAACAGGTTAAACAAAAGAGCCACATAGACTGAATTAATTATTGCTAAATCCAAATGTTTTGAATATTAAACCCAAGAATTTTCATTTTCATGAAATTGATTTTTAAGCTCAACAAGAATCTATATTATACTGGAAAGAATGTTAAAGCAAAATTTATTAGTAAAAAGAATAATAAAAAAAAGGAATAACAAAATGAATATTTTTATAAGAACATCTGGTTCCAGTCTCCAACTTTACCTGGGGGCTGCACAGGCTTGATTTTCCTACTCTGTACATTTGCTGGCTCCTCCGTCATTTGATTATTTTAAAGGCTAAACAAACCCAAAGCAGCTCATGATTAATTACATATTACAAATTCCCAGGTAAAGATGAAAACGAAAATAAAACTGTTTGGTAACACTGTGCTGCAAAATGCTACTTTCCCACTTGAGCCAGAAATAATCGAAGCAGGAGGATCTGCAAAGGCCGTCGCTGTTTCTACTTTCACACTTTGTCTGGAGCTGCAATGTGAAACAGCTGCTGTTGGAGCTGATGTTCGACGCTCAACGATGTGCTTTCGAGGGGTGTTTTTTCATAGCAAATCATTAAAATAAAAAAAAAGCTGTTGCATTTTAAAGTTTATCAAGTTGTGATAAAAACGTCTAAGTGTTGTGGCAAATCATCTTTATACTAGCTTTTTGTCGATCTTTACCATTTAGTAGTAGCTTTAAAAAATTAGTGTAAATTAGTGATTTAGAGAGCAGGGTTCTTCAACCCAGACTTTAAGGCAATTGTTTGTCAGAGGGAATACAATTTCCAGCCTAGTTTTATGAACACAGTGAAGGAGTGAGGAGTTTGCATTATTTTTCCTGTAATACCATCTGGCAGTAAACGGTAAAGAACAGGTGTGTAAGCATCTACATCCCTAGAATAAGAATTGGTTGAAGAGACAAAAATATATGTGTGATAGTTTCATTCTAGTCCTGTCCTCGAGCACAAACCTGGAAAGTACACTATTGTTTACATTGTACAGTATTCCTTCGTTTATGTGGCTTTATTCTAAAAATAGCCCACAATAGGTCAAATATGCAAAGTAGGATTACAGAAGTGTTAAAGTAATTTCTGCAAAAACATATACTTGTCATACTGAGTCATACGGTCAAATACATATACTTGTATATCGTTGTTCTACCCTCATAGAAGCCCAAAAGTGCTTTCAGTGTCTTGCTCAAGGACACTTCGACAGCTGGGCGAGCAAAGAGGAAACTGGAACTGGGTTTAGAAGTCGATCGCCCTACTAGACTGCAAAATCCCTCACTACACAATTTTTTATTCAATTTTATCAGATAGATATGAACAAATTCACACTTAAACTCTCAAAGTTCAAGCTTTGACTGAAAAAAGTTCTGTATTTCAGAATGAAAACCAAAATCTGCTTGTGATCGACAAGTTGTGTAAATGTGGGAAGCTGAACCCATTTAGTACAGGAGACACAGCATGGATGAGAATGATTGACAAGGTCAACAGCCAATCAGGATGGAGAACATAGAGGGTTGTAAATAAAATAAAAAAAAGCATAAAAAATGAATCCGGTGAATGCTCATCTATCTTCCTGTACTTCTCCTAAAAGACGAGTTAATATGAAAAAAAATAAAAAACAAAATAAAAAACTAACTTTTTAGTTTCGTACAACAACGAGCTAAGCTGAATATCTGAACAAATCAAAAGCAAAAATGAAAAAAATACATTGTACTTTCGGGACTATAAGTCACAACTGAGTATAAGTCGCATCCCTTGCTAAACTATGCAAACAAAAAAACAAAAAAAAGCAACTTATACTTAAAAAAAACTGCAAATTAAATTCTCTCAGCCTTGGTAGCAACTCATGATTCATGATGAACATAATCATCCCAGTTTAGGATTAGCTGCTTTAGAAAAAGAATCTCTCAAGAAAAATATCTGTAAAATTGTCTCACAACCTTTCCATCGCTCTCTGTCTGCTGCTCACATAAACACACACCCTAAGTGAAGTCACAGTTCAGACAGATGGGTAATGTCATTACAACTAATGGTTTCTCATCTGTTTATTCATAAAGATTTCCTCTGCCTTTTTCTCTGTGTGAACAACAGCAGTTTGCATACGTGCATGAGCGTGCACACAGAAGAATCTTTTCAGCGGTTTCTCATCTCGTCTCCGGGGACCCGGCATTGACGATACCCAGAATGCTTTGCTGTTTATGTGGATCCATGTGAGAGCTGGTTATTGCATTACACGGAGACACAAAGACCAGACTTTTATAGCATCAGGATGCACTCTAATGTAGCTAAACAAAGGTATGTTAGAAGATGTGTGTGGTTTAGAAGGCACAGGAGAGTGCCGCAATTCATGAACATTAATATGTAAATCTACTTTCTTTTTTTTCATTTCTTGGCACAAATTTTACACCCAATAGGCTAGGCCTAAAATGTAGAATACATATTGTGGTTTCTACACAGTTTTATATATTTTTAGGATTAAAATCAGTGTTTTTCTTGTGATCAATACCAAAACTTGAGACAAACTACGCCTTTAACCTAACATCATTAGAGCTTAACTATTGTTCTGCCTTATAAAATATGAAACTTAGGACTTTTTCCTCTTTTAATGAGTTTAAAAGTTTAGTTTTACAATTATCAGTTTTGTTACCACAGGACATGTTCTATATTATTTGATTTTAGAAGACATATTTAAAGAAAATTAAGCTAAAATTCTGCATTTCTGAGTATGTTTTCTTTCAAATCGTTGTGAGCCAGGAGCAGACAAAAACAATGTAGTTTGAAAAATATTTGTAACATAAAAAATACAGTGTACAGGCCACAACCTCGCTGTTCTGCTCTATTCCGATGCATGAGCTTATAGACAAACAGATCCATGAATATCTTTGATTTCCTTATCCGAGCTAGGATCTGCCTCAAAATCATGTGATTGGATGGCTGGAAAACTGGCCACTAGGCTACTTGTTTTGAGTTTTTTAGGCTGTTTTGGAGTTCAGCTAATTTTTTAGCAACATTCTAGCCTGTTTTGGCTAACCTAAGTAAAGTTTTCCCTTTTTTTAAGTTTTTTTAGGCTAATTTGGCATATAGCTAACATTTTAGTTAGCTTCAGCATTTTCAGCTATTAGGTTCAGTGATTTCAGCTATTAACTTCACCATCTTGGGTGGCCAAATTCATCTTACAGCATTCACACTAGCATTATCACAGGTAATGCTATATATCTAGTTCATAATTATGTTAAAAAGTTACATTTTTAAAATTTTAAAAATGTAGTTTTAGAGCGTTCAATAATTGTTTATCCTGTTCGGCCCACGACCGAAGTCGACCTGTGTTTTGGATTTTGGCCCCTTGTGCGATTGAGTTTGACACCCCTGATCTATAAGCGTCACTAAAAACATTTGAACTACTGCTTAAATGAATTCACAGAATCGTTTTTAAATTAAAACTTTTAAGGAGGTGCAACATACACCAAAAATCGCCAACATTTTAAGCATTCCTTTCCAGAAAATGTAGAAGTTTCTCTGCATCAGCATCCATTTAGACTGCTACTGATATAAGATGGCAGGTATAAGTTTGTGAGTTGCACCTCCTTCCAAACACTGCAATTCTGTGCGGTGAAGTGTATTTGTGTGTATTTGTTTGTGGCCCTGTGGGGAGCAGGCAGCACCGCGTCCAAACAGTTATCAGGTCGTAAACTCCATCAGGTTCTGTTTTCTCTGGAAAGATTCGGGGAGGGGGGATGAGGAAGGAGGATGAAGGAAGCAGTAAAACAGTGGTCAGTTCTTCTCCTCAGCGACTGAGCAGAGCCAGAAGGATAGGAGCATAAAATGTGAGGAAAGTCAAACAAGTTGGCAGCAAATGCAAGAGCAGCAGGACAGTAGAACTCTATGGTTACTTTGGGGGTTGGAAAAAAAAAAAGTTTTATAGAAAGTCCGTCGCGGCAGATGGTTAGTTTGACGTGTGACAATAAATAGAAATTATTGGATCTAGTGTGTGAGAAGCTTCTGTCCAGCAGCCTCAGCCCTGCATAATCTCCATCACCACTGGTCTCTAGTTTGTCAGTAGCACTAGACAGATGTGGCACACGGAAACACGCACCCTGCCATCTTGAAGGGTCATCCTGGAAGCTGGGTGGGGGTGTACGATGATAGGTTAATACAGCTTGTGCGTGTGAACGCTTCGATCTGAACGGCTGACCCTGTCCGGGTGCAGCAGTGGTCACAGCAACTGTTGGGATGAAAACACAATTTAATTAGACGTTTGGCATAATCGCATGCACATTTAGTTGCTTTGTTTGTGTGTGTTTGCGAATGTAAGCGTCCTCGCTGCATGACTAATTGTAACGGGATCCAGTAATGAGGCTTTTAGTGCTTCCTGTTGGGATTTGGTGTTCCTGTCAGAGTTCAAACAGCCAAACCCAAATAACAGAAGTTTTCTGCTTAAAACAGCTCATGTTGGCATCAAATCTGTCTGAAAACCAGCAATAAAGTGCTACCAAACAACTCTCGAGAAATGTCAGCTTCTGCTTTATTTGCATTGACTATTTTCCTGAATGTTTGCTAATGCAATCCTGTCTTTTTATTTCATTTAATTTCCTGCAGAAAATATCAGTTCTGCAGCTTCAAGCATGAGCACTAGAAACATCTCATAATTTAAAATAAAAAAGAAAAAGATTGACAATTATGTTTTAAAACAAGCAAAAATAACTTATTTTAGGGTTATCATGAGTATTAAATAAACATATGTCAAAATAAGTAATCCCAAGTGTGGAATAGAGTGAAGAAGCATCTAAAATCTGGTTGGTGGAGTGAAAAAAATCAGACTTTTCTGTTTGGCTGCAACATTGGCTTTGAAAGCTGCTTGGTCAGCAATTAAGGACGATCAAGCCCTTTCTGAATAAGATATTTCACAGCAAGAAGAAATTTAGTTTACCATTAAAACATAAAGTCACCTTTTTCTGTCTTTTATGACTGAAACTGCATTTGTTCTTCACATTTATATAGTTTGTTTTCTTGCCTCTTGTGTGAATTTGCTCTGGAAACACATTTAACTAAACCTTTAAAACTGTGTTTTTTTTTTACAGACCTGCACTATATTTTAGTAATTTTGTATAATCTGTACATTTGATCAGATTTACCATTAAGTGGGCGTAAAGAACAGCCTTGAATAAAATAGAATTTGAACACCATTCGATTTTTTTACCTAACTTTGCATTTATTAAACTAGAACCTAGTTAAATCAGATCAAGTTAATGGAATTCCATAATAATTAAAAAAGATAAACTTCATATTCACAATTATTAGTGTGAAACAACAACACTGACTTTGTTTTACTTTTGTCAAAAAAGAGATATATATAATTGAATAAGGATAAACATTAAATTGTATTTAAGTATCTTTTTCTAATGGCTGATATGACAAATAACACCTAGAATTTTAAATATTTTGATCTACTTTAAAAGCATTCCCAGTGGTCTGTTAATTATGATTGTGTCTTTTTCAGCCAAAATTAAAAAATAAATTAATTAAGAAAAAAACAGGTTTTCTTGGATATAGTTTCTGCAGATCTGCAGGAATTTATTAAAAATTCACCTCTGAGTTGAGGGAGGGACCATTGATGCTCTCCAACTAACTTACAGTCCCTCACAACCCCAACATTACATTACCAGTGCAACAAAGCGAGCAGTATTGGAGAGATCGAGCTGAACAGTTTTATGTCAGCTCAGACGAGGAAAACGAAGATTTTCATAGATCTAGTCATCAGTGGATGTATCCGAATGGAGTGGAACAGGAAGCTTGTGGCCTTTCAATAAACTTTTTCAAACATCTGGTCCTGCTTCACATTCTTACTCCCAACTCCACATCACTTTTTGATGTTTTAGGTGTCTCCAACTCATCGTTTTTTGACTGGCTGTTCTCCAACCCTCAGGATGCAGTACCGCATGCGGAACTGGGTTAGGTTAATGGTACCAGGTCATGGGTATGGTTGGGGTACTGCGGTGCTGGTACCGGTTTGAGTCCTGATGTTTCAGGACCCCTGATTAGCCTATGCATTTTTTCCTTGCCTGTGATCCTGCACCAAATGGCCCTCGGACCAGTTCCGGTTCATGGCCTGGAGGTTGGGGACCCCTGACACATCAAAAATGAATATGAGACACCTAACACTTAAAAAAGTGACGTAAAAGAGGCCAATTCCATACGCCCATTTATGAAAAGTTGGGAGTATTTGTTGACTCCTGATGCATAACGATTTGAATAAAAAAATACTCAGAAAACAAATTTAAGCTTATTTTTCGTGAGATTTGTCTTCCATCATCAGAAAAATGCCAGCAGAACATGTTAAAAACATTTTCATTGGAGTGGGTCTTCAACTCATGCAACACCAGAGCATTTTTAACATGAAAAAAATTGCTTTTTTATCACTTACTCTGGTAAAGTATCAAGTTCTAAGCATTTGATTCCCTTAACCTTTTTTTTATTTATGTTTTTTATATAAATCTCAAATCAAGTAGTAACATAGTGATTACTTACATGCACAAATACACACCAACAAACAAACACACACAGTGAAGGGCACACAAGTCCAACATTTCAACTGGAAGGAGACTTTCCGTCTCAAATCCTAATTAGGAATTTGTAAAAACTTTGCAATAATCCTTTGAAAAGCCTTAACTCCCTGCACCCCCCTTAGCATAATCCCCTTCCCTCCTTCTCACACACACTCCAACACACACAAGTCCTCACTTTGATTGCAGAACACCTGACTCACGGGTGGCAGTGCTGTTAGAGTGTGCTGTTGTTGTTGTGGGTAATGTAGCTGAGTTAACATAACACTCCAAATTACTACAACATGTAGTGTTTACACACATGATAGCAACTGATGAACAAAATCGGTGTGTCTGTCTGAGCGTGTGCCGCTCTGGACTGTGGCTCTGTGTGCCGCTCTAATTGAGCAGCAGCTGTGGGTAATGCCGGTGATATTTATCAGGCCGACAAGGTCAGGTATGATAACGATCTGGGTTTCCAGATCTGGTCTCGGGGTTACAGGACATGGTCTTATCTCGGGGCCCCTCCTGCTCTTATTATAAAACCTCTAATGAGTGACAAAGACCACTTAATGGAGCCAAGGAGGGGGAGCTCCTGTTTGCTGGTTCATTACCGCACAACTTTAAGTCTTTCATTTATGATTGCTCAGGCCTAACAGCCTACTTCAATTCAGCTAAGAGTAAAAGCAGGGGGAAAAAATTCTTAATGGAGGCATTTCATGACTTTTTGCGACTTTTCCTTTTCAAAACAATTGTTTTGCTAAAAGAAGAATGGTTCACAAATTGGTGCAATCTTCCGGGGTAATTCTTTTACATGATAACAGTGTTGTTAGAAGAGATGCGAACTGGTGCAAACCTCAAACGTGGGAGGTTTTGAGGTTTTCTCAAAACCTTTTTCTTTCGTAATTGTTATAACAAACTGCGTCCCACAAGTTCTGCACAAACTGAGAACCTCAGACTGATAGGGCAGGGGAAACAGGGGAAAACATCTGTGTCTATACTCAACAAGTAATATCAGTATCAGCATAAAAATAAGCTGACTGAACTGAGTCATGAACATTTAGAAAAATGTTGGAGCTCCATCACTTTATCCGTTTTCTGACAGTTGATTGAGAAGAAAACCTTTTTTGTTTTTGTTTTGATTATTATATTTATATATATATATTTTTCCAGCTCTAAACTTTATATGATGAGTGGTACTGTGGTGGTTAGCACTCACAGGAAAAAGGCTCTGGTTCTTCCTGAGCATGCAAAGGGTTTCTCTGTTTCCTCTCACAGTCTAAAAACATGCTTCATGAGTTGATGGGTGCCTCTATTGCCCCTTAGGTGCGAGTGTGTGGTCCTCTGATGGACTGGCAGCCCTGAAATAGATGGTTTAGGCAGATTCGGTGTTGTGCCAAGAAGTCTCCCCTGCCAGAATTTGTACCCCGTCGAGGCACGACTTCTGGAATCATTGATTTGTTTCGTAATACTCATATTTTGTCACATAAAGCATAAAAAAGGTGGATGTTTATAATACAATTTATTCTGGGGCTATGTGGAGTTTAATGTCTTGGTGCACTTTTTTTTTACCCCACATATTCTACATAAAACAATGACAGGTTTTTGTTTAAAAAAAAGTATTGGTAGGCTAATTTAGGATAAGAAACACCATTTATGAAAATTACTTTGTTATAAATCAAAAGTTTTTCATCTGGAAATGATTGGGGGACACTGATTCTGTCAGTGTCACAAACGGGCAGACAGCTGGATCCAAGTGCAGCAGGTTTATTCGGCACAGAAAGGAGAGCAGGAGTGAAGCACAGTCTAAAAGTCAACAAAGCTAAATCGGGGTCAGGCAGGGGTCAAGCACGAGCATTAGGGGCATGAGAGAAGAACCAGAGTGGTCAGGGTCCAGGCGAGGGTCAGGGCAGGCGGCAAATAATCAGAGTCGAAGATGAAGCAGGGTCAGATGAAACAGATGATCAGGCAGGGGGCACAAACAAGACTTCACACTGACAAGAGCTTAGTGCTCTGACTAAATACTGCTGGGAGGGATTGCAGATGAAAATAGCTGTAGAGCTTCTGGGAAAGACTGGAGGGGCTGATGCAAAGATGGGAACTCCCCCAAAACCCCAAAATAAACTATATCGCAAATATTCGCCTGCATTTTAAGCTTTTTGGGACAAAATATGAGTGTTACAAAACAAGTCAACAATGCCAGAAGTCGTACCGTGACATAGAATACAGATTTTTTTAGGGTCCATTGTTCCAGTTCATGCATCGGGGGGTGGGGGGGTTGTCAGGGCACTTGAGCTTCCTCCCACAGTCCAAAAACATGCTTTAGTTGGTGATTCCAAATCGTCCTTAAGTGTAAATATGATTGTGTGGCTCTGCAACAGACTGGCAACCTGTCCAGGTTGTATTCCACCTTTGCCAAACAGTAGCTGGGATATGCTGCAGCCGCCCCTGACCCCTAAAGGGATTCAGTTCTGAAGATGGATGTTGGAAAACTGTTTTGAGGTTTGAGCTGCCCCTAAAGACAACATCTTTTCCAAAGCTTTGTTTCATATCATATCAGGTTCAGATTTGTTTGTCTTTATTCTTTGATTAGTTGTTTTTCATTATGCCACAAAGTGGGACACAAATGTGATTAATTCCTATTGGAGTCTGAGGTCCCAAAAATGAACCTCAGCTTGAAGTGAAAATTAACTAGAAAAATAACTTGGAGTAAAGTTTAGGTTCGAGGAAAAGTGCGGCTGCAGTTGTTCATACGTGGCCACCCAAGACAAACACTTGTGTGTGTGTGTGCGTGCGTGTCTGGATGTTTGTGTGTTTTATGTGTGAGTGAGTGAATGAGTGAGATGGCAGGACAGCTGCATGGGTCTATTCATAGTGCACCAAGACTGATGCCTCTATGCTCTTCTGAAAATCCACAGTCCCCCCATCATCCGACTTATTTCTGTCACTTTTTCCACCAGAGGTTTTTTTTTTGTTTTCACAGGCTGAGGTGACAGCCTCATTGTCTGGAGGAAGGATGTAAGGATCCTGGAAACTGAGTGGGTCACCATAGAAGTTGACAGAGAAATAGATAATAGTGTAATTATTGTTGTCATATTGAGATATTATAACAGCAATATCAAATGATGTTCTCCCACCATCCAAAGATGAACTGGATACTAGACGACCTCCTGAACCTGAAAAGAAACTTGAGCTCATGCAACACAGTAAGGGATTATGTCTGACAGTTTTAAGTTTCTAATGTCTTTGTTGTATAATAATTATTGCACTGTGGTCCTTCATGGCCTTTTCATCCTTCTTGCTGTTTGTTCTTGTTCTAAAAGGAAGAATTTGAAAAAGATAGAAAGGAATTTTTCTCTGTTTACAGTGGTCCTGAATTACAAATCATACCAACGAGTCATTCAATGCAAAAATATATTAAAGATATAAAGACAGTTAAAAAAAAACTAAACAATTAATAAAAAGACAACATAAATTTTTGGAAATCAGAACAAAATTCGAGAAACCAAAACACATTTCCAAAAAATGAAACAAAAAGTTATATCGAGAAATCGAAATTAAATGTTAACAAACAAAACACAAGACGAAAGAACAGGTACTTTTGGACATCGCTGATTGGATGAGGGCGTTTGAGGTTTTTTTTCAAATATGTCTTTCGTGTTCTCATATAAAAGTTTAATGATCAGCATGGAGCATGTTCAGTATCACTTCATGCCAGATAACTTTCAACTGAAATGATGGACAAACTTTTTCAGCCAATCTTTGATATCCCATTGATTCTTTTTAATTTTTGTGTAATTTTTTAATATTTAAGTTTGATTTCTAGAAATTATTATTATCTATTTTTTTTTTTTTTTTGGGAGGGGGGGGATTTTAAAACATTATCTTTTATTTATGTAGGAGGCTCATTGAGTGATGTGTACTGTGGATGTCGCTGTTGTCATCTTTGCTGTCAGAGAACCCAGAGAAAAAGAGTGAATGATGACAGACTGCACAGTAGACCAAGGAGCAGTTGTTACTTAACAAGAGTAAGTTGTATTAGTATTGAGATAAACAAATTCAGCTGCTCTAAAACAAGCATCAGCATCACATTTCCTTATAGGATCTTTTTTGCTCTCAAGAGTGCAATGTGAAAGTAGAACCAATCCTAAACTATTCTTCTGTGAAACTTTTCATCAACAGTTGGGCAAAAATGTTTGTAATTCTTGTATGGTAAAAAGTAAGGAAAATTCTATATTTTATAAGATCAAATTCCTCTTAATTTTACTAATCAGATGAGTCCTCTTGACATGTCGAACCATCAACTCCTTTCTCCTACTTGGAGAGTTGCTACCCAGATGAGCCTGATAAAACCTATATTCATTGTCTACAACATCTGTCACCACATGCAACATTTTGATGTCTCTCAAGGGAAAGACGACCTTGAAAAGTGAAAAGAGAGAAATCCTTTTCACCACATCACACCTTCAGTTAGATGTTTCTGAAGCACACTCCATTTTATCTATTACACCTGATTGCATCAGGGGTCTGTTCTATAAAACATGCATAATATCTGATTAAATGACTATCTGACTATCTATCTATCTATCTATCTATCTATCTATCTATCTATCTATCTATCTATCTATCTATCTATCTATCTATCTATAGCAGTCCCTGCTCTTACTTGTTTTCCAACACTTTGTCCCTGGGGTCTATAGGACCACAACTGCTAATACAGTCATTAGACGTAACACACACACACAAATGCATGCACACACACAGAAAAACAAGCCACAACTTCCACAGCAGAAACACATTTAACCAGATGCCCGGGGGGACAGCCAGGAGGTAGCCGGAGGGAAGAATCCAGAGACACATAAAGATGGAGGGAAGAAAGATAAATGTGCAACATCTAAGGTCGCATTCCTCGTGGCGCAGTTAGCTTCTGTCTTTGATTCAAATTTACTTCAAGTTTGGTAACCCCAATAATTGGTGTTAGCGGCGCTTTGTGCACACTCGCGCACGCCAACAGACTTGAATGTGACAGGCGTCTCCTTGTTGGTGCAGCCCTCACTCCTCCATATTTGGGCATCCTTCCCATTTCCTGCGATGAATATGTATGCGAATAGAAGGACTCCACCACAAACAAGCCACAGAGGACCCATGTGTGTTCAGAGGTGCACATCAATGCAACTGAAAAATTACTGCAAAGAAAATGCCAATTGGAAAGAGAAATCCTGAGCATAATGTTGGCTAAGATGGCTAGATTTATTGTTTATAAAATATACATATATGTAAAGAAATATGGTGTTCTGGCTTCTTCCCATGATCATGTGAATGTCTGTCTGAAGCCGTCTGGTGACCTCTCTGGGGTGATGACAGATGGGAGAGGCTCAAACAGACTCCAGTGAGTGTATATGAGACCAGTTCAAAAAAGGATGGAAACATCAAACCGGATCCTCTGTGAATGAAATTCAAAGAAATTGCAGCGGTGTCCAGATGCGTTGAGGCTCTTTTGATGAGTAGCGTGTTTTGCTAAATGACAGGCGTCTAAAACAAAGGCCTTCAAGTATTGACATGTACTTGAGTATCAGTTTGACTACTCTGAACTTGTAACCTCCCACAACCCTTCTTGTGATCTCAAGCTACGTCAATGAAAATTCTACACAAACACGTGTAAATGCTCATTTCGGGCTTCTGCATTCAAAAGTTTATGTGTGAATACACAAGTTTCTGGGCTCTATGTACAAAACATTGAACAGACGTTGAAAGTTAAACCAATCAGAGTAGTGGTAGTGACTTTCAATTCAAGGAAGTTCCAACCGTTAGAAAATAGATCATGGAGGAGATGTCATAGACTGTAAAGAAATGGACACAGTGAGGTCTGACATCACCCATAGGAGCTGTCAATCAATCACATGCTTTTACTGAGACATCTGATTGGTCAGTTTATAAAAATACCTTTAAAAAATATTAGGATTAGAAAGAAGATGCCCTGTGTGAATACTGCCTCACAAATACCATTAAAGTCCTGCTGCTTTGAACTTAAAAAGGTTTATTTCACTCGAAGACCCCCAACGCTGAAGCGTCTACCTTACAAAAATATTTTCCTCTGTAGCTGATTGCTCCCTTGACAACAGCTTACATATGGTAAATTTTTATGCAGCTCATTCATTATTCATTTTCCCCAATCCGGTGTGGTCACCACTGCCTGAGGCAGAACTCTTCATCCTAGTAAATGAGACAGTGAAGAAGAAGTTTGTTCCTCTTACCTTCTTCTCTGTAACGTGGTGAGGGGGAGTTTTAGTCAATTTTGGTGTTTTTGTTTAAATAAATTACAAAAACAGTTTCAACCTTGTTAAATATATGCTTCCAGTTTCTTAAAGTCTGTACCAAAAAAGGAAAGCACAAAGGTTGTGCCTTCGATGCAGCTGATGGATAACATAACAAACAAATCCACTAGTTTGGCAGGTTTGGGTTCGGTAACTTGCCTTTTTATTTAAAGCTGTCCTATTCTGACAGTGTGTATGTCTTTGAAAAAAAATCCTATTAGGCAAGTGAATGTTTAGAGGGGATTTGGACGCGGTTTTTCTAACTGGACATTGCTACTAAGCTACAACGAGAAACAAACAATGGTCTGTTGTAACCTAAACAGAGCGAAGTTTCACATTTCCCCAGCACAGTCCATATACTATTTTTATGGCCATGTTCCTGCTTTAAAAAAATGGGACTCCACTGCTTTTTATCTTGTTGTTTCACAGAGTTTATCCACTTCAATTGCTAATTGGTGACAAGATTTCTCCTCAAAGACAGATCTGATGAAAAGCACTTCAAATTAAAGCAAATATTTGACTAAAGTATTCGTCACTAATTCTTTAAGATTTCCCATTTAAAGAGATGAGACAGATCTGTAATGTCAGATACACTCAAAAAAACAATTCAGACATTACATCTGTATTATTTTGTGAGGTATTGTATAATGGTGCAGATAATAAATATTATGTCAGTTTGTCTGAAACTAGTTGTCAAGAGGTCAATCATTTCCTGTGGTTCTTCTGCAAGTTCTCACACACTATTATTTTTGGTCCATTCCTCCATGCAGATCTTCTTAAAAACTGTAATGTTTTGGGATGTTGCTGGACAACATAGACTTTCATCTCTTCTCCATTGTATTGAAGTCTGGAGACTAGCTAGCTCACTCCAGAACATTGAAAAACTTTAAATGATGACCCTTCTTTGATGAGTTTTGGATCATTGTCATGGTTGAAGATCTAGCCACGCTTCATCATCAATGCTCTCACTGACAGAAGGAGGTCTTCACTCCAAATCTCAATAAACATGGCTCTATTCATGCTTTCCTGAGTACAGATAAGTTGTCCTGTCCTCGTTACAGAAAAGTAGCCTTAAAGAATGATGGTTCCACCCCCATGTTTTATAGTGGGTGTCACATGTTATGGTGTGCACTGGAGGATTTTAATCTGTGAGGGCATGGAGTGTTACTATAACTTTGTTTCTGTGCTTATTTGCTCTCTTCAAGCTGTTGACCAGTTTGCCCATGTAGTTCTGGGAAGTTTCCTCATCAATCTCAAGATCATCTGATCTTGAGCCCCACCAGTTGAGATCTTTCATGGAGCTCCAGGTGGAAGGAGATTGTCAGTAATCTTGTTTTTCTTCCATCTTCTAATATTTGCTCCAACAGTTGATCTCATCTCATTAAGCTGCTTGTTTGTTGTAGGTCGGTTCATCCCAGTCTTGTTCAGGTTGACAATCTTGTCCCTGGTGTCCTTGGACAGGTCTCATTGTCGTGGTAGAGGTCACAGCTTAACTGTAATTAGGACTTGTGTCTTTTATGTGGATATTCAGTTAAAACAGGTGCCATTTCTGTAATACAAGTAACAACTGGAGGACAGATGAACTTCTTACAGAAGTTAGAGGTCTGTGAGGGACAAATTTTGCTTGTTTGCAATAGCTAAATAGTTTTTTTGTTTATATTATATATATATATATTTAAATCATATAATGTTATTTCCTAGAGTCTTTAATTACATTCTGTTAAATCATATCTAAGAACAAGTTGAAAAACGTGTCTAAAATATTTTGTTGCCTCACTATATATGACTTCTATTCATCTGATGCTCAAGTATTAATAAACCATTTATTCAAATTTAGTAAATATTATTTTTTTTTCTTTTAAATAAATTGACAGTCTTGTTTTGGTGATTTTCTAATATATTGTTGTTCAGTAAAAAAAAAAAACTAAAATTTTGTTATAGTTAAAATTGATTTAATTAATTTATCTTTTTTCTTATTGTTCATTTTCTAAACCCGTTTTGTCCCTTTCGGGGTCACGGGGCTGCTGGAGCCTAACCCGGTCATGGGTAAAGGCAGGATACACCCTGGGCAGGTTGACAGTCTGTCACAGGGCCACAATCACACACCCATACACACTTGCACTCACACCAAGGGGTAAGTAACCAATTCACATATGAAGCATGTTTTTGAATGGTGGGAGGAAGTCAGAAAAACTCACACATAAGAAAGTTCTCCTATTGGTGTTTCTGTTTCAGGTCCCACAACTTGAACTCTTGCTGTGAGGCAGAGCGCTAACCACTGCACCACCATGCAGCCCATAAGATGGTTTCAATTGTCTTGATTTAGCCAATCTGGACTATCAGGTTTGGTAGTGTTCTCATTTGTAGTTTAAAAGCATGGCTGTTCATTAAGCATAATTGGTTCAAGTTGAGTTTGCATGGCAGGGAAATCCAAAAAAGAAAACACAATGAAAGTTTCAAACTTATAGCAAAATGAATGCAAAAAAATATTTTTCAATCCACTGAAATTTCATTTAGAGTGAGTATTAATTTATGTATCAAGTCACTTTTGTGTAATTAACACAAAGTGTAAATTTTCAGCTGTCTTGGTCACCGGGATTTGATCGGAAGAGACGACGCTGCGCAGAATAAACAGAAGGAAGCAACTCAGGACACAAGCTGAGTGGGAAGAAGCCTGACATGCAGGCGCACTAAGGTGTGATATCAGTGTCCCAAAATGTTGGGGCTAATTTGCCACAACAAGTTCCTCCTTCCACTGTCACAGCTGGAAGTACGCACACATATACAAATATACACACAAAGCTGATGCGAGAAAAAAAACACACAGGTTTGCTAGTGCAACGTGTGACAGTGATGGGGAGCATCATTACAGAAATAAGGCAAACTATTTTTGTTCTGCAAAAACAAAACAAGATTCAACACTTTGTTGCTTTCTGTTGTGAGACAAAGTATTAACAGGCTGTGTAATTACAGGGCTCCTTTACAGACAAACAACCAGCGTCTGTGCAGCTCTCCCTGCATCTCCATGTGCAAAAACAAATACCTTCTTTATCAGTGATGAGATGAGACGAAAGGATGAAAGACGCTCTGGTTTTATTTTGGCAGATGACAAATAAAGGACACGCACATTAGTACTTGCATACACATGTGCCCCACATGTGCAGTAATCCCACACACACCCAACAAATGTGCTTGAAAAGTGACAGAAGTCTCGCATTGTCATTACACAGCTCACGGCTGTCATTTCATTGTTTCTCATCAGTACATCACACAGACAAAAATCTGTTCACGCATGCGAGCAAACACACACACACACACAGACACTCCACGCCAAGATGACAAAATCATTCTAACACAAACAGTGTGAAGGCACCAACTCAGGGAGTTGCAAAACCTCTTGTGTTGCTTCAAAACAAACTGCTTTTTTAGTTGTGGTGAAGCTCCAACTGCAAGTGCTAATGAATACAAACACAGTGATGATGGATGAAAGGCTGTGTGCTCATGTGGGGTAATATTAGCTGCAGAATCTGTCAGTTGTCTCTTAAGAGGAAAATACTCCACAATATGATCGTTTTTTTCATTTTAAGTACCATGTACCATTTAGTCTAACGTGTCAGAATTAATTATGTTTAAGAAAATAAATGACCATAATCATTAAAAGTCTTTAGGGAAGTTTTAACCAGAACATGCAGCTGTCAAGAAGTCATCACATCTTTATTGTTAAATCTATCAACCAAAATGTCTGTTGTTTCAAAACTGGCTCTGAAATTGTTTTTAACATTTCCTCACTGCTTTTGACCCAAGGTTGCAACACAGCTGTCATTTTGCTGTGCAGCAGAGAGATATTAAATCATATTTTTTATTTCTTTTGGCTCAAATGACCAGTTATTCTGAAGTTATTCTTCTTCCTGAACACAGAGAAAGTTGGACTCTTTCATTGCATGAATTGCAAATTCTGTTGATATTTCACATTTCCGTTTGATGACAGTAAATTAGACACTAAAAAGGAAAATTAAGAGCTGTGTTGCTTTTTTCTACCTTTTGAAGAGTTTTTAGCCTATTACGCCTGACAATTTCTGAAAGAGAACGACCTGTGTGTTCTGTCAAAACTCATTGATTTTTCTGGGGGTTTTTTTTCTTCTATGGTTTCTGTGATGCATTCACACATTTCAGTTTTATATCAATATATCTTAAATGCTCTCTTTAAATTTATAAAGAAGTTATTTTGGTAAACTGGAAAGGAAGAAGGACAGTTCCATACTGCCCCCTGTTGTTCAGAGACAATCTTGGATTATTTTAGGTATTTTGGTTCATCTTAAACAAATTCACCACATATAACACAAAAAAAGACTTATGTTATAAAATATAGTTCGGAGGAAAAAAATACATTATTTTTAGTGATGCATAATAGATTTGAGGTGTGAACTTGTGCCTCTTTTGGTGAAAATGTCTAACTTACTGTATTGTTTCATTATTTCTTAATTAAGATCTGGGATTTTAAGAGAAAAAAATGTGTCATTTAGAAAGCCATCCATCCATCTTCAGAGCGCATTGAATCCCTGTTGGGGTTACAGGGGGGCTGGAGCCAACCCAACTATTGTAGGGCCACACAAACACACATATGCACATCTAAGGGCAATTTAGATCTATTAACAAATGAAGCATGTCTGTGGACTTTGGGAGAGAAAAAACACTCATGCAAACTCCACACAGCGTCAGGATTTGAACGGGGGCCTTCTAGCTGCGAGGGGAGAGTATCACTTTCCATTTTTGATTCAGAGTTAGCCTCGCACAAAATTGTCCTGTTTGACCTCCGTGTTTCTCAATTTTCCTTCCTTTCTGTTTTTTTCCGTGGTAAATGTATCCAAACTTGGCCAGCTAACTTGCTCCTGGAGCAGGAGAGAGCTTAGCTGACAGGAAAGAGGGAGGTGTGGGTGGAAGAGATGGATGAACACGAAGAAAAAGGAAGGAGACAAAGCATAGATGAATAAAGTAACCTCTGACAGATGTTGCAATGGAAACTGAGACCTTAACAGAGAGACTAATATCAGACCGGGAGAAAGGTAGAGGCTGCTGAGAGAGACGCTCAAGCTGAAGCTGGCAGTGAAAGTAAGCGAGAGGTTAAAAATGAGATAGAAAAGTAGAAGAAGGGCCATCTTCCTATGGATTCCAGTCCACTTTTTTCTGTCTTGGCTAGTTGACAACTCAGTAGGAGTCAGACGGCCATCTGTCTGTCCGACAGAAGTCTATCAGCTTTGCTTCCCACTTATCTTCCTCCATTCCTCCTCCTCTGCCTCGTGTGCCTCCTCTTGAAAACTTTCACTATTCTGATGGCGTGCAAGAGAAAGAAAGCCAACTGACAGATGCTAATACACTAATATGCTAATCCTGCTTTGCACTTGTATGCTATCTGTGCTGTTTGAAAGTCTGGGTGTGCGTCCACGTGCGTGTGTGTGAGTGTGGCAAGACCTAGCCCCTGGGTAATAAAACAATACAAAGAGAGCTTTAGGCCTGCTGGGCCTGCAGCAGCACTTGAATACCAAATCAGCCAGCAGAGATCACTGGGGGAAAGGTGTTGCGTGTGTGCACACGTGCGCGTGCACGCCTGAGTTTCTGCAGACAGATTGCGGAAATCAGTCTTGTTTTTGCTGGTGGTGACCGTTGTTTGGTAACTCCTGCTTCTAAAAGTAGGAGAGCGACTTTGCAACAGCCCTGCACCCAGATGGAGGATTTCTAAAAAAGAGAGGAAGATTGAAGATGGGGGGGGCGTATGGAAAGCAGACAAAAGCGGGTATTTATAAAAAGATATAGACTGCCATCGAAAGGACAGTACAGTTTAAATGCTATTTCTACTAGTTTCACTTCTCTGTCGCTGGGCGCACACATTTATAAACACCCCACTGTGTGTGTGTGTTTTTTTTTTTCCTCTCTTGTCTGTCAGCCAGCCCTCGCCTTAATGGACCATACACACAATTACTACTGATTAATCGGCCACTTAATATTTTGACCCTCTCAGGCAACACACACACCTCTTAACAGTCTGCCCTTGCTCTGGTATCATTGGCTCCTCAGGTACCCAGCATGCTCAGGGGCAGCCCCTCCGAGACCACTGCTGTTTGAAGAGGGTGTGTGTGGCAGAGAGAGAGATGAGAACATGTCAGTGCCAGCCCCTCAGGGACTGCCATGAAGTCTGTTTCCTTGGGGAGCCCCGGCACTTTAGGAGAGGCACTACAGGGGATTGGATGGGTAGGGGAAGCTCAGATCATCATCGAGGGGCCCAGAGGGAGGCTGGACTGAAATATGGGAAGAAGAAAGGAAGATTCAGAGGGTAATTAAGGAACGGCTCGTGTAAAGATGACAGGCTACTGCAGCAAAGTGATCTGCATACAAACTCCATTGTGCTTCTGTGACAAAAAAATGAATCTGTGTGGGTGAAATTTGAAAAACACACAAGCAGTAAATCTGGAGCATGAAAAAACATGACTGTAAATGTGTGAATTTCATGATTATATTGAATTAAATTCTAGCACAAATAATGTTCAGTATCGATCATTTTATTAGTCCCTGAATTGAGAATTTAAAGAAAATTGCAACAATTTTAAGACTTTTAAAAGTTTTATGAATATTTCAAACTGGACACATTTGGTTCGCTTAAAGTGAACCAGAGTTAGTTTCCTCCGATAACAAATTTTCGGTCCAAATGCACCCAAGCGGACCCTAGTCTAGGACCAGTAACCACTCTCAAACTCATCTTTCGAGGGCGTCTCGGTTCATTTCTAGTCGGACTGAGCTCAGGTTGGCTCTAAGTTTTCTCAGTCTGAATACACTCCTTGCTTGGAGCAGAACAACTACACCAAAACCCAGCAATTTATTGAAATTTGGTCAGATGAATCAAGGCTCATTAAAACAACTTGCACATTGCCTCTTCAGCATATAGCTTCTTGGTGGTCATCTCCTCAGTAACCGCCTTGCAGCATGCCTCCACCCTGTACCAAAGGTACTGTACCAAAAGTATCCCAGCTACTGTAAGGTCAGGATGGGTTGCCAAGCTGTTGCACGGCCACACAACCACATACATTCAACATCATACCTAGGGACACTTTGGAATCACTGGTTAACCCATGAAACATGTTGTTGGGCTGTTGGAATAAGCCAAGCATGCTTGAAGGAGATCATGCAAACTCCACATGGAAACGACACAGTCTGGAATTGATCCATCTTCGTCTATGAATGTCTTAAACATTGTTTAGTATATAAAGCAGCAGATTTTCCTCTCTGTCTTCACCTCGCAGTCCAAAAATATGCTTAATAGTGACACTAAATTGCCCATTAGGTGTGAAGAGGGGTGTGCGTGACCCTGTTGAGCGCTGAAATAAACCAGATGTGAAGCATACGCGTTGAGCCGACTGCTATTGATTAGTATTTTTCATAACTTTTATGATTCAGATGTCCACTCTTTCATGATGTAAATAATAAATTTTTAAAAAAGTATTCCGAAGCCAACATGCATGAAAGTCGAATCAAAATCATGTTTGGAACAAAGCTGAGGAGTTTTATGGCGGTTAACATGTGCCGGAAATTATGTCTGCCTGTGTGCAGTCCACAGACGACTCCTTTGTGACGGCGCTGCATTGTTTGTGCCACTTATTTATTTATGATTGTGTGAGTTCAGCTGAGATCTTGCAAACACGTGGCAAACATTGAAGCAGAGCAAAAGAGAGATCAATGTGCAGCATTAATACGGCGCTGTCTTTAATGTTATTTACAACAAAACAGATCCACTGTTTATTTCCATTTCAAAATGCCTCATTCTCTCATGATTGATGCCGGTGGAGCCTCCTCCCTCCCAGTCAGTGTCGCACACCCCACTCCTGGCTGTGTCAGCAGAAGCGCCAGCAGTGCTCGGGTCTTTGTGTCTCCTTCATATCATCTTGTTAAAAATTAAAGTGATTCTGCTTCCTTCACTCTTTTTCACCCTCTCTAATGCTAATCTGTTCCCCACTGGACCCGTATGCAGATAAGATGCAAATACAGCAAAGCTTGATGAATAGTGATGAAGCGTCAAGGCGTACACACACACACGCGCGCGCGCGCGGCACACACCTGAGAGCCCGGGAATGCCCTGTGGTTTACCTGTCTGACTGTCAATCAAAGCGGTGACCTAGAGAAAGATTTCCATGTCTCTGTAAGTGTGAGCATTTCTTTTAAGTCCTTCTGTACGGTAATATACATATTTCTATTGCCCAAAAGGATTATGGGAATCCTTGTTTCAGTAGGTAGGTTTTATTTACAAATGACCGGACAGTTTTTGATTTATATGCACTTAAATTATGCTTTTTTATTTTTTTCATTTTGTGCTAACATGTCAAAGTATGACTAAAATAAAAGAGAGCAACAAACAAAAACAAATAAATAAATGCCATAAAAGTGGTTGGAGAAAAAAAGTGCTCTATGAACCCCATTAAAATGTTTTTCCTCTAAATTTGGCCTCTCTTCCTGATTATGTTCAACTGGATGGGGGAGAATTCCCCTCAGAACCACTGGGAAATGTATGGTTTCTCACATGGCTGAACAGCGTTTTGCTCTGCTGCATATTAAGACAGAAAAGAGAAGTAAGAGAAACCCAAGTGGATCCACATGTGCCCACATTTGAATCTACATACTTATTGGAAGAGGAGGTCAAAATTAGAACGTTTATTTGCAGCCACTGTTAAACTGCTACAGACACAATTCATAGAATATTTGCCGTTTGTAATGCAGAGGTGTCAAGAAGGGAGAGCCAGATTATTGAGGTGCAAAGTAGACTGTTGTATGCTTTCTAAAATGCACATCCATAGGTAAATGAGAGAATTGTCAATAGACCGGTTGGTGAACAGATGTGAACAAAAATCACAAAAAAAAATGTGTTTTACGATAACTTTTCTCCAATGTTTGAGATTTTATCATCTACAACTTGTTTAAAACAAGTCTATTCCTTTGGATACATTTCCTAATACAGTATTAGATGCACACATCCCTGCACAACTTGATAGTATCTCATTTACTGAAAAGGATCTCAGCAACAACATGGACTGATGTGGACGACGAGTGGAAATCTGAGCAGGCTTTCTGGGTGTTTTGTTACTGATGAAAATGATAAAGACTAATGCTGCGTCCGAATTCCTTCACTACTCACTATATAGTGCACTATACAGGGAGTGCAGAATTATTAGGCAAATGAGTATTTTGACCACATCATCCACTTCATGGATGTTATCTTACTCCAAGCTGTATAGGCTTGAAAGCCTACTACCAATTAAGCATATTAGGTGATGTGCATCTCTGTAATGAGAAGGGGTGTGGTCTAATGACATCAACATCCTATATCAGGTGTGCATAATTATTAGGCAACTTCCTTTCCTTTGGCAAAATGGGTCAAAAGAAGGACTTGACAGGCTCCGAAAAGTCAAAAATAGTGAGATATCTTGCAGAGGGATGCAGCACTCTTAAAATTGCTAAGTTTCTGAAGCGTGATCATCGAACAATCAAGCGTTTCATTCAAAATAGTCAACAGGGTCGCAAGAAGCGTGTGGAAAAACCAAAGCGCAAAATAACTGCCCATGAACTGAGAAAAGTCAATGGTGCAGCTGCCAAGATGCCACTTGCCACCAGTTTTGCCATATTTCAGAGCTGCAACATCACTGGAGTGCCCAAAAGCACAAGGTGTGCAATACTCAGAGACATGGCCAAGGTAAGAAAGGCTGAAAAACGACCACCACTGAACAAGACACACAAGCTGAAACGTCAAGACTGGGCCAAGAAATATCTCAAGACTGATTTTTCTAAGGTTTTATGGACTGATGAAATGAGAGTGAGTCTTGATGGGCCAGATGGATGGGCCCGTGGCTGGATCGGTAAAGGGCAGAGAGCTCCAGTCCGACTCAGACGCCAGCAAGGTGGAGGTAGAGTACTGGTTTGGGCTGGTATCATCAAAGATGAGCTTGTGGGGCCTTTTTGGGTTGAGGATGGAGTCAAGCTCAACTCCCAGTCCTACTGCCAGTTTCTGGAAGACACCTTCTTCAAGCAGTGGTACAGGAAGAAGTCTGCATCCTTCAAGAAAAATATGATTTTCATGCAGGACAATGCTCCATCACACGCGTCCAAGTACTCCACAGCGTGGCTGGCAAGAAAGGGTCTAAAAGAAGAAAAACTAATGACATGGCCTCCTTGTTCACCTGATCTGAACCCCATAGAGAACCTGTGGTCCATCATCAAATGTGAGATTTACAAGGAGGGAAAACAGTACACCTCTCTGAACAGTGTCTGGGAGGCTGTGGTTGCTGCTGCACGCAATGTTGATGGTGAACAGATCAAAACACTGACAGAATCTATGGATGGCAGGCTTTTGAGTGTCCTTGCAAAGAAAGGTGGCTATACTGATCACTGATTTGTTTTTGTTTTGTTTTTGAATGTCAGAAATGTATATTTGTGAATGTTGACAAGTTATATTGGTCTCACTGGTGAAAATAAATGATTTAAATGGGTATATATTTGTTTTTTGTTAAGTTGCCTAATAATTATGTACAGTAACAGTCACCTGCACACACAGATATCCTCCTAAAATTGCTAAAACTAAAAACAAACACAAAACTGCTTCCAAAAATATTCAGCTTTGATATTAATGAGTTTTTTGGGTTCATTGAGAACATGGTTGTTGTTCAATAATAAAATTATTCCTCAAAAATACAACTTGCGTAATAATTCTGCACTCCCTGTATAGTGTGGTTGTCATTTTGTAGAGCTGCCTGAATCTGCAATTCCAAAATCAAGTTTTCTAGAAATATCCCCAGAAGTCTCTGCAAAAAATCAGTGTGCATAAGTGCTAACTAGATTGCTGAATTTGGACCACAATTTTGGTGAAAAAAAAGGTACTTTGTAATTTTTTTTTAAACCATCCATGTTTTCATCATCAAAATACAGTGAATTCAAAGATACTCTGTAAAATTCTTGTATTTAATAGGGATTTTACTTTGTGATTTGCTTTTAAAATCTAGATAGTTCTGCACTATATAGTTTTTTAGGGATTAGGGAGGGAATTTGGACATGGCCTTAGTCTGACCCATCATTAACCCCAGAACACATTCACTATTAAAAGTTGCATCATCACTTTTGCTGGGAAATTTTAACCCAATATAATATGCCCAATAAAAAGTATTTTTTAAATAAAAAATAGATCAAAATATGTCAACACATGATAAATTAGAGCGGTTTTCTTGTATTTTCAACTGTGGTTTATGTAAGAAAATATAAAATAAAAACATAGAAAGATCCTAAAGACATGCTTGAAAATTACTGAAAATTTGAATTTGAGAATAAAAAAAATCCTAAAAAAAAAAAAAAAAAACTGGAGACTTGGTCTTTGGTCCACCCATTCCTGGGATATGAGACTTTACCCAGGGACCCATGACTCTAGTCAATGGATCTAGTCATCTACTAGTGCAGGGGTCGGCAACCTTTTACAGTAAAAGAGCCATTTGGACTCGTTTTCTAACAATCAAAACCTAGAAGGAGTCACAAAGATTTACTTTTGCATGATGGTTCATTACCATTTTTTTAAAATAATAAATATTAACTATTTCTATTTTTTGGCACAATCAAAAGCAAAAGTATAAAAAGAAACTAGCATCTCTCAAAACATGACTTTTTTTCATTTTTACCTTTTAGTCGGTAAAAATTTGTAAAATTAGTAGATGCCAAATTAGCCAAAAGGCTAGCTCGTTGCTTAATTACTAACTAAACTCCAAAATAGCCTAAAATTTCTTGTTAAACTAAATTATTAAAAAATGTTAACCTGTTGCTAATATAGAACCTAAACTCTAAATTAGCCTAAAAAATCTCAGTAGGTAACAAATTACCCAAAAACTTTAGCTTATCGCTAAATTTTTAGCTAAACTCTAAATTAGCATAAAAAACTCAGTAGAGGCCAAATTAGGCAAAAAAAACAAAAAAACAAGCTAAGTTGTTGCTTAATTAATTACTAGCTAAACTCCCAAAACTTAAAAAACTTCCTTTTAAATTATATTTCTTCATCCGGAGAGCCACCATGGAGAAATAAAAGAACCATATGTGGCTCTGGAGCCGCAGGTTGCAGACCTCTGTACTAGTGGATGCATCAGAATGGAGCAGAGAAGAGAAGTTGTGGCCCACCAATTGTATTTTCAACGTAACAAATACTGTCTTTTCAAAACAGCATTTTTTTCATCTACTCTGAATTTTTAGCTTAAATTTCTTTATAAATGTCCTCAAAAATTGAAATAAAAAATGCCACAAGACCGTGTTAAAACACCAAAAACGCAATTTTAATTGGAGTGGGTCTTTAAGGAATAGTTGGATGGATGGATGGACGGATTAAAATCAAGTAAATATGGAAGGTAAGGAAGTTTAGGAGAAAAAATGAACAGATAAAATGATGGCGTGGGTTAAATAGTGACAGAAGGAATAGTTAATGGTGGGGAGAAGGATCCAGCGAATGAAGACAAGCATCACTGGAGGGTTTAGGTGTGCTATAAAAGGCCTGTGAGGGGATTAGAGATGGTTGTCTGGGGTTGAGGAAAGGTCTTGCTCCTGAACTTCTGCTGCCTTCATTAAATTCATTTTTCAAAGAAATGTGTGTTTTAGAAAGACAGTGTGGAACAACAGCCGGTGTTGTGTGCGCCTTACAATAGAGCAGCTTCTGTTTGGGTCAGGAGAGTCTATTGTGGGGTTGGCTAAATGTAAAGGGTGAGGGATGACAGCTGAATTAAGTATGTCCCGCCAGTGTGTGGAAACTTAAAAATGTGGTTAAAAGGATAAAGATAAGTAAATTTGAAGCATTTAATAATCCCTGTTTAGTTTTTTTTCTTTTTTAAAAGTTCCTCTGATTAAAAAAAGATTGAAATCATCATTTATTTATATCAAACGTTTAGGATTTTTAACAGTGCATTCCAGCATTAAAACTCTGGTCACACCAAAGACAAAACAATCCACCTTGACACTCAGCATTAAAGGGTTAAACCACCAAATGCTTCCCCATCATCAGAACTTGTCATTATTAAACACAACTCTCAGTTAGTAAGCTACAAGGCATCAGAAAACATTAAAATCATGATCTCCTCAACTCTTCAGCAGCAATCTGCAGCGCCACCTAACCTCCTTACATCCCACTGCACTCCCCTCTATATGGTAAAATGCTGCTGGCAATGACAAGTGCACGTATAAATATACACACAGCTGCAGATGAGGCTGTTTCCTGTGTGCCGTTCTCTGTGTGTCCACAGTGCTACTCCATCTGCGCAGGCATTTCCTGTCTGACCTTGAGATCTGCCTTCACTTCGCTCACATGCACGCTTGTTCCCCGTTTCCCTGCATGCTCCTCCACTCACAAACTCACATGTGTTCGCACTAACCAACAGCACTTTGGCAAAAACGATTACCAGTGGAAGATGAATAACTCCAGTTGACATCTGATCGCGTTTATGAAGAGTTTGGGGTTAAAATGCTCGCTCTTTACAGGCACCGGGAGTCCCTCTAATCTGCCACTTTCTCACCGGGGAGCCGTGATGTCATCAGTTATCAGGCCAGAGCTTGAGCGGCGGCCAGCCATCTCCAAAACTGCCCACATGTGTTTTTGTTCACCAGGAAAGTTATAGCAGAAAAGGCTGGGTCGCAGATAGTTTACAATAATATTATTCATGTAAAGGGGAAAGTGGAAATGATCCCTGCATGTGACTTCACTCTATTTACACAAGCATGCCCCCAACACATGGATATCGCCAGCCTGAAATACACACACGCACGCAGAACACAATATGCATTAATTACTTTAACTGCATTTCATAAGGTGATGGAAATGAACCAAGCCAAAGTTCAACAATTAGCAAAGATTTAAAATAACAACGGAGGCCCTGAGGCGCAGTGTTAAAGCAGAGAAGACATAATAAGGGTCAGAGTTATGATTCCAGCTCGCAGGAGAAACAGAGGCGTCGTTGTAGTGTTCAGATATTCGGTGCCAAACGCTTACAACCTCTCACTTGGATGTGCTCGCATGTTGAATTTAAAGCTAACTTGATGAGGATTATTAATTAAAATACACCCCATTAACATGTGGTTATGGGCATTTTTTATAAAGTATTGCTGTTGGCCATGTTTTTACACCAGAGGCAAAAGAACAAATGGAGGAGTCAGAGGAATAACATTGGAGAGAAAAAAAAAGTAGGTTTTGGTCCAACTCAAAGGATGTGCTTACTTTTGCATTTAAAGAATTTGTTTTAAAAAATGGTCCAAATCCCAGAGCCTAAGAGTCTATTAGTGCAAAAACTGAAACTTGATATTAATAGAAGAGTCCTGTAAAGGTCGAGCAGTTTTTGGCCAATATTTCTATCGTAAAAATGTATTTTAGGAAGTGGAGCCCAAGAATGACAGCCTTTTCATTGGTAAAGACTAATGGGGGATTCTTAAATAAACCAATTATCACTACAAAATAAAAAAAAATAAAAAAAATTGCATTTCATCTTTACTATCGACACATTAATACACCTGTAAATTAATCGGTTTCACACTTTTTTTGAATATTACATTTTTTGGAGTATAAATCGGGTTTTTTACATAGTTTGGCCAGGGTCGCGACTTATATCTGATGCCTTTTTTAAACAGCGACAGCCACTAGAGGGCACTGCAGGTTTCTGCATCAGTACTTACTGACAACACAGAAGAAGAAGCGTCACTCAATCTTTCACCAGTCTTCATTGTTCCAAAGCGACCCAGTGAATAAAATAATTAATTTATGCTCATTCATTAATGTTTTTAAGAGTTTAGTTGACTTGTTAGCATGTTGTTTACACTATGTTAATCTCAATAATGTTCATATTTTGTTATAATCTACTTCATTCCTCCATGTTTCGTGAGGTAATAAATGTGTTACAGTCAATTTATATAATTGTTTTCCCTCCTGTTAAGATTTGCCTTTCAAGATGAAATGTCCATTCTTGTTCCCGTATTTTGTTAAATAAATTTCTCCCAAAAAATAAAACTTTAATATGATTTTTTTTAATTGTGTGTTTTGGTTTTTTTTTTTTGGCTGCTGCAACTTATACTCCAGTGCGATTTAGTCTGAAAAATATATTATAAAATACGACTTTTTAGTTGTATAAAATGCAACATTTTTAGTATTCCTACCTTTTTTAGTGAAAGATACAGGAAAACGTAATCAAAACTGCCACCACCTTTGTTTTGGTTTTTATTCTTTTTGTTTTTCTGTCACGTCTATTTACCTATTTTTTGTTTCCTTTTTTCTACTTCTATCTTAATAGTTGCTTTTACGTTTCATACATTTGCTGTTATATTGTTTTTTTTTTTTAATTGACCACTCCATCTGTTGTTTCTGTTTCTGCTTTTGTCTTTTATCCTTTCTCTATAGATTTAATTTGGTCTTTTACTAGAGATCATCAACTTTTTTGCTCTTTTTTTATAGGGACTAAAGATGGAAATTAGCTTGAAAGGCTATAATCTTCTATATTTGCATTTTTAAATGTTTTATCAATATATGCTGTCCCTGTCTTAAATAAATAATCAATCAATCAACGTTGCAAAAAAACTTTTTGAAATGCATCTTTAAGTTGAAGAAAAAAACGTTTTGATGAAAGTTTAAACCCATACTTACAGAAATAACCAATTCTAGTCTGATTCACTGATATCCACCCATATATAGTAAATGTACAAAGAAACATGCTTTCCCATAAATTTGATCTGCTAAAATAATTAAAATCCATTTGGGGGTTGGTTTGCTTAAATAATTCTGGTTTAGCAATTAACCCACTGAATCAACAATAAATCAATTTGTATTCCAACAATCAACCAGAATAAATGAATGAATGAACACTGTGTGGATGAAGGTTCTCATTCATCCAGGTGACGTTCTCTTAAAGTTGAGTCATAACATCTGGACTTATTGTTTTCTATTCTTGAAACTTTCTTAACACTGTTGAAGGGTCTCTCTGTTGAAACATCTGTTCTCCCATGCGCTTCACTTCTTTATCTAGCTGTGGTCTCCGGTCTGTAATAAATAAGCCAAAAATCTGCTTTTTTTACAAACCCACACACTAATAATAAATACGCCCTTTCTGTAAAGGATTACCCTAATGTCCTTTTCCCAGGAGAGCGAAGCATCTGCAGGATATCTATTCCTCTTTCTCTCCCACCTACTCGTTTCCTGACTCTTCCTCTGATTCTTCTGCGTTTTATTTCTATGAACAAGAGCGCCTGGTCAGTGCACTCACACACATTCGCATGTGGGTGTGTTTATCATGCTGCTATCATGCTTTTTGACCCCTACATTGGCCTCTGGCTCCTAATGCATTCTTGCTGTTATGAATAAGTGCCTCTCTGTTATTTCTGTTTGACTGACTCAACACTCCTGCAGCTACTTCATTCTTCCGCATCATCATACATTCAGATCTACTTCAACTTCAGCCCTGTGTGTGTTATTTCTGCAAAGTCGGATTTTTGCAGATTTTTTCTGCAAGTGTTGTGAATGTCGATTACAGATGTTGAGCTTTTTGAGACAAAACATATCTATGGGAACACTTTGAATGATTAATTTGTGTGGGAATCGAACACAGAAGGACTCTGATTGGTCAGCAATACTGTTGGCTCTCAATCTGTCTGTATTAACCACTCCAGTGATAAAAACCCTCTGGTTCCTGCAGTGGAAGTCCCCTCTTGTGCTGTTAATGGAGCAGACCTGTCCACACTGCTCAGAATTTCCCATGGCTGATCATCATCTACGGTCATGGATGCCTTCCACCCCCTCTTTCACCCACTCCCCATCCCAGTGCAACAAAGAGGGAAAACAAATCGAACAATTCACAGTTTCCCATTATTCCCTCTGTCAGCATATGGTTCCACTCAGCGGGGTTTGTGTGAATGTGTGTTTGTGCGACGCCATCCGGGTGTTTTATTTTCCTTACATTTCTGCTCTGATACAAACATCTTTGTTCTCCATTTATCTGGGTCCTCCTCTCTCCCTCGCTTTGATTTTTGAGATAAAACTCTGCTTCTCTGTCTATTTTTGTCCAGCTTTTCTTGGCCTAAACTCAGACCTCAAGCAGACCTTAAGGTCTTTTTCCCAAGCGGTCTCCAGCGTGGACTCCAGGGAACAGTGCAAACAAACACATACATGCACACTCTGTCCTTCCAAGTTCTGTCCATTTCCTCCAGGGTCGCTTGTATTTATCATTCACTGCCTCCTTGCTAATGCACACATGATGGGAGCATTTAAAAGATGCTGCTGTCATAATCATGTTTGTCTTAAAGCGGGATTACTGGAGTAGCACTAAATGATAGAGAGCTATCAAGCTCCCAAAAAATAGTTATACGGTTTATTTGTTACACTGGAAACAAAAAGGGCCCCCACCCTTTTAGTACTAATGCCAGATATAATGAAACATCTTCAACTAGAAAAAAATCAGATTCACAATTAAAGGAAAACAAGAAGAGGTGTATAGAACCTGGCAACCTGTCATGGACCTTTTTGATTTTGTGAAAGGATAATTACCAACGTCCTCCATTTATTGTTTATTACAGTATTGTGCTTTTTGTTTGTTTAGTTTTTGTTTTGTTTTGTTTTACATTCAGGAAACAAATCTGTAATCTTTATATGAAAATCTGAAGATAAATGCTGGATTATAAAAATGTTTATATTAAGTAAAAAAAAATGCAAATCCAAGTGAGATTATTGCTTGATTAATTTCAGTCCAGTCATCAATTAGACTAATTTACTTACATTTGTATCTGGATTACTGTAGACAGTTGATTGCTGCTGCTGAACACGCCTACATGATCTTTGGTCCTCCACCATGCAAGACAAATGGTAAGAATACTTGATTATCTCATACTCATGTTCATTTTATTTGAGTAAAACTTAAAATAATAATAATAATAAAACTTTATTTTGATGCAAATTCATGGACGCTATGATAAAAAAACAGGATTTTATTTTTAACGTGCATTTTTTATTTATCATATATTTTCTGTTTTTAATGGAGCTACTGCAACAAGGTAATGTTCCCTTTTGTTGGATCAATAAAGTTTTATTTTACTCTATTATATTACATTATACATCTGTATACAGTACAGCCTTTGTTAGCTTCTTTTTTTTTTTTAAGGTGGACTTGCTGGTTCATGTCACACAGGAAAAATGTCGACCAATAAATAACATTTTATACATTTTTCCTGCCCTTAAAACCTCCTTTTACAATGTTGTCACTCAATATGCTTAATGTTTTTTTAAATCAGGAAAACACCTGAATATAGATTTTAAAAAAGAACCCACACAGACGTGCTCACACCTGTTGACAATCAGTTAATCAATTAATTGGCTCCACCTGGTTGCTGCTTTATCCCCGGAAGTTTTCAGTTAGCAGAGTTTTTAAAATCTACATTTCACCTGTTTTGTTTATACTAAATACGTTTATTTGACAAATATTGAAATATTCAGTGTCTGCAACTGTTTGAAATGTAAATTAGAATTACATCTAAATCATGGCAAATTGTATCCTATTAATAAACAAGTATGTGCACCGTATATTTAACCTAGATACACATTTACACAAGGGTTCTTCAAATGACACCAGAAATACATACAAAGTCATAATAGAACAAATTAATTCTCACCTCATTTTGTTGATTCTTTAGTCGTTCCCTGAATAATAATTAAAAAAAATAGTAAGGAGTATTTATTTACAGTAAAGAATAAACCCGGATCTAGTTTGACATCTTTGATGTTATTGTGTGAATGCATTCAATGCATTCACACTATTGTTTTTCTGTTTCTCTTTATTATTGTGTGAATGCATTCAATGCATTCACACTATTGTGATTCTGTTTCTCTTCCTTATTATTATTATTATTATTATTTATGTCTTCTTCCGTACGTTTTTCGACACCTAAAAACTTTATCACACTTTATGCAACTTACACAATCTTGGTATCAAAACGTTCAGCTCGTTAAGGACATTACAGCTTGTATTTTTAGTAGTTGTGAAATTTACAGTTTTTGTGTAGTTACACAATTTGTGCGTTTTTTCAGCCCCATTATAACTAATAGGATTTTTCACAAATTCCTGCAAATTACACACTTTATGCAATTTTACACATCCAGCATGTCCAGAAATTCATGCTTTTACTACACATTATTACAATTACACAACTTACACAAATTTAACACAACTTTACACAACTACACAATTTTACACAATTTTACACAAATTTGTGCAAATTTTCAGCAAATTCAGCATTTTAAGCAATTTTACACATCCAGCATGTTCAGCAAATTCATGCTTTTACTACACATTATTACAATTACACAACTTACACAAAGTTAACACAACTTTACACAACTACACAATTTAACACAATTTTACACAAATTTGTGCAAATTTTCAGCAAATTCAGCATTTTAAGCAATTTTACACATCCAGCATGTTCAGCAAATTCATGCTTTTACTACACATTATTACAATTACACAACTTACACAAATTTAACACAACTTTACACAACTACACAATTTAACACAATTTTACACAAATTTGTGCAAATTTTCAGCAAATTCAGCATTTTAAGCAATTTTACACATCCAGCATGTTCAGGAAATTCATGCTTTTACTACACATTCTTACAACTACACAACTTACACAAAGTTAACACAACTTTGCACAACGCGAAAATGCATTCACACATGCATTATCGGAGGTAATGCAATTTTTCTAGTTATAGTTTGGAATTTTGGGTTTGATTGCCCTCTAGTGGTAAGGCTGAGCACGACATCTATCGTCTTAATTCTATAAACAAATACAATTGTTGTTTTAATTCAAAATTTAGCAGCACATAATAAAACGTGGATTTTTTTTGTGATCAGAATATTATTAGGAGAAGTAAACAAACTAAATGAACTATGGGGGTATAGATTAAACCAGAGAAATCCAACAGCAACAGGTATTTTCTGTATAGAAAATGGATTTATTTCATTACTTAAAGCATGTCTAGCAAAATAAATGACTAAACATAATATATAAATTACCTGCAGAGTTGCAAAAACTTGCTCCACTATTTCTTTATTGATAAAGCAGAAGCTGCCTTTGTTTAAAATAGGGTTAAACATATTTAAGAAGTCTTTCCGTTAGAATTTACGGCAGATGACCTTTGCATTGTTTGACGCCAAACTGGGGTAAGTGTTTATTTAATGATTAAACTATGAAAAAAACTATTTTTAAGGAAATTGATTAGCTAAAATCTACAAAAAATTATAGTTTTGGGGTGTTTTGTGCATTCCAGTCACATACATATCATCTCGCTTATATTGCTTAAAACGTTTCTTTAAAAAAATAACCATAAACACATTCATTTGCTTTTTTCTTGACAATTTAAAATTGTAGTGTTTTAACTTAAAACGTTGCAAAAATTCCCATTCCTTTTATGATCAGCAGGGGGCAGCAGAAGCCATAAAATCGTTGATTGTGGTGAAACCTTCCTAGACACGGCAAAGACCTTAAGATAATGCTTCTCAATTATGCAACCAAATGTCTTTACTAAAATAATAATAATAAAAAAGCTTAGTACAACTTTGAATTTCCACCCGTGCAACCCATAACAAAAAGTGGATGCCTTTGCTTCAGTTAGGACATTTGCTCAATTGGAGACCAAGTTTTGAGCAATAGTTTCCTTTTTATTTTTCACTTATTGTTCTTGTCTGTTGGTTTGTGTGTTCGTGTATCTGTGAACCAACAGAGATATGAAATCATACTTATCTCTTCTAATGCTACTTTTTAAAAAACAAAATCACTCAAATCTGTCACACTTATATAATATTAAACTGTGCACAATGATGAAAGGTGCGTTGAATTCAAAGGATGTGTATTTAAGGAATAACCAGCATCTAAAGTACATATTAGTCGCTCTAAGCTAAAATCATGATGATAAAGTAGAAAAAAATATTTTATTCTTTCACATTTTAAAACACCTTCAACTGTCAGAAAGCCTCTTAACAGGAAAGTGTTCCGTTCTGTAAAGCAAGACTGTCCAAGCTGAACTCCCAGAAGATATGTGGCCATCTTCAGGCTTCCTCATCATCACTTCCTGCGAGGCTGCTGTCGGTAGAGTCCGCCCCTTTCTCCTCTTCCTGCTGCTGCTTTGAGGACTGTGGTTCCGTTTGGGGCTGCAGGTTGGACTCTGTGGTGTCGGAGGGCTGCTTCGGTTCTGATGCAGCGCTGCTTTCTGCTGTTTCTTTGCTGGTGGGGGTCGCCTGCTGTGCTTTATCGCCGCCTTCCAAGAAAGTAGACCAGCCCTTTAGCCGCTCCTCTCGCTCACGCGTCGTCTCTTCAACCTGCACAAAAATTAAAAGTTACATTTGTCTTTGTGTTCATTTTATTTTTGAACACATTTTTTAATCTTTTTGTTGAATACGTTCAAGAATGTTTAAGCAGTGGTAAAGTTGATGAAGTGAAATCTCACCTGATAGTCTGTTGTTCCGTCCCACAGTTCTGCGGTCAGCTGCCTCCCTCCAAACCAGCGGCCGTTAAACGAGAGAATGCATGCATCTGCTTGTTCAGGTTCCTTAAATGCGACAGATGCGACCCCATCTGGGTGTCTCTGCAATACAACCAGATCTGGTTTTACTCCACTGATCCATTTCAAACCCACACCACCCAGAAACATCCCCCTTTACTAAACTCACATCAAAAAGGATGACCTTCTTCACTTCACCAAACTTCTCACACTCTGACCTCAGGTCTTCACGGTACTCGTTCAGCTCCAGCGGGTCTTCCTACAAACAGGTTCATGTCAGACGGAAAGCATGTGATGGAGAATGAGGGCATGAGTGAGCGGCTCCATCTACCTCAAAATCACTGGGATGAAACATGTTTCTGATGATGACAACTTTTTCATGCCTCTTCCTCGCGTCTCCCTTTTTCTCAGGCCTCCAGTCCAACTGCCTGCATGGAAGACATAAAAGCAATAAGACAAAACCAAGGAACTCTTACTGTAATACACTAGTGAGATTATATAACTGCTACCTACTCCCTTTAAAAATATTAAACTCTTTTTGACAATCATATTTAATTGATTATGTGTGTTCTGTACGTATAAGTGGAAGTATGTTTAATTAGGATTAAGAGCAATTATGTCAATTTTTTAAACCATTTATGAAATTATTTCTTAAATAGCTTTGATGTATGTATTTTTATTTTTTTTTTCTCTTGTTTTTATAGCTGAAATTGCAAATCAGGATCAGTTATGTTTTTTTTTTTAATATATAAAAACTATTTTTTTAAACAAGATAAATATGTGGATCCAGATCCAGAATTTGGGATATTAAATTGATGCATTGATCCTCTACTTCAAATTTTGAAAAATGTATTACTTTTTATATACTTTGAATATTGAAAGTTTGGATTGTCACACCTTTTCTTAATCACTAAAATTAGCCTTTTCCAAAGTTTATCTTACAACCACATATGAACTGTTCTTTCTGAGGTAAATACAGACTTCTACTATTATATATTTTTTAAATCTACAGTAATATAACTAATTATATTTAAAAACTATAATGATGCGTTTTTTTAACCTTTTTTTTTAATTAATTAACTGTTTTAAATGTTTGTTTTTAAAATATAAAACCCCAAACAACTGACATCTAATGTTATTTATTGTGGTAAATAGGATACTTATTTTAATAACTTGTTTTGTTTTATTTATCAAAAAAGACTGACATATGGATCTAAAATTGTGTATTTTTTTTTTTTTTTTTTGCTATTTTACTATTTTTCTTTGGTAAATATAAAGTGAGCTGACAGCAAACCCTCAGAGTTTCTGGGTCTAAATTAAAACAATGAAGTGATTCTTACTTCTGCTGCTGTTGCAGTTTTTTCTTGTAGTCTTTGCTCTTTTTCTTCTTCTTGCTGGCGTCATACTGGCCCTTCAGCTCAAACCGCGCTGCTTCCACGTGGAGTTTATAACCTCTGATCTCCGATTCGTCAAGCAGACGCACAGCTAATTCCAGTGATTCTTTCTGTAAAAAAGAAAATGTTTGAAAATTATGTCATCAGTAGGATGTTTATTAGAGTGCTAGGACCCTGCAAACTCAATATAAATTCTTGAGATATGCTGTTTAATGTTTTCAACTATCTGATTTTTTTAAAAATAAGAAAAGGCCGGAGTTAGTTAATATTAATGCTAACATGTAGGCTGTCTTACCTTAAGATAGCAGCACAAGCCGTCTCCTTTTAGATTTCCGTCTTTATCTTTGTACAGTTTGACTTTGTACTCTTCAGTGATGGGATCTCGCATCACAATGCCACATTTAGACATCAACTCCACAAACTCGTCAGGGGTGATGTCAGGTGGTAAACCTGAGGAGAAAAAGAGTACTAGCTAAAAAATGAGAAGCAATTGACAAAAACATCAGCTTTTCAGTACCTGAAGGTACATACCCGAAACATAGACGTTTGTGTTTTTGGTGTCGTCAATCTCAAACCATCCTGCATGAAAACAAAATGGTTTTTTTTTTTTTTTATTCATCTTAAAGAACATTATTTATGTGGGAATGCATTTTATGAAAGAAAAAAGTCTGATTACCTGGGTCACCTTTCCTCTTTTCTCCTTTTTGCTTGGCTTGTTTAGCGGTTGTCTCGGTCGGGTCAGGAACTGGTTCTGAGGCGGGAGCTTCAGATTTTTCTTTTTCTGGAGGTTTGCTGTTTGGTTCAGGAGCTGGTGGGTCAGAGCTGCTGACCGCTCCAGCGTTTGTATCTGGATCTCCTTCCTTAGTGAAGCCATAGTTGGCCTGGTAGGCTGCTATAAAGTCATCTGTTACCTGAAGAGATAAAGTAATCCTGCCTTAGATTTAAAAAAAAACGTAACCAATAAATTATCCAAGTTGAAAATATCTCTAAATTCTGGGGGGACGAAAATTTGTATTTTAGGCGTCCAAAAAAAGCATCCATACTTTGGGGAACCAAGCCTTTTTCTCTGGGTCCCAGTCATACACCGTCCCATCTGCTGGATCTGTGTAGGTGAATGGGTCAGAACCATCGTTGTTCCTCTGCCCGTAGAGTTCCTGCATTCGCAGCTGATCCATAAACTCTTTGTTTGCATCCTTTTCATTACTCATCTGCAAAAAAACCAAAACATAAAAAGCAGCCGTTTCAACAAGAGCCAAACAACAGTTGAAGTGAGCAGGTTAGGTTATTAATTTAGGATGGATTTACGACTCTTGTACTTTATTTATCAGTTTATAATATTACTACAACTGCATTGTGTTTAAATGTGACCTAAATTGATTCTTACTCTGACGCATGCGCAGTCCAATATAGGATCAATGAATGACATGCTACTACAAAACTAATTGTTTACAATAATGCATTATATAGCAAACTCAAACTATTAGTTATCACGTCAATAAAGTGGTTCCGTTTAGATCAAGATAGTTATTTATAACTCAACGCCAACAATTAGCCATGATGTCTGATGTTAGCCAATATGGCTAGCGTTACCTTTGAAGGGACTGGTCGAAACAAGCTACTCTAGATGTTGCGAGATAAAACCACTCAATAAGCCCCACAATGAAGCTAAGCCTTGTTTTTAGCTGATTTGTATATTCAAAAAGCTGATAATGCTCAGAGTTATTCGTCAATTTTCTAATAGACGTTTGTTTATTGCTTGAGTCCGCGAGGACGCTTGAAATAAGTGTTTCCGGGGTTAAATTCTTAATGCGCATGCGCTCAAAAATCGGCGTTCGATTAACTCACCTGCTCATCCCTGTTTTTACACTACCATTTGGTAAAAGTAAGCCGCCCTACCCGAAGCTTGTAAACGTAAATTAATCAAGCGCACTTGTCCTAAAACAGTCAGCCCCCGAGCGGGTTTTTGTTATTCTAGTGATCTTTCAATGCAGCTAACAGGTAGCGAAGTGAACATTTAATTTCCACTGGAATGGCGGAGGGTGGCAATAATGTTAACCCGGCCAACCTTCCTCCGGGAGACCCACAGCTCATCGGTATGATTGTGGAGCATCTCAAGAACCGGGGACTTTTTGACGAGTTTCGTCGTGATTGCTTGGCAGATGTTGACACAAAGGTACTTTCTGTAGATTCAACTGCAGCAACTCACAAATAAAATCAAAATGAATGCCAACCGAGCTTTTATATGTAACATTAGGAGAAGATGAAATTAAAAAGTTATTAGCTTATGTTGTTTCAAAGCAGTTACTGACTCGTTGTGGTTTCCAGCCTGCCTATCAGAACCTGCGACAGAAAGTAGACAACTTTGTCACATCGCACCTCAGCACACAAGAGTGGAACCCGTCCAACAACAAGAACCAGATGAGGAATGGACTGAGGCAAAGCGTGGTTCAGTATGTACAGCCTCCTACTGAAACTCACAGCTTTCACCAGAACTAAAAGAATTGTTGCCCAAATGACCATGATCCTTTGCGGCGACAAAGGGCTGCTGCTGCTCTTCAGCATCCTTCCAAACATTTAGGAAGTTCTAAAACATCCTGAAATTAATTAAAATATGAATGAAGCTGAAAAAAATATATTGAAAACGAAATATCAGTGTAAAAGTTCAGTGCTTTATTTATACAGTAGCTGTCAAATATTTATTTGAGGAATTGTTATCATATTTTTCACTTTTTCACAAACATTTCCATCTGTCTGTCAGTTTTCCACTTGATTTTTTTTCTGTTGAATCCCCAATCTGATCTCTACCCAACCTACATTATCTAATTTCTTTTAGCATATTTTTGGTACAAATTGTCATCTGTTTGCAAAAATCAACTAATTCTTATATTAAAATACATTTAAATAAATTTCTTCTACATCGTACATCTAAAATGCCTTAATATCTCCAGCAAATGTTTTACAATTTCAATATGTTTCTACTTTTTCCTTTTGTTTTCCTTCTTCTTCAGATCAGGCATGTTGGAGTCTGGTGTGGACAGGATCATAACTCAAGTTGTGGACCCCAAAATGAACCACACTTTCCGTCCGCAAATCGAAACAGCCATCCACGATTTCCTCTCAGGAGACCGGAAGGAGGAGGGCCCCTCAATGTCTAACTCTGCTCCATCTGAACCGACAGAAACTCCAGAGAGTCTGTACGTCTCTGGCCCCAAAACACCCTGATCAGGGGCGAAAATGTGGCTTTCTTTGGAATTCTGGTTAGATGCATCAGTCTTCCGAAAGATGCTAACAAGAAGGAGTTAGTTTTATTTCATGTTTGTTGAGGGTTAGAGTTTGGGGTGTTTCTTTGCCCATATGTGCTGCACAAAGCTGCTATTGCAGGTGATGCACTGCTGCTGCATTGCTCTTCCATTTTGGATGTGTTTGGACTTTTCTTTTTTTTTTGGTGACTTTTTTTTTTTACTTGTTTTCATCAAGATTTTTTTTTGTCATTTGAATATCCTTTAATCCTTTAGGATGTTTTTGGTTAAAAGATGGGCTGCTGTAATTTTAATGTTGCCAATGCTGTTTCAGATGAGGAGGATCGTACTGGACAAATTCCCATATACCGTACTACATATCCTCACGTCCAAGCGGAGTCTCCCAAATTTCTCAGAGTGACTATGAGAGTAAATAATTTGCATAAATAAATGTTTTGTGGTGTTTTCATGAAGAGAACCAGAAATATGTATTAAAATGTCAGAAAAATCACTTTATTTAAACCTCACTAACAGTTGATTTAAATTCAAGTGATTTAACAGAAACACAATGATTAAATACCACTGCATTGAAATAATCACATTTTCTTTCAGAAATTGTTTTTAAAATTGACTTTACAAACAAAAGTTTTTTTTTTTAGCACTTGCATAAGTTTGAGTTAAAGCAGAAATTTTCAAGGTTGAAGCCAAAACCCAAAAGAAATAAATCATCAGATGGATGTTTTAATTTTTCTTTTATTATTTTAGATTTCAGATCAATTTCAGAATCCTTACATGAAAACCTTTAATTACAATAAATAGTTATATTGATTTTTTTTAACCAGAGCTTCTAGAAAAGGTCACGTTTTGCTCCTCCGAAGTCACAGAAAAGACCTGAGAGCAAAAGGAACATCACAGAAGAACATCTCAGAGACTGGAGAGAACCAGAAAACACTTTATGGCTGACTGACGATATAATGACATTTGTAACATTAAGAAGCAGCTCAAGATTTCTGTCTCAAGGACACTTTCAAAATAAAAGCACAAAAGTGACTCGGTAGCTTTAAAACATTCAGTAAACATTTTAGAATCAGTTTATTGTGCTTGAAAGTTCCCTACTGTCTCTGGAATTTTTTTTTGTTTAATTTCTAAAGCCTGAATGACAGAAGAGTGCATGGATTAGTATTCCAGTTAGTACAAATGATTCTAATCAGGCAGTGAGGAGCGTTAGTCACTTCATTCCTTTCGTTAGAGAGTAAGGATTGTTGTGTATGCTGATTCCAAACCATCTTATTGCGTTTTAAACCTGAAGCTTCTACCCCACGGTTCCAGAAAATCATTTTTTTTAACTCAATTTGAGTTAGAAATGTTCTTTAAATGAAGGGGAAAAGGCGCTTCTTGAGGATGTAGAGAACAGTGGCGAAGAACAGAGCCAGCGCGAGAAAAATCAGTAGCTTGTCTGTCAGCTCGCGTCGGTTGTACTTCAGGATCAGCTTCCTGCCCAGATGGATGGTTCCCGTCATGCTTTTAAATTCCTCGTTGGTTTCCTGAACCGTTCTTGAAGAGGTGGCTACGGGAGGGAGGACAAAGAGTTGCGTTAAAACTTTAGTTGAGAAGGTAAGAGTCCAGAAAACATTAAAAAGAAAGCAAAACTATCTACATATATGTATATTAATATGGTTCTTTTACCAAGGCTGCCAATGGTGTCTTCACTCTGCTTCACCTGTTCAGCCATCATTCTGCTGATGGACATCAGACTCTCTGTAATGTTGCTGCTCGTTTCCACCAACCTTTCTTTAGTTACTTTTCTGGAACAGACACACATGCAAAGCAGTGAAAGGATCATAAATGTTCTTTTCAACAAACAGCGAGAACCTTTTTTTTTCTCATTTTATCTATTTTTAGCAATTTTTTAATTTTTTTTTTTAAATACAACAACACAAAAATGAGTTACCAAAAAGGGGTATTAATTTATAGAAATCAATTTTTAAAGATAAAAAAAATTGCTACCCACATTTATTGGAAACTATTTAAGATCAGGAACTTTTAGCGAGAACAATTTCGTTTCTCAGTTGATCTATTTTGAACAAGTTTTTTAAAAAAGTACAACATAAAAATGAGAAACAAAAGAGAAGTTACAAAAAAAAGTACCATAAATTTATAGAAATCAAATTGTAAAAAATTTTAAAAAACTGCTTACCCAATTTATTGGAAATAATTTAAGATCACAAACTTTTGCTTTAATGGCAGCCAATAATCAGGAAATTGAGAATGTGTTCCACACTGACAGAGAACCTTTATTCTATTTCTGTTTTACCAGCAATAAAGTAAAACACTACAGTCTTTGGCTGCATCTGTTCTCCGCAGATCAGAATAATCAAAACTCTTAGAATCTGTTCTTTGTTTATTTCAAAACTAAAAAATAAGCAAGAATAATGATAGTTTTCAATGTACAACTTCAAACTGAAAAGAATGGGCTCTAGTACTATCTAGTACACAATAAGTTGACTTGATAAAACACATTTTTTATGATTTTTCATCAAACTTGCACATCCTGGGAAGAAATAGTTTATAGTTTTTTTTTTAAATAATTAGTTAGAGGAAAAACAATACTAACCTTTGCCTGGTGTTCTGGTTTTCTCCAGCATGCAGCAGCTCATCTTTCTCCATGTTGTCTATGGCAAGTTTACAAGCCAAATTGGCTTTTCTCCACGCAGTCTGATTACTGGTCTCCACAAAAAAGAACAATTAAAAACAAAAACTACAGAGATTTTCCCATTTTCTTTTTTTTTTATTGGTTTAATATAGTGTCATAGTGCCACTGACACATGAAAATATACAATTTTGCTCTATATTTTCTAATCATTTAAAAATAACCTACCACCTTTACATTTAAATTCGCTCAATGTGGTGAAATTATTACTAATAATGCAGATATATCTGATCCGAAAACACACTTAATACAGAATCTTTTGGGATCTATAACATTTATGAGATCAGGCAGGAAATGAAACTCAAACACAAACGTACCTCATCAATTGTCGTCGCTGGCTCTCTGTCTCTGCTTGAATAGCTAGTCTGTCTGTCTCTCTGTCTTGCTCTTTAGCCATCTGCTCCAGATCCTGACAGGAACAACGTGCATTACATAAATGTGGAATGTGTTGACTGTAGAGCAGTTTAAACATATAGGGAGGCATACCTGTATCCTGAGCCTCAGCTTACTGAATTTCTCTTTGATTTGAGAGTTGAGCTCCATGAGTGAAGACTGAGGTCCAGGACAATCTCTGATGTCCTAAAAATTAGAAAACAAAATGTTTCATTAAATATTTTTTTAGTTAGAGAAAGAGGTGGTATGCCAAAAGTAACTTTTAAGATCAGATTGTTTATCTGAGAACAAAAAGTTAATGAGCAATATTT
>NC_050525.1:19389631-19398395 GCF_002922805.2 Oryzias melastigma | reverse complement strand
TTGTTCTATTTTTTTTTAAATTTTATTTTAATATTTAAATTGATCGAATATTAAATTTCAAATAGTAACCAGTGTAGGTTTCTTTGTCTAATTGTGAAGTTTCAGAGAATAAACCAAAATATATCCACAAAATTTTACTGATATTAATGCAGTCATTCTTTAACTTATTTTATTACTTTTACCAATGTAATTAATACTGAATTTGAAATAAATGTAATTTAATTTTTGTATGTAATTTAAATAATAATCTTTTTTTATTATATAATAATAATAACACCTCTTAACATCTACAAAAAGATTAAAGTTAAAAAAATTCATCAGATTGATTTATTTTCCTTGCTTTTTTCTTTTTTTTAATTCTTACAACCATGTAGGCAAGGTAAAATTTGTGAACTTTACTGTATTATTGAATTTCAATTTTTTTAATTATCTAAAATCAAAAAGTTTTTTTAATCATCTGTGTGATTTAGAATCAATAATTGCTATGTGTTGCTTTATCCATCATAGCTTTTTAATTATTATTTATATATATATATATATTCGTGCTTCACTTTTGCTAATGGTGCCTATATTTTTGTGATGTGGTATTAATCCAAAAATTTTTATCAGTTTGGGGCATTTTTAGATTCACTTACTATAATTGCCCCCAACACATTTAACCTTTTGAAGCTCATTCACTGTCATTTCATTTTCCAGCTTCAGTAAATAATATTTTTTCCCCCTTAAACCAGTTCTCTTAACTTTTTGGGTTGTGTTGGGTTGTTTCCCGTCCGTACTGGGATTAATCAAGTAACTCTGACCCATTTATACATTTTATAAATGAATTCAGTTTTCTCTACTTCCTTTAATCTGAGGAAGACATCAGGATCTTCTTTGAGCGTCTGGTGGTTTTCATTCCTGCATGTACATAGTGAAAAAATAATAATTTCTAGTAATTGTATCAATAGAAGGTTTAAACTTTTTTTCATAAAAGTTTTAATACTTAATATTAAGAAATTAATAAACTTCAACTGATCAGGAGCATGCTGTTGACTATTGTTGGTACATTGCTACTTTAATTTCACTCCAAAGGAATTACAATAATAAAAAAAGAAATCAAATTTTAAAAACTAAAAATATACCAAAATATCCTGTTCTATATTATGTGAGGAGGATCTCTGTAAAAATAGTAGATTGTACTCTAGCAAAATTTGAAGTACAACAAATAATATATATGAGTTTCAGATTTTTTTGTACATCTTTTTAAGAAAAAAAAAAAGTAAAATCTACTTGTAGATTTCAATTTACAAATTTGTGTGGATTAAACCACAAAATTTACTAGATTTAGATTTTTTCCCCTCAAAATATCCTATTCTTCTGATTTTTTTTGAGAAATTTCTGATGTTTTTAAACAAAACAATATAATCATTTTTTGAAGGAATTTTTCTTATTTTTATAAAGCAAAAAAAGCTAGAATTCTGATCAATTTATTTGCTTTTGACTTATTGTTTTAACCTTGCAGAAAATGAAAGTGAATTTGTTGTGCAGAAATCAGAATTCCTGGACGACTGGATATCCAATTCATGAACGATTAAAGTGAGACTTTACTGTATTATTGAATTTCAGGAAAAAAAACACACAAATAAACATAGCAACCAGGAGTCACAATGGGGTGCTAATGGTTTTTATTATTTTTGATATTAAAATCAATAAACATAATGAGACTAACATGGTTACAAGCAGAGCTGCAGTACCAACACCTGGCTGATACGACAGAAGAGAATGGTCTTTAAAAAAAAAAGAAAAAAGAGGCACAAGAACACAACAAACGTTCAGGGAAGGTGACCGCAGGATGCCGAGCAGCTCGAGACAAAAACCAGAAGAAGCGTTTACAGTACAAACCATGGGGAAAAAAGCCCCCCCAACTGTGTATAAAGCCACAAACTGTGCCCCGAAAAAAAGAAAGTTAGTCGAAACAAAAGTGAAAAACCAAGAACAACATTTATTACACAACATAAATATAACAACTGTCAAGATATTTTATTTGAACAGGCATATATGTGAACTACAAATATAGACGTCGATGCTAAAGAGAGGATCAAGTTAGTTTCAGCAGGATACACTTTCTGCAGGTTTTGCGTTTTAGAAAATTAGTATCACCAAGAGATCTATTATACAACACTTAGCAATGAAGTACAGCCTTCCTACTGAGACCAGGGAGAGGAACACACACAGGACTAACTACAGAGATCCCATGCTGTTGATCTAGTCAAAGAAGATACCATACAAGACCAGAAGCATCATAACAATGGCATGTAGCTGTGGAGCTCAGGATGATCGATAACCTCCCAGATCGTCTACATGTTTGGGCTTGTATGGTTTTCCTAGAAAATCGTCTTACCGTCCGTTACTTTTAAATCATAAAATGAAAATAAACAGAGCGGATGTGTAAGATAAGCATTTTTTTACTTTATTGTTTCAAGCGTTTTTGGCAAGTCTGGAAGGAGACATAGATCACTGTTTTGTTGGATGATGTGTGCATAAATAGAAAGAGGAGTTTGAATTTTATTGTCAAGAGTGGGTTCTTGTTTTTAAGGTTGGGATGCGAAATTCAAAAAAAAAAAAAGGAAAAAAAAAAAAGAAAAACCTGCCCGCATCGCTGGCTGCGAGGGAAGGTGAGGGGTCTCTGCCCACCAGCCTTTAAATGACCCCGGTGAATCTCAGGGGCTCCCTGACGAGACAACTTCACACCCTAAAAACAGGAAAAAAAATCTGTGGCGCAACAGCTTTTTTTTTTTTTCCCACAAAACTGAAATCGGCAAATTAAATCTAAAGCTGTGAAGCAATGAAACCTCAATAATGTGTCAGCATGAGGTTCTGTTTGCTGATTGGACGATTCAAGTTTAGGGTTTTAGCTTAACCCTTTCCGACTAACTTCAAACAAGCTCCTGAGCCTCACAGACAGGAATCGCTTTAAATGTTGCTTTCTTAAAATTCTGTGCAATTATTGACTTGAAATTTAATTCAACTAAAGCGCTTAAAAAGAATCTATTCTCTTCTTTCTGCATAAATAAGAAAAATATTAGTTTTTGCACAATTTGTTTCACTTTAAATCAGAGATGGGAAAAACTTTTTTACTTGTGGGCCAGAAAGGGTTCTAAAATTTGGTAATTCACCTCGTAAAAGAAATAAATAACTGGATAAAACATGCCCCAATCTTAATTGAAAATGACTTTAGAACAGAAAGTTTTGGAGTTTTTATATCAAAACGGTGGTTTTGTTCTCATTTTAGTCCCATTTTCCCCAATGGATTGATGTCCCTCAGGGGAAAACTTAAACTAAGGGAATAATCAGAAAACTGACTGTTCAACTTGAAAATCACATATGAATATTTAAAGAAAGCAGAATAATTTTCAACTTGAATTTATTTGTAGTGCGCCATCTGTGGGGAGGCACCTGAACTACAATGAAAAAATAGCATTAACAAGGGTGATCAAAATCCTTTCTTCCAAATTGACGGGCTAGATTAAATAATTTAACGGGCAGCATATGGCCCCCGGGCCGTAGTTTGCCCACCCGTGTTTTAAATAAATGATCCTGTCTGTGAAACTCTCAAAACGTCCCAGACTCGGAAAAGCTTCGAACTCTAGATTCAATCATCTTTAAATTAAATTTTACAGGAACTTGCAAATAAATATCAAATATGAAAAAAATATATAATTTAGGAAAAAGCAAAACATCATACAGAACAAGAGCATAAATATCAAACCATAATATTAATAAAAAGAAGTTTAAACATATAAGCAAAGATGGCGGCCAAATAAAAGATACAACATTCAAGATCTTTCTGGATCGCGATGACCAAAGTCTCCCTCTTTGAGTTCTCCAAACAAGGTCAAACAACAGGAAAAAGCTCCACCAGACACTCGCGTCTGTCTGTGTGATCCTGCTGAGGAAGACTAGTCTACATTCATCAGCAAAGCAGCAGCATAGTTATACCTCGCTATGTCAGCGTACAGCAGTGCAGCAGTCAGAAACACGAGACTGACCGGAGTCATCAACAGAAGGAATAATATGGCTAAATTCAACACAGCCATGTTACTGTAGCACCCAGCCACGGACAGGTTAGCACCACGTTTACCTCCATGCTCAGTTTGTCGCTTCATTCGCAGCCTGCGACTCCGTGCCTACACTGACTTCAAGGAGGATCTGGCACTTCATTATAGCAAAGTTAAGAAATGGAAAGTTTTTTTTGTTTTTGTTTTTTTAATACCTTTTTCTGTTTGTTTGTCGCAAAAATAAAAGGTCTCAAAGGGGCAGCAACACAGTGCTCCACGTCAAAACCTCAGAAGAAGAATGCATTGTTATTGTCCAGGTATAAAGCAGGCCCAAGTCTCCCCCTGCCACAGACACAGTGGAAGTTTGCTCCTCTCTACACAAGACACACCAGCAGTGATAGCAGCAGCCGATACAGAAATCACAAGAACGTGGCATAGTGGGCAGAGAAAAGAGTTACAAACACAACCGGGTTTCCTCCAGCGCCGCTAATTTAGATTGCAAGCTTTCATGGATCTGTAATACCAAAAGGGAAGAAGACCCAGTATTACACTACTTTGATCTTCAGTTGAAAACTGATCACTATAAAAAAAAAAGTTGAATTTTTTGTGGAAAATGAGGTTTTCATTCTATAATTGTACTTCAAGTTTAGGTTTTGGGAAACCCAGTCCCTTGCTTCTGTTGGGAAACTCCCTCCAGACTGACAGAAGGTGCAGATTTGTGTCATTTTTGATTAAGGCACCTGGTTCAGCAGGCATCATTTTTTTGATTTTTTTTTCCTTTCTTGTAAGTGTAAAAACCAAATGCAAGGAGTGTCATGTGAATGTCATAGAATGAGGGGGGAAAGAGAAAAAAAATGGACATTTTTCACCATTAAATCAAAGTCTGAAGTCTCTTTGTGCTCATTTGATAGCAGCAAGTATGAAATCATACAACTGAGAGTACAGAGAGCCCCAAAACAGCCATACAACTTTTTAACAATCACAATTTGCCAAATTATTTTGCTTTTTTTCTAAAGAATCAAGTTCTTGTCAGGTTCTCCCAACCTATGCAGGGAATCCACAAACACATTCCATGAATTCCTGTCATTTTTAACACAGGAAGTTTGTGGCTAATGAGGAATGAGATGTTTTTACAACAATTACACAAGACAGAGGGATACAAAAGGAGTTCGAAGCCAGACTCAAAGATCTGACGCGACCAGCAAGAGGCGTTTAGATTGACTTCAGTGCTTTTAGCAACACTTGTTCTACAGATAGCCTGAGAGCATCTACAGTTTTCACTGGAAGGAGGGAGCACTTTTCCTGCTGCATCCCAAACAGGGATGTTCCCTTTCATTACAGTGAAAAGAAGAAAATGGAAGTGATAAACTGTAACGATACTAGAATCTTTTTGCATGATTGGAATCGTTTTTACCTGCAAGCTTTAGTCTCTAAAGGGCTTTAATACTTTAAATCAATTAAAAAGTAAACTGCAAAATGTACACCTACTAGGAGGAAAAGAACAAACTTCCTGGTCTGTACAACAAAGTGTTGGGGTGCACTTCCTTTGGAAATCGTTGGTGAAAGATTCAACGACAGCTCAAAACCACTCATGCTAACACATCAGAACGTTTGTGCATATTTGGACGTTAAGTTGAGTGCTTTTGACTCTCGAATCAAAACTTTTTTTTACTTTGGCTCATCGTGTCAAACGGAGTCTGGCTTTTACAACATAGGTACTGCAATGCTAAAAAAAAAAAAAATAATAAAAAAATAAAATAAATACAAATTTTGTTGTAGAGCAAGAATCCATAAGAACCCTTCTCTGATTGGTCCAACAGTAAAATCATGGCGTCACCAGAACGAATGAGAATTATCGTGGGTGCCGGGAAGTGACAAATCCCGGTTGGATCACAAATCCTTGGAAGATATTGCAGATTTTTGTTTTATAAATGAGAATTTGGTGGGTTCTTGTGTCAGTCTCTTGGCCTTTTTGTTTTTTTTACTTTGTGTACAGAGCATTGCACCATAGTGATTGACATTGATAATTCATAAACATACACATACAGACAATAGTTTATACAGAGTAAAGAATGGTGACGATAATTGGAATACATAAATATATCTTCTTTTGATTTTATATGTCATCACACATGTCAGATAGAAGAACAATATTACCCTGATTTGCTGAAGAAGAGCTTTATGGATCCATGTAGCTTTTATTGGACAAGAGTAGCACAAAGTTACACACTCGAGTAGCTTAATAATTGCAGGACTTTGAGTCATCAGAAATAAAAGAAATCGTTTTACTGGCGTGGATTTTCACTCGTTTCCTTGACTGTTAAAATGCCACAGAGTCTCCTGGCTTGAGTGTAAAGTTGCACAGCTTGCACCTATCACGTTAAAGTAAAGAGGACTCTCTTTAACCAGCCTCGGGAAGGACAACTAAACACGGACGCCATTTTTTTAAGTTTTCATTTTTTTCATTTTATTTGCCGGCCGGCCGTCAACCAGCGGCCCTGTAACCACTGTTGACCCCTAACATAAGCTATTATCCAACCACAGCTGAGAAAAACAAACAAAAGCTTCAAATACTGTTGCGAAAGACAAAAAAAAAGAATCAAATAGGTTGAACTCCTGAAGCCATTTTTAGATGCACTTCACCACATCTGCTACTCCAGTCAAGGTTATTTTGAGCAAATCGGGTTATTTACTGTGCGGGCAAAACAATGTCAGAGACCTCAGGGTTGCCCTCGAACTGCAAACATGTCCGCCATGTTATTTCTGTTTGTGTGTGTGTGTGTGAAAGGTTATTTCAAAAGGCAATAAGTGTCCAGATTGACTATTTATTTGTAAATTGGCTTTCCATACAGTACAGTGATATAGTAACCTCCCCTGGGGGGGCCCAGAACGGAATCTCTCATGCGTGCTGTTCTAGGTCGCCCCAGGCTAAACCTCTCCTCATTAAGTCACAAGTAGGAATTAGTTTAAAAATGATAACAATATAGCTCTCTGAAGAAATGTGTCTACACTGTACATCACCCTGAAGAGGAAGCCAAAGCAGAATCAGTTTTTCCATAGGAAACCTCTACTGAAGGCAAACGAATCATGACGCCAAGGGGGTCAGCATCAGGATCAAAGTAGGGGCCCTGGAATCAAAACCCTCTGTTTATTTTGATTTTTTTTTTGTTTTTTGTTTAAGAACACAAACATACCATCACAGCACCCCTGACCAGGACCTATCCAGGTCCTGTCCAGTCAAGAACCTAATCCCACCGAAGCCACGCGGCGATGTGCCACGGCTTCACAAATGTCAGGCCACGCTCTATTCCTCGCTAGTTCGTAGACCAAGCCCTGTCTGGCAATAGACTGTACTGAGCAAGTAGTCGTCAAGTACACTTGCAGCATTCACACGAGGCCGTTTAGCAGCAAATGGAAGAAAAAAATGCTTTTCTTTTTCTTCTTCTTTATTTGAACAAAGTGCTTTGTTTTTTAACATCTAAGAATAATCTGTACATTTATCTATCACTTAGATACATATTAACTAATAGCCTATTTACACAACTCAAATACAAAAAAAAAGTAGCTGAGCGGTAGAGAACAGCAAGTCAAAAAGCTACAACTAGTCAAAAAAAAAAAAAATTGTGGATACTCATAAGTCTGGTTTCAGAAAGAGCACCATTTCTCCCTTTTTTCAGACGGAACAGAGTATGCCCCCCCATCACGGGACATCGCCTCCGACCTCTCTGATCTGAGCATCGTCGCTCTCATCCTATTATAGAATTTTGACACTTCCAGGTAACACTAGCTCTTCCTTGAAGAAGCAAAAAATAATAAAAAAAAAAGAAGTCAGGCATTTTTTCAGGTTGCACAGTGTAAATGTATGTTACATGTATGTACACAACAGATTAGGTAAGATGTAAGTCAGTGAAATGTTAAATTTTAGCTGTTACACTGCGGAACAGAATTCAATCTTTCGTTTCCTGAGGCTAGTTTCTCACGTGTCTCAGGTTTCTCTCCAAAAAAAAAAAGTTAAATTAGCTTAGATGAGGCCTCACACATGTCCAGTGTCGGTCTCTAAATCAACAGGAAAATGAGCAGGCAGCTAAAATACAAAAATATACTTTTTTTTGTTGATTTTTATTGGGTTTTTTTTCTCTAATGCTTTCAATGTAAGGATAAGCTTTAGAAATGTGTCATGCGTAAAAATCAATCATTAAAGTGGCATTTATCATTGATAGATATATCAGTAATGTTACTATCTACAGTACTTCAAAACTCAAGAAATCAAAGACGGAAATATTTTGGTTATTGTCAGACATTGTGACGAACAACTGTAACGTAGCTTATCTATTAGCGCCCTCAGCTTTTCTTTCCTAGCGAGCACGAAGAGCAAACTAAGCATGTGGAGGAAGGAATCAGTTCAGGAATTAAGTGCTTCCTAAGCCACCGACCTACCGGAGAAGCCCACAGAAGGGGTTAACTTTTTTCAGATTTCAAAAAGACAAAAACGACTGTTCCTTTTCTGTACAGAATTGGACCCAAGCTAATTTCACAGTTCTATGAAGTTCCCTGACCCTCCCGCGTTTCTTACATTCAATACGGCGTCAGGTAAGCTGTGCAAAACCTTACTTTAACTGGCTGGTTGCCATTTCGTTGCATGTGTCTTTGGTACAAAAAAACAATCAAAATATAGTGTGCAAATTTTAAAGGAAAAAACATGTTAACCCCCCCGCCCCTCCCCCCAA
>NC_050525.1:19365969-19389588 GCF_002922805.2 Oryzias melastigma | reverse complement strand
GCAGAGCCCTCCTATATACACTGACTCTGTGGCATCGCGCAACAAGAGCTTCCATTTGTTTATGTACATTCAGAATATCTTTAGACGACGGAAACACACACCAAAGCGCACAAAAGTGTGTCCCTCCTCGCATTCACGAGCTATCTCCTCGCCTGAGCTGGACCTCAAGGGGCTCCAACATATCTGCACTTCCTGTTCAGCCCTTTTCTCTCACACGCACACACACAGTCAGATTGACAGAGACTCTCACACACACATACATACACAAGGCACAATGAATAGAACTCTGATCGAAAACTAGTATGAACACACCAAACTGTCTGGTCACCTCCACTGTACAAAAAAATGGGGGGGAGCGGCGGTGCCTGGGAAACCTTTTCCTGGAGGAGATGGATTGCCGTTTATGTCACCGCTATCATCTTCCTCGCAGTCCCCATACTGGCCAAATGCCCGTCTTTTTCTTTTTTGTCGTTTTTTTGCCCAGTCCAGTTACGGTCCACACAAGGCCAGAAAGCACCATGCTACATGCTCTTCCTCAACACGTGGTTAACCCACACGCTCCTGTTTAAGGTAACATTGTCGAAAAGCAGCCGCAGAGCTGCCCGCCACGAGCTCTGCGTGCGCAGGATGGCTGTCGTTTAATCCCAACTGATCACGTTCAGCTGCTACTGATTTTCTTTTCGTGTCAACTATTCTTACAGTAGCAAAGCTGATTGGCAAACAGGTGATGGCATGAACGTATTTAAGCCTTCAGTACAAAAACATTTGCTACCACCCTGCATTTTTCTTTGCAACTACCAGAACTATTTTCTATGGTCAAAGTGCTTTAGTGAATGAGTCAATTAAACATCCTGGAATTCTTCAGTCTTTAGTTTTCCGTTTGTTGCTTTTTGTAGGGCGAACCTCTTCATAAAAGCTGGAGCTTCTTCGACCTTTTGTTAGGGTCTGTTGGTTTCCGTGAAAATATTCCAGCGGTTGCACTCATGTCCGTCTCCGTCCTCCAACACATGTTAAACACTCATCACCAGTGGTTTTAAGGGCGCAGCAATCCTCGTCTACCCAGCCGTCACTTGCTTTTTGATGAACTTCTCCCGACAAGTGGCCACCATGACTCGGGAGATGATGATGATGATGTTCCGTCTCTGCATGCAGAGCCTGAAAGCTTGGGCGTGCCGTACAGGTGCATGGTGAAAACAAGCGCTCAGACATACACATAAGGATCGGTGTGTGTTTGTGTGTCATACACTGTGTATGCAGTCTGGGTTGGAGGGGCATGCAGAGAGGGGCATAGTTACAATGAGACAGCAAGGTGGAAAATTCTCGGTCCGCTTCTCTCCCAGGACGGCTGTTTGTCTAGTTTTTGGAGGTGGGGACTCGCAGGCCGACCAGACCGCCAGTGGGATCACCGCGGCTTGTGTTCTCCAAGATCTTATTGACGAATTCTGAAGTCTGCCCAGCAACAGGTGATGGCACTGCACAGAGAGGCACAATCATACATTGTTACCACCCTTCTTTAAGAACTGTCTAGATCATTTATAACCTTTTTCAAAGCTTACTTGGTTAGATCATGCAAGAAAAATACTTAAAAAACATGTATTTAAATCATTTATTTGTGCAAGGACTCTTTTGTCTCACCGAGTGTCTCCTGGATGAGCTGCTCCAGAGTCTCTGTCATGTTGGTTGAACGTGGAGAAGAATCCTCGACTCGTACCATTATCTCTTCCTTGATGGCATTGATCACAAACAGTAGCCGATCTGGAAGAAATTGCGTTTTATTTAAGGAAAGGCAAGGCAAGTAATTCAAATGTAAAAGCTCTGGTAAAATAACTCATGAAAATAAATAAATAAATAAATAAAATCCAGATATTTTTCAAAGTAAATTCACTTGCAAAAATGTCATAGTTTAAATTAAAGTTGAACATCTGAGCTCTTCAAGACGCTGGTTTTGTCTGTGTGCTGCATAGCAGTAGAAAGCAGTTTGGTTCTACTAAATGATGACTTCGTAAAGTCCTGTAGGGCTTGTAGGGGTTTGAGAACAAGAGTGATGTGGTCAGTTCTCCTGTTCTGGTTAAAACTCTAGCAGAAGCATTGTGTGAGATGAAGCAGAATTGTTTGGAAGACTACTGAGCGCTGAAACTCTGATCTGAGCCTTCTATGACACCAAGATTTCTAACTAGACTTTTAGTTTTTATTTAGGGCTGCTAATCAATAAAAAAATGTACTAATTAATTGCAAAAAATTAATCACGATTGACTTATTTATAGTATTTGCCGACCACTTATTATATGCAAATAATCGCAATATAAAATCCCGCACAAAACTGTACATTTAGAACATTTATTTTTATTAAGGCTGTTAAAAAAATAATCAGATTAATCACACTTTAGTGTTGTGATTAATCACTCTTAAACATAATTTTTTACTAGATAAATGTTATATAACATGCGGCTTTTGAACAAAAACAGGCCAGAGAGAAAATTTTCCTTCATTTTCATTGTTTCAAATTTTTAAACTTACCAAATGTTAACCAGAACTGTAACTTGTGTGCACAAAACACATCAGCAGTAAGATAAGCAGAACTCTAAAGACTTTTATGTCTGCAGTATTACTCCAAGAAAACAAAGATGCTGACATACAGCCATAAAAAACGGACCTGCAGACCTAAAACATAAAACGATAAAAAAAGTTCAGCTTACTGCTCTATATTACTGTGCAGGCTGCTTTAAAGCAACGTTTTCTTTCATCTTCTGGTCAAAAACAAGCAGTAAAGGTGAACTTTCTCTCTGAACTGATGCTTTATTTAACCTATGGTGACGATCAGCATTTATATTGCTTTTCTTTGCTGCTGCAGTTGAGGCTCAGCAAACCATGAATCAAATAGCCCGCTTTTGTGAAAAAAACAAAAAAACAAAAACGAGAATTAAAGTACTAGAAACCGATTGAATATTTATTTCTTTTGTAAAAAACCATGGTATAAGTGGGATAATGCCAGACAAAGCCGTGGAGGCCTAAATTGGCGAGGCAAAGTGAAGGACTGCTGCAAGGTGCAATTAGTCTGCGTTAACGAACATTAACGGGTTAATTATTTCTGATTAATCGCATGCGTTTAGGTGTTAACCTTCACAGCCCTAGTTTTTATCCCTCTAAAAAAGCAGCTACAAGTTTCTTTCTTGTTTCCAAGCATAATGACTCTTAATTTGTTAATGTATAACTCAAGGTAGTTTGACTGTATCCAATTAGAAACAGCAGAGCCGAATGGATTGTGGTAGTTTGGTGTCAGAGCTTCATAAAGATGTCTGCATAACTGCAATCTAAACAGAGAAAGAATGGACAGAAAAGCTCCAAGAACTGAACCCTGAGGCACTCCGCATGGCATGGATACTCTCTGTTGGAAACAACGTCAACACCAGCCTTCAAAATAAGATGTGTGCCAACTTGGAACTAAACCCGTTAATCCCACCCACTTTTCCAGCCTGTTAAGAGGGATTTCATCGGCCACAATGGTGCAGTGTTGTGTAAGCCTTAATAAAGTTAGTGTAAGAGGCTGTTTGTGTTCAAATAGTTGCTCAGCAGGATCAAAACTACTTTTTTTTCCAATCATCTTTTTAATGAAAAGAAGATTAGAGATTGTCCTGTAATTACTAAGCATGAAAGGATCCGGGTTGTTTTTCTTTAGAAGGGATTCAGCAACTGCAGTTTGGAGTGATTGTGGAAATAACCCTGACTGAAGTGAGATGGTACCAATCCAAGGTTAAACATTTGAAAGGGAAAACAAATCTAGTGCACCAATTTTCTACAAAAAGAATCAGATTTTTATGTATAAAACAGAATTGGCAAAAACAATTTTAAGCAAAATTCTGAAGAGAAGGTAAACATACCATATTCCGTACTGAGTCCCCAAAGCTTCACTTTGTTTGCTTCGTACTGAGCTTTCTTTTTTAAACGACAAGCCCTGCACAAACGGAGGACAGAGGTCAAACACACTTGACTAAATGATCATTCAGTTCCAGCAGTAAATGCACGCGTGCAAGTTTTACCTGGACGCCAGCTTGTTCTTCTCCTTGCGAGAGCGTGGTCGCGCCGTCAGCGGCAGCTCACTGACCGGAGTCAGGTCGCTGATCACCTTGTTCAGTTTGCGGAGCTCAGTGCCGATCTGCAGAAGTTTGCGTGGATTGGGAGTCAGGTCCTCCACATCAGTGCGCCGAGACTTCTTCAGCATGTATTTTCCTTTTTTAAACAGAAACATAAAGAATTTACAAACCCATAAAAGATCTAAAAAATAAAAATCCCTCTTTTTTGGGGGGTTCAAATGTACAAACTCCAATTTCCCTACATGCAGTCTTACTTTAAAAGTCAGTTTGACTATAAGTACAAATAACCAACCAAATTAAAATATTTTAAAGCTATTTTGGATATTGCACAATCTAAAATAAATCTTAAAAATGCTAGTAAAATATTAGTGTGTGTTGCTTTAACTAAAAAAACATTTTTAAGACTAATTTTATGACTTAATAAAAGCTAAATGACTAAAAGACAGTTGTATAAATAGGTCAATAAGAGGCCTGTTTGCTTGCTAACATGATTAGAGGTTTCTTTGTGCACAGAAAGGAGTATGTCTGTTTGTTCTATAGGCGAACCCGCTTTATTTGTTTATTATCTCCAAATGAACCACTGAAACTGATCTATTTAAAATGTTACAAACAGCTGCCGTTGTGGAAAGTCCCGACATTACCAGAGTTCACAAGTTACACTCCTGCATAAAAACAGCTAATAAAAAAAAATCTACGGAAGCCGAAAATGTCCCGCTCTACTTTTTTTTTAATTGTTTTCCCGTTATAACGAGATCATGAAGAATATTACTGGAGCATCCCTCTCTTCCAAAACTTGTTTTTTTGTCTATTTTTTATTTATTAATCATTATTCCGTCTCATGTACCAGCCCACCTCCCTTTATCTCTCTAAAACCTCAGAACAAGCAGGTTGATTGACAGATCCCCGGGCCGACTAGCGTTACTTCCTGGTGTGTTCACTGAACTCTGGACATCGGCTGCAAAACAAAGCAGTTTATCAGAAAAAACATAGAACACCAAAAAAACTGATTCATTATTGATTTAATAGTGTTGACATTTTTTCTGAAAAACTGCTTTAATTTGCTGAGGAGTACATAAAAATGAAAAAAGTATTATAGTGGACTGAGTTGGCTGTTTGTGTCCTCAAAAGTCCGGAGCTCAGTGAACGCACCATGCGGAGAAGCTTGTCGCCCCGGGTTCTGTCAATCAACCTGTTTGTTCTGGGGTTTTAGTGAAATAAAGGGAGGAGGATGGTGCATGAGGCAGAATTAATGTGTTTAAGGAGCATAGATCCACTAATAAATAAAAAAAAGACTAAAAAATATGTTTTTGGTAGTGTTTTCTCCTGCTGTTTTGTTGTTAACCACAAAATAAAGAGAATTGAAACAGATAGTCTCTGCGTCTCAGTGCGGGAAAGGAAAAGAGGGATGCTTCCTTCTTTGTTCTTCATCATCTCGTTATAATGAGAAAACGAAATATGTTTTCTCGTTATAACGAGATGGTGTATCTCACTATAATGAGAAAAAAAAAAAAGTAGGCCAGGCCGTTTTTAGGCTTCCGTAGAAATGCATCTCGACTCAGCTTAACGTATGCCGTTTCTTTAAGGTTTGCATGCATACCATGCAGAGGGCCGTTCTTCTGATACAGGTTGCTTGGCAACGTGTGTCTGTCCCACTCAGACGGCTTGAGTAAGCGCTCCTGTTTGGAGGGCGTGAGTTGCTCGCTATACTCCCAGAAGTAGCGCCGTTTGCCTCTCTTGCGACTTGAGACTCCAGCTGTCAGGCCTTTAATGTCGTCCATTAGCTCGATGTCACAGCCTGGAGGAGAAGATAAGGAAAGAACGGAGATCAGAATAAGACGTGGAGGGAAAAGGATTTAAAGGAAAAAGCTCTGAAAAAGCAGTGAACCTGGCTCAGAGAAGGCATCGCTCATGTCATCATCCTTGTCGGCCTCATAGTCTTCGTCCTCCTCTTCCTCCTCCTCATCATCATTCTCAGACAGCTCGTGCTCGCTGCCAAAACCCTCATCGTGGTCTTCGTCGTCCAACTCCAGCCCGTCCCCTTCATCTTCCTCTCCTTCATCCTCGTCCTCCTCGTCCTCATCCTCCTCCAGCTGGGAGTGGCCTCTGCCTGCAAGTCCACTGCGAGTCAGGAACAGAGAATAATTGTGCTCCTCCTCCTTGCCCTGTTCGGGGTCTGCGACCCCCAGGACGCCACCTTCACCACTGGCTCCTGCCACGCCCTCCCGGCTGGTCGGCCCGGAGTTGCTGCTCTTCAGAGCCGGGTTTGCTTCCACTAGCTGAGGCAGTGAGGCGGAGCATCCTCCTGGGATCTCCCTCTTCACGATGCCCTCTGTTTTCTTCTCAAAGCTTGCTGTGCTGGCAGAGCTGCTGGCAGCAGCAGCGGCAACAGGAAGTCCAACCAAGGTGGAAGTGGAAGCTTTCTCCTCCTGGGGCTGGCTGTGGGGTAGAGGTGGCTCCGACCCCTTAAAATCTGTTTGGGAAGGCAAGTCAGCTTGAGCTCTGTAAACAGAACTCACTCGTACTTTAGCCTTCCGGACAAAGTCAGTTCCGTGAGAACCCAGGGCAGCCATCTTTGCTCCTCTCCCCGCAGGCTTGCCTGGAGTCTGGCTATGGTCCTGGGTGAGACTAAGATAGTTCTGGGCCTTTGCCATAGTCTCGGTGCTGGAAGGAACAGGTCTGGTTGCCTTTTGGGAGCCTTCGGGAAAGTCTGGAGGACGGCTGCGAGACGGACGGGAAGAGGCGCTTGGGGAAGGCCACACAGAACCGGATCCCTGGTTCGGAACCAGGAGCCTCTTACTGTGAGAGGGGAGTTGGGGGGGCTGAGTCTGCGGCGCAGGCAGGTTCAGGTCAATGGGCGGGTAGAGAGTCTCACAGACAGGCAGGGAATCCTCACTGTTGAGCTGAGCCAAGGTTGGCGTCCGGCTAACCACTTCCTCATCCTGGTAGGGACTGGAGAAGTCGTCCAGTCCGAGGAAATCCACCTCTTTGGTTCCCCAGATATCACAGCTGGCCAGCCGTGTGTATCTACCGAAGACAAAGAAATGCAGCGTGAGTAAAAGCAAAAGTTAAAAGGAGTTTTCAAACCACAAGCATTTCCTGTTTGGAGTTAAATAAAACACTAACGTTTTTTGTTGCAGTCATGACTGATTTGATGCTCAAACCATTTGGAATGGATATAAAAAGACAGGCCTTCAAGTATTTAGAATGAACAAGAAAAAGGGGCCACTTTGTCACAGTAATTGATGTATTTTGGAATAGGCAAATAGAGATCTACAGTACATTGAAATATTTACATATTTTGTATAAAAAAATGTCTTGTACAATTATACAAAAATTCTTTTTAGAACTCACTATTTTTCAAGACAAAAAACAAAATATAACCAGAAAAGTTGCATTACCTGCAATAATGCTAGTGTGAAGGCTTTTTGCTGAATGTAGTCGCTGAAGTTGCTAAAGAAATTAACTTTAACAGCTGAAATATGTCCTGAATGTACTGAATGTTTTTATATCAATATTACAGAGGTTTTAAAAGTGAAAACAGAATTTAAAGGATTTCTTTAAAAAAAAAAGCAAAAATTGTGTACAATTTAAAAAATCATTAAATTTGTGAACACCAAAAGTACAAGCATCCAAGTTCTGAACATGCTGAATGTTTTGATACCAATATTGTATTAGTTTCAAAAGTGTATAAAGATTTTAAAGAATTTCTTAGAGAAAAACAAAAAATCATAAAAATTGAGTAAAATTCAAAGTTTATTAAGTATTTGAAAAATTTATCATTTCTGCAGGGCTTAAAAAATGCATACATAGTGTAAAATTCTTAAAATGGCAAAATATATGAAGTACAAGCATGAATGTCTTTAACTTGCTGAAGGTTTAACATAAAGATGTTTTAAGTTTCAAAAGTGCACAAAGTTTTTGAAGGATTTGAAGAATGTCCTATTCTTTTTCAATGGGAAATGAGAATGAGAAAAAGAAAAAGAAACTATCATAAAATCAAACAGAAAACTTGTTAAGTAAAGCAGTGATATCCAGCTTGAGTAAATGCTTCAGGCTCATGTCGATATATTTTAGAATAAACTTACAAACAACTTTCTTCCCTAAAATGAGGTAATTATAAACCTACAGCACATGATGGAGATTCATGCATGTGTTAACATCCTGTTATGACTTACCATTTTTTAAGCTTATAAAATTAGATGTAACTGTTATTTTTTCACAAATTGTGTCCCTTAATTGTTGCTGCCGCTGCTTAACTTGACCTTGACATAAAATAAAATCAAAGTTATTAAGTACCTGGTGAGATCTTCCCAGTACGAGTCCCACTGTTCGAACGCTGAGCTGCTGCAGACTGTCTCACAGTCTCCCAGACCCATGAACTGATCAACACCTCCTTCCACCTCCTTGCCTCCGTCCCCAAGCCCCACAATGCTGTCCCCGCAGGGACTCTGCCGGTGGGTCATATCTCTGTCCTGCAAGGAGAAGGAGAAACACTTTTAGACAAACAGGTGAGGCTTTGATTTTTGCCATAAAATCAGGCATCTCGTTCATGCTCGCAAAGACATTTATAATTAAAGACTCATAAATGATTACAGTCATGCGCTGAAAAACAACAACATTATTCACTTTTTTTTCTGAAAGTACTTTTTATAATAAAATATACATAATTTAGACTGCTTGGGGTAATTTAACATGCTAAAAACAAAGCATCCTCCAAAATATTTGTTAAAAATTCACCCATTGAAATAAAATTACGTCTATTTCGGGGGAAAAGCCAGAGAACAAAACTGAGGAAATGGTTCTGAACACCATCACCTTGCTAATACGTTGCTATGGAATAAAAGAATCCAGTGCTGCAATGACTAATCATTGTTCAACCTGGATCAGACAGAATACCAAGGAGGACACAACACAAAAGAGGATATTTTTAAAAGTCTGCATTGAAGTTTAACAATCTGAGAATTTATATTAAAGGGAATCTTTCATTAAACACAGAGAAAAGAGGGTTCTACAGTGAGCAACTCCACCAGAAGTCAAAAGGACGTTCTTGAAAACACTCAAGCTTCCTGTGAATGCTCAGATCTGCTGACGTGTGCAAGAGAAGCTTCAAACTTCACTCGAGAAGGATGAAAAACAAATTTATGACACAAACTTAAGAGTTTTCTTTCAAAATAAGTTAAAAAAAAATATTTAAACCAGGTATCAGATTTTTTTTTTTTTAAAAAGCCAGAATAATACCTTAAAAAAATTAAACTGTTCTAATTTATCCCATCATTAAAAATGTTTGTACTTTCCATTTCAGTAAAAAACACTTTAGTGTTGTAATTCTTTGTGTGAAAGCACTAAAGCCTAAAGAAAACAGAAATGACAGCAGCTGCTGAAAAAGTTCTAGTTTTTACAAAAGAACGTGAAAACATGCAAAGAACAACAACACAAAAGCTAAAACATTTAACGACAACAGTGCATCAGAAAAAAAGGAATATGTTAAAATTGTCTAAACTCTTAAGCCCCTTTTCTGTGATTTTTCACAGCCTGGAACTCTGCCAACTGCCACTACAACCACTAAAAATCAACTTTTACAACCTTTTTGTACATTGAACATATCTCAGATCCTTACATTTTAACCGTTATTTTATTTACTTGGATCAAATGTTTACATGGTATGGTTTTTAGAGGAGTGAGTGTGAGCGTGCGCATGAGGCTACTCACCAGCTCATACATGAAATCTGGGTCAGAGCTGGTCGCCAGCAGCTCAGTACTGGTCAAAGCCTGGTCAGCAAAGGAGTAGTTCTGAAAGGCGTCCCCAAAGGGAGGCTCCATCCCACTGACACTGGGCTGAAACACAAATGAGAAGAAAAAAAAATGAACATCTGCAGCAGCGCAAATACATGTGCAACACTGATGAGGAAGCTTGCTGTTTAATTTTCTTCACTGAATCTCACGGGATGTGCTGAGCTCCTCAGAGGAATTACATCTTAATGCTAAAGCAGAGTAAAACATCATCACTTTAAGGTGCATGGAATAGGGAAAAAAATAGTTTATTTAACATAATCAAAGAAACTACAAACTAAGCATCCTCTGACACAGAATCAATGGATAAAGGTTGATCCAATTCAAAAACTGAATTGGTTTAATCTGGTTTGTTAACACGGAGGAATCAAGCGTCTTCTAATGCCGTCTCTGATTACAGTAATTTGTTAAACAAAACAGGTTTTCTGTGAAGAGCTCAGTGACGTTGCAGCTCCGCAGAAAATTCCATCTCTGCTGGATAATCGTTAGAATCTTTCTGCAGCGACTCAGACATGAAGACGAAGAAAATGAGCACAGCTGAGTCAACAGCAGCTAAGCATCACTCTGCACAAAAACCATCAACTCTGTTCTTTCCACAGATGAAAAGTCACAAAACTTCTACTGCTGTTAATGTGTGCACATAAAACAGGCGGTGGGAGTTTCATGGTATGGGGCAGAGGAATTGTATTTACATTAGAACTACTTCCATGAGTAACAGAGGGAGTTTTGTAAAGAAAACCAACCACTACACTGTGGAGCAATGAAAAGATGGTCTGGACCCAGAGTTATCAGTTTAGGAGTCAGACAGCGTTTGGTGAAGAAGGATAGACATCTGGTGGGTTTTCATGCTATCTTGCTGCTTTTGGACATCAGGACATTTTTAACCAGTAAAATGCTCTAAACTCATCAGTGTTTGTGCTTCTAAATATTCCAAGAAATGATCCCAAACTCAAATAAAACTAAAATAAAAGCAGACTGGTTAAAGAAGACAATAAGTCAATTTATTTATAACCCAGGTAAAATCCAAATTTGATAATCAGCATGACTAAATGTTTAAAAAACATAATTTCTACTCTTAATGACCCACTCCAATTATCTTTTGATCAATTTTCAAAGTGTGCCCAGTGGTCTTTTAATTATGATTATGCTGTTTTTAGACTACATTATCACATTTTCAATGTAGCATTTCTTCATCTGCTCCTGATTCTCAACAATTTAAATAAATAAATCCTCAGAAATGTAATTTTAAACTTAAATGTATTTATCTATGTCCCCCATTATCAGTAAAATATCACAAGATCGTGTTAGAAACACCAAAAACTGTATTTTTCATCAGACTGGGTCTTTAAGCGCAGCCATATTTCAGTTTTGTGGCTCATGTCAAGCTTTTGTTAATTTGTCCCCACAGAGAAATCACTTGATGCCTCCCATATTTATTTTTGGAATGATTCAGACATTGGCCCACTCGGATTTTCCCTTTGCCCCCTTCACAGTTTTGCATCAGCAGCTGTTGGGAGGCAGATTTCTGTGGGCAGACGCAGGGTCAGCCACTTACTGTCTGCAGTTCTACCGAGCAAAAATTGGGATTACAGTTTAGAGTACACCAAATAAATGCCATTCCTAACACTCTAGATTAAACTACAACTTTACTGATCACATTACTAGATTGGGAAAAACCCTGTTTGACAGAGTTTCAGCTAAAATAAACTTTGTCTTTAAAGTGAGTCACATAAAAAAAAACAAAAAAATAAAAGAGTTGAAAGTTGTAATCTTTAACTGATTGATGTTAAATCTGAATTCTTCAACCAGCTCCTGTTTCATTTAACAAACACACAAACAAGCTCATGTCAAAAGCTCCAAAAATAGACACAAGATGAAGAAGATAAAAGTCCAGCTGTTGCCAAACACATCCTGTGCTGTTATCAGGCTTCACGCAAAGATAAGCACCAACGCAACCAGCGATAAGAATCTCCTGATTCACACTCCCTATGTATGCAGCAGGAATGAATGTTTAATTATAATAAAGATAAACAAACCAAATAGTCATAATAGTCCAGACTTCATTGTTTCATGTAACTTTTGACACAGGACAAATCGTAGAACTGTGAAGGGTTTACAACTTTTACAACTTAAAATTACACTTTGGTGCAACATGTTAATCATATGTTAGACAATTGGTAATAATAGTCATAAGATCTAACATTTTTAAATTATAAAAATATATTAGATTTTTAATCAGTTTTTATTCTTTATTGAGCTAACTTTAGCACTTTCAATTATGGATTTTTTTATTGTAATTAAATAATTTTAAACAAAATCGTATTTTGAATTAAATTGCTACCCCTCTAAATATCAGAAGTAACAGAAGACAGTTTAGTGTGCATCTGGTTGCTGCAGGGCAACTGTTTTTTTTTTTTCCGTGAGTTTGAACTTGAGCGGTTTGTCTTACCTGAGGCATTGCCAGGCACCGCTTAGAGCTCCAGCTTTGGGAACCTCTGGGTCTCCTGTCCAGTCCCAGCGGTGTGAGGTTGTCTGATCAGCACAGCGAATTACTGCTGAGGAGTGGAGTTGGGGGGGGCGACCACAGAGTGCTTGTCAATGCAGTCTGCGATGGTGGAGGGAAGGGGGGGAGAGGGAGAGGGTGATTAAGGTGGCCCAACCTGGTCGGGTCTCTTGTGGTCTGGTGTCGTTTTCTCTGTATGCTTCAGAACTGCAAAAAATAATTCATAAAAGAGAGAGAAAAAATAGATGTAAACAATAATTTACTTAAAAAAGAAGGTGCTTGTTCTAACCACAGAAGTGGTGTTGGTTTGTGACTTTCAGACCAAGCTTCAGGAAAGTAGCGTGCAGTTCACAGGTTTGCAAGCAAAAGTAAACAGGAAGGAGAACGCTATCATGATGAGTTGTGATCAAATGCAAAACATCTGAAACTAATACAATATGTAAACATTAGCATTCATGTTTCCTATCAGAACCATTGATTTATTCCAGATGGATCCCAGTGTCCCATATTGCACATCAGTTCAATTATTAACATGAAAAATATTGACAAATTAATTCAATAAAAGTGTTATTTAGGTATAGGAAAACAAATAAGGATCACCCAAAAAATAAAATGTTAATAAATTAATTATTCAGAAGACTTTAGCATGTTTTTCTTGCATGCTTAATCTTTTAAAAATCTGTTCCTGATGTCTTTGATTTAAACCCATTTTTGTGGTTTACACCATTTTACTTCACTAAACATTAATTATGTTTTGCAGCAAACCGTCTTATCTTTCTAGTTTCTTGTTGTTTGTGGTCTCCTGCAAATTGAGTTATCAGCTTTCTAATTTATCAGACAAAACATTTTCACTCTGATATAAATGAGGGAATTGATTTAAACTTGTTTTCCTATCTTAATTCGTTCTACTAAGAAGCTTCCAGCAGCTCCTTCTCCTTACTAGACACTCAATTATAATGTAATTGCTAAATGAAAAAGGTGAGCTGTCAACAAACACTTTACAATCACTTCTATTCTTGAGTATACAAAGTGGGGAAAAAACAAACTAAATATCATGTTTTCACCATAAATATGGTAATTGCTCTTATGACATTTATAAAACAAAAATGTTGCTGTTTGTTATATTTTAGCATCATGTCCACAAAATTATTGAGACTAAAAGAAAGTGAAAGAAAAAAGCTAAAAAAGTCAGATGATCGATCAACTGAAAAAAAAAAAAAATCACTTCCAAAGCAACTCAGTGCACTTAAGCATACAGATGAGGTCAGGATGACCTGCTGGTGTTCACACTGAGAAATAACAATATGAACGACTATTTTTTAGACAATTATTTTTTATGTTTGGATTCCAAATATTTTTATTACTTACAGAGAAAGTTGTGAAAAATTTGAAGAATTCTTTTGGATTTAAACCTTGTAGCGGCTAAAGTTCGGGGAAGAATGACTGTGTTGACTCATCATAACAGATTATTGCAAAGCACATTTCAGCTTTTCTACCTTTTGAGGTTTTCTTTCTGGTATTCTTTAAATTCATTTCCTGTCTTTCAGATCAGCGCTGATCATCTCTGAATGCACCGTCAGTGGAAAAAAAATTGGTTGGTCAGAAAAGTTCAAACAACATAAAAGCAGAATATCCCAGTTATTCCTTGCAGTGCCGATGTATTTAATTCACTGAAAACTGTCAAACAAATCTTCTTTTTGATGCTAACATGTTCTTCTTTTTCTCATGATGGAGGTATAAAGAAAATTAGGTTCAAAATTGCCTTTTCGAGTACTTCTTTATTCAAATCTTTGTAAATCAGAAGCAGATAAAAAATATAATATGAAAGAGCGTAAAAAGTATGCTGGGCGAGCCACAAGTTCCCTGCTACGTCCCATTCAGATGCATCAACTTGTAGACTAGATCCACGAACATCTTCCCTTTAGTTGTTCAAGCATCTGGCTCAAACGTGCACGGCTGGATATCTCCATTACTGCTCACCAGTTTTGTTGCGACTGTGATGTTATGTTGGAGTTGTGAGTGGAGAAAGTGTAAACAGATAAATGACGGGAAGAATGGAGAGGTTGCACCGCGTCAATGACTCAGAAGCAAATTTCTAATGAAGTACTGTCGCTCTGCAGAAACTATGTCCTAGAATCTCTCACAGGTGTGTCTAAAATAATAATTAAAAGACCACTGCGTGAATGCTTTTACAATAATTGGAGCGGGTCTTTCAGGTTTCTAGTTGTAGTTTACATATATTTACACATGATAAAAAAGCCATAAAACAAACAGAAAAGGAAAAGCAATCCTATTACCTATAGCGTTTAGTTTTCCACAAAGAGATTTTTAAGGTTACAGCCAAAGTTTTAGGTCAAATGAATTTTCACACTTCCAAAGATAATTACATCCATTTATTTGATAATACATTACCCACACTACACTAAAGAAAGAATTATGGATGAAATATGAATTATTTTTGTGAGACGGCTAGATAAAGAAGGCAACTCAATCTCTGAGGCTCCGCCTTTCACTCCTTGTGGGTTCAGCCCATTTCATGACATCAACCTAGAGCCGGCATCGGCAGCGTGTCTGCGTTTAACCCACAAAAACAAACTTTTGCAAAAATGGATGTACAAATTGTGTATGTAAAATGAAAGCGTTTTAACATCACCTCTACCACCTCTAGTGTATATGTGTGTTAGTCTGGGGGCGGTGCTGGCAGTGCAGACACTTCCTGTAAGGGGCCGTCCCCCACTTCTCTACATCACAATGTGAGAACCCACTCCTGTTCATAGGTTGGGGGGGGGCTGGTGCTCAGAGCATATGGTTTTAGAGAAATCCTCAGAAATGTGTGATGGAGCAAAATACCAGATTGTTTTTGTGAGTAATTAACATTATAATACACTTAAAAGGTCAAAAAAGTTGATTTTGCTTGATATAGGCCCTTTGAAGACCATTTACTCTCTGATCCTTTTGGGTTTTCTTTAATAATTCATCTGAAAATGAAAACATTTGTCCTCCTGCTTGAACAAGAACTAAAGGAAGATATAAATAAAGAAAAAGAACAGCTCATAGCTAAGCCTTCCCTTTTTAAAAAATCATTAACACTATCACTCCCTCCAGTCAAATGTGTCTTTGCAATTGAACAACTTCTCCCTCCTGACTATTCTGAGAGAGACAGGAAGTGCAGTTCACGCCACTTGTACAACCACTTAAATGAAAGCAACACCTTTCACGCAAATGCACATCGGAGCACACAAGTCTTTACGTGTGCAAAGAAATCAACTTATTTGGAAAGAAGTTAGCCTCTGAAATACAGACAGTAAATACAAAAATGTGTGCACTTCCTGCATTTATTTCCTTCCTGGGAAGCTGCGTCTGATTAAATTTACAGCCGTGTGAGGAAACACATGGTCTTAACACAACAAAGAGAGCTGCGTCAAGCCCTGAAACATAGCTGTCACAGAAAGAAACAGAAAGCCTGTGGTCACAAGCAGAGCGCTTGAAAACAAGCTGAAACCAAGTCATGGTGCTGACGCACAAAGGATGCAAAGAGCAAATTTACAAAAGGGACAATTTAATTTAATCCACCTCACTGACAGTGGCTGACAAAGCCTGTGATGGAGAGGAGCAGCTATGAAACATCTCAGAAGAGTAGGATTAAATCCAGATGATCTCACAATTGGATGTTGTATATGTCATTGATTTTTAAGAAATTGTGCAGACATGTTTTTACATGTGCTTCTAATTTTAATCAAGAAGATCACACCAAGGGCAAAATCTTGAACTGACTGATAGTGCTGCAACGATTAGTTGACTAATCCACTATTAAAATAGTCAACGACTAATTTAATAGTCGATTAGTCATTACTTAATGTTATATGGAGTCAGAGTGTAGTAAAGTTGAAAGTTCTAAAAAAAATATTATTCTACTTTTGAATATTTTGGCATTAATTAAAGTTTCCTGGTTATTTTGGAGTTAAGATATTTCAAGTGCACATCCACTTTGTGCATGACCCAATTAGTTGACTAATCTGAAAAATAATCAGTGATTAGTTGACTATTAAAATAATCATTTGTGGCAGCACAACTGACTGATCCAGAGCAGATCAATTGTTTTAGTTTTCCTGTTTAAGAAAATTAGTTTTCCATGCAAAAACACCACCCTTACAATTTATAATATCTGTCATCTGATTCCCCTTAAATGTGCAGCACTGTCTCCCTATTAACTAATTTAAAGATCCAACTTACATTTTACTCCATAGAGTTAAAAATTCAGACAATATAGAGAGTATCATGACAATATCCTGAAGGAAACAAAGCAATACCAAGACATACAACAAAGTGCTAGAATAATATAAGTGAAAATTATGGCTATTATTGTTGTCAAACTCTAAGTTTAAGTGCAAAAAAATACTAAGATGAAAATGTTGAAGCAATTCAGGATCCAGAGAGCTTTTTTTGCAACATTTTTGTAACTTTTCAAAAAACATGCGCATAAAAAGGAGAAGTGGGGGAAACTGGTGACTGCCAGTGCTTGCTGATCAGCTGAGAGGGTGAGGAATACAGATGGAGATGTCTGGCAGAAAAGGCCCCAGTGATTTTCTCCGCCTTTTCAATCCGTCTGATCAGCGCTTGTGCAGTTTATGTACCGGACAGTCACACCATTTGTCAGCATTGTCTCAGTTGGAAGTTCATTAAGAGCTTCTTTAGAAAGAAGGCATGCTTTCGTTTTCTCAGGTAGTTTTGTTGCGGATGCATCTTTTTTTCTAATCTATAAGGCAGCGTTGATGCTCTTCAACCACAAAAAGGCACAGAAACTCATAGGAACAAACTCCTTCCCTTTACTCATGACTGCAAAAGTTAGCATATTTCTGCTGTTCAGCTGAACCCCCAATTAGAAAGTTCCGAATCGGATCTTTGGCGACTATATTTAGGTGTGCATTACATGCCAGAATGGGTTTACACAGCTTAAAGAAGAGGACTGAATACAAATCCTTGAGGATCACCAATATTGAGATGCAACAGCTCATGAAGTTTTTTGTACAGAAAGCAGTGAGGAATATCATGAATTGGCAACTAAGTCAAACAAGTGAGCAGCAATGCAGAGTTTCCTGTTACGGAATCACTTTTTTTTTAGCAGGAAGATGAAAATGAACACTCACACGTCTTTTTTTTTCTGAACATTGCATAATAAACCACATATTGAAAACAATTTTAAATTGTTTCTTGATCAATAAATACATTTTTTGTTTTTGGCAAAGAAACCTCTGTTTACAGTTTATAAATGTACATTTTCCTCTCTGTACAATAACAAACCTGCTTACTCTCACAATTCATACTAATGTGCCACAAAGACGCAAAAAAAAACCTTGTAGGCAACATAGATGATAAAAATTCAAATCAAGAAGAGGTTGGTTGTAAGGTTACTTCGCAAAGCTCTACACAACCATCTTGCTTGTAAAATATTTGACTAATAACCAACAACAGAAAAAAAGGTAAAAGGAAAAGGTCATCAGAGGCCATGCTGCCCTCATCCCATAGATCCACTATCATGCAAACAGCTGACAATCTCCATTTCACAACACTGGACATTATCCAAGTAGGCCAATCATCAGTGCCTTCTTTAGAATAGGTTACCCACTGATACCCATGAGGCCTTGATTACTGCAGAATCAACAAGCAGGCAATGTCCCGCTGGTTACACAGAGGGACAAACAACAACAAATAGCGCAAAAGGTCATTAATCCACAAGGTTTGTGCAGAGCTGCAGCAGCAGCACACTGAAAATAGAATCTCACTAACAGTTGAAAATACTTAAAGGTTGACCATTTTCATTATTTATTTAGATGGTACAGTGGTGAGCTGACAGGTGACAGCTGATTTTGCAGTTCAGTAATAGTGGATTCTAACTGACTTTTTCAGAAATCTGTGGAATTTCTCAAAGCAGAAAGTCTGCATAGTAGAAATTAACATTTTGTTTTACTTTCACATTTGTTTTTAAGAAATGCAAACAAGTCTAAGACATACATTTGTAAGCTACCCTTTATATTTACCTCAATGATATAAACCTAATTTTACTGACATCACATAAAAGCTCACAAAGGATTGGGGGAATTGCATCAAAAGTTCAAAACTTTTCCAAACAATTAGATGGAAATCTAACAAATAATGATATTATAACACCCATGAAAGAAAAAAAACATGTAAACATGACTGCTAATTAATGTAAATATTGCATAGAAAAAACCTAGAGGTAATGGAGTTAATGATTACTATGAGTCAGTGAAGCGGATTTACTTTTTAGAGAAAAAGATTATTCTAAAAGAATTCAATCAATATTTTACTTAAACAAAATCATAACAGGTAAAGCATATAAAAGTAAAATCCAAAAGAGAAAGAGGTTTGTTTTAATTTCATATTCTCTGTGGAGATCATATAAATAAATAAAATTCTGTTAAATTGTACCCTGTAAAAACACACAGTTATCTTGTTAGTATTTCAGTGATCTAATATGATATTTTTAGCAAAAGGCTCTCGTGTTAATAGAATCAATGTAACATCTGTCCCCAAAAAATACTCAAAAATATATTAAATTTGAAGCATTCATCTAATTGCTTGTAAATATGACTTTTTTTCTTTGATCACTGTATAATAATAATGTTTATTTCAGTGCAGACACTATTTGCTTTTTACCTATTTAAATTTTACATTAATTTCCACACTAAAATTAAGGAGGAAGGACATTAGCACTATGATATAAACTAAATAAAACATAAGATGAATTGTTCTTTATCAGTAGCAAATAACATCAGCATTTACAACAAACAATGACTTTACTGTGACAGGCAGATATGGATTACAACTGACCGATTGTATAGCCCAGCAGAGCAATAAAGACACAGGTATCTCGCCAGTCTCTGCACCCATCACAGCACCTCAGCAAAGCAAAACAAAACCACAACCTAACCCTATAGCGGCAACACCCAAGTAACCCTGCCTTCCAATTGGACGGATGAAGATGACGTCCTGGCTGCCGGCGTCTCTGATTGGCTACACGAGCTGCCAATCGGAGGAAGTGGTTCAATATAAACACCCTTTTGCAATGTAGGTTGAGGCAGAAGATAAACAACTTGGAGGCCTACATGCCCGTGGCCTAGATAGCAGAATGTAAAGATAATTTAAAGTATGATGAACCGAACTGCACAAAATCGAAGACACTACAGAACTAGTCGTATATTTGCAATTTTTTTGCCCTACTTAGCTTAGAAAAATAATTTAAAAAACAATTCAAAAGGCTTATCTAACAAAAAATGGCACGAGCTTAAAAAGCATAATTTTTGTACGATATTCTTAAAAAAGCCTTAAAATTATAAAATGATAAGTGAATATATATTTACAGTGAGTTATTTATTCATATTCAGGTTTTGTCCGCACGAGCATTGACCGTTTATACTGTTTGGGGGGCGTGTACCTAACGAGACCTCGGGTTAAGCATGACATAGCCCACCGGGGTTTTCCCCCACAAATAGACAATTAAACTGTTATTTCATAGCAAATAATAAAAAAAAATACGATAACAATTTAAATGAAACGCAAGTTTTGACACAGAAGATGCTCAGTTTAAGGGGGAAAAGCATGAAAACCGTCAAGAATCATAAATACTACACTTTACTTCAGCAAACAACTACATTTTTAGACAAAACGGCTGACACAATTACCCTAACACTGTTTTATTATACTTTAAACAAGTCAAAAAATAGATATTTAAATCAACTCGTCGTGAAGTACTAGTTGGCAACATTTATCCACTTCCTGTATAGGTCAACAATACACTGCGGTGAGCAAAAAGCTTAATATCTAGTGTATTTAGTTTTCGAATAATTGTGTTTTTTTTTAAGCGCAAACTGCGAGTCTTGGTGTAATTTCAGCCGCAGCTCAATCAGTATGGCCTCTCCTTCTTCATCCCAGCTGAAGCCCGATACATAACAACAAGCAGTTAGCTTCTAAGCTAACCCAGCGCCGCGGAGAGAGCCCACATCCACCAGGCAGAAAAGTTTCCCTAAAGCGGCTAAAAAGCGGTCCTGCTTACTTGTAAGGCACCCACGCATACGTCTGTCTTAACGTTGGACCTCGTGGAGCTTCCTCTCTTGGAAATAAACACGGTTTCCTGTGGAATGGTGTCCTCACGCTGTTACAGCTCTCGGGTTTGTTTTGTTTTTCTCCTTCCTGACGGGTTTCTGGAAAACGCGTGACTACCAGACCACGTGGGTACTGCTGGACCAATGGGGTTGGGCGAAAACATTTCTGCAACATTTCAACGTTTTTTTGTTTTACAAGAATGAAGTTTTTTCTTAAAAATACAGATATTGATTTTAAGAATCTAGTCAACACGAATAGAGAAGACTAAAATCCAATACAATTTAAAATAATAATAATAATTTAACAGCTGTTCTTTATCACAAACTCATATATTTAGTCTTTTTATGGTGCTCTTTTAGGGATCAACTTATAATTTGGACAACTTTTAAAACAAAAAAGAAGTATTTGTGTGATTCTTTCATTAAGTCTAATTTAAAAAATTGTAATTTTTCCAGAATGGCAGAATTAACTGTTAGTCATTGGCCATTTTTGTAATAAGTATACTTTTACTTTTTCTAAAAGAAAATAAATAAACAATAACTGTGCAAAATATATAGGCTATATATTCATTTTTATACATTCCGATATTCTCAGACTGTTGGTTTGATTTTGATTTAGTTTGAATATATTTTTTCATTGCTGTAAAAATGGTGGTAAACTTCCATGGACCGACTGCACGAGTATTTCAACAGCTTAATGAATTGTTAAATAAGTTTGCAATTTTCAATTCTTTTTCTAAATAAAATGCACACATTTCTTTGAGTTACAAATGATAATACACTTTTTCATTTCGTATGTGTTTTTTTGCAGCAAGCACAAGAAATGTTACTTCATTTTACTAAAACATATTAGGGCCATCATTAGTTCAATTAATGGCACCTGTTTTGAATTTCTTCTGTTGGTCACTGTGAGTTTGGCCGTGTTCTGCACTAAAGTCTGTGCTATGAGACTAAAAGGAAGAAGCACAGTCTTAACATACCCTTAGCAAAAAGTAGTCTTTTCAAGTGAGCTGCAGTATCATTTTAGGATATAAAATGCTTAAAGGAAGGCAACATACTTGAAGTTTACTTATCTATATATCAACTTAAAATGTTGTGATTTATTCTGAAAACGTATTGAGTCAGTACTTTCTTCACGACACATACATAGTCTACAGTATCCTTGGTATTTTCATAGTTTATACTCAAGTATATTTAATAAAATAAACTTCAAGTGTAGCACTTTTTTCAAAGCGTAGACCAGTCAGTCAAATCTACCCAACTTTTCCAAGGGAGGAACAACGGATGTCTTTAAATTAAATTTATTGGCTTTAGTTCTGTTGGGTTGTCATACAAATATGTTTCTAATATTTCCACAGGAGGACCAAGTCTTGTCTTTAATCTTGCCTGTGTTAAGTTTCCCTCATGTTTATAAAATGATTTGATCAGCCACTGTTAATCCTCTCCTGGTCTGTCTTCTTCTAACTTCTGTTTGTTGTTCTGGTCAGGCGGTGAAGTTGACCTGGTGGCTCGGATCCTCTTACCTAACAAAGCAGAACTTTAAGTAAGGGCTGATAATATATTTTAAGAGACATGATCAGAATTTCCTCCATCAGCATGTCAATACTTCCGGTGGAACAGACAGTTTTATAGTACAGATTGTATTTCTTCATGTTTCTGCATCATATTTCTGTGATATACAACACTGTGCTATCATAGCAGGCAGGATCCAAGATAAATATAATTTATTGATATGATTACTACAAATATAATTAAGTGACCCCTTCCTACTTTATTGCTGGTCCATCAAACAACATGTGAAACAAACATGTCATGGACGGTACGTCGTCTCTGGTGCCGATTGTATGGATACATTTATACTCCATAGTGAATGACTCTCTGCAGCCCTGAGCTCAGAGCTGTTTGTCAGTGGTTTCGGGGAATTATGGGGGGAGGGCTGTTTCACTGGAAAGAGAAACTAGGAAGTGGGTTTAAAAAAATCCACCAGCCTCTGAGTAAAATCCACATAAATATGTCTAAAAATACAAACAAGTGATCAAACTTGCAGTTTTGAAGCTTTAGAGAAAAGCAAAGTGGGCATTACGTCAATATGTCAGAATTCCACGTCTTTCACTTTCAGAATCACTGAAATTCTTTCCTTCTTTGATATGTAAGCAACATTCTTTGGTATGTGTCTCTTTGGACTGCTCAGAAACAAGAAAATCTGAACACTGAGGTGCACAAGAAACCCATTTACACTGACCAGTATCTTGTGTTTGACATTCTATTATATGTAAGCCAGTAGTAATCAGATCATTACAGAACCAACTCATAAGGAAACAATAGAGAAAACAGATGTGTCCTTCGGGAACTCAGGTTATCCCAGATGGAGAAACGCCAAAAGAAGGAGAACTAATGGGTCTGAGACTAGGAAAGAAGGGGATCAACAAAGCTGCAAAGTTGTCTCGATTTGTGTGTCTGAGGATCTTCAACACAAACCACTTTCATTTTAGACCCAGCAATACATTAAATTGAACCACCCCAAAGACAAACACAGGGGAAGTGGTACTTTGTGGAAACTAAACAACCCCTCTACAAAAGGATGACATAGGACAGAAAAGCCACAATGCTACCAGGACTAAGCGGCTCACCTGCATCTGAACAACAATGGGCACTAGCAGAGCCGGTCAGTTTCATATTTTAGACAAATTGTGCATTTTTTGGTACAAGGACCAAATTTGGTTTGGATTTACAAACCTAACATGCTTTAGAAAAGCTCAAGAAAAATCCAAAATGGCAGCCATTTGTAAAGATGGCAGCCATACACTCAAAAATGTTAAAAAAATATTTAATGTCTATTTTGCCTCATGTCAATATCTTGGAATGTAGTCTTTCCACTTGAATATTAAATAGAGAATACTATTTATTGACTATGTTTTTTAAAATCTTGGATTTTCCAAGCTTTTCTGAAAGATGGAATCTTAAAGTACATCCATGACAAATTTGGACCACAAAATGCATGATAATTCCAATAACTGGCTCACGTATTTAAAGAAAATAAAGTCACATTATGGACAGAAAGAACAGAGAGTCAAGGAAGTCCTAAATGTCATGAAGGAGAAAAGTTCTTTAT
>NC_050525.1:19316683-19365072 GCF_002922805.2 Oryzias melastigma | reverse complement strand
AGAAGGCCTTAACAGGGCACCTCCTGATTTCTCGCAGAGATGCCCCGTCACCCTCCCACCAGCGGCCCTACATGTCTATGGTGCGGTTCGCCTCATCTCAATATTTTGGAATGTAGTCTTTCCACTTGAATATTAAATAGAGAATACTCTTTATCTACTAGGTTTTTTAAAATCTTGGATTTTCTCAAGCTTTCCTGAAAGATGGAATCCTAAAGTACATCCATGACAAATTTGGACCACAAAATGCATGATAATTGTAATAACGGGCTTAACTACACGTACTTAAAGACAATAAAGTCACATTATGGACAGAAAGAACAGAGAGTCAAGGAAGTCCTAAATGTCATGAAGGAGAAAAGTTCTTTATTTTTTTGTGAGGATACAAAGTTCACTCATGTCAACACGCTATCAATGAACATCAGTACCGAAATCTCTAAGCCACACTAAAAAATGAGGATGTGAGCTAACTATTCTAATAATTATTAACAGGTGCATCTGCTCAGTTGATTTCTAGTTTTAAACCAATTGCCCATTGGTAAATAACTATCAGCATTTTGAATTGAAGAAGCTAAACGGATGAACAGATTGTACATCAGCGGTGGGCATCTTCTGGTCTCAAAGACTGGTGTGTCTGCATGTTTACCCAAAATCATTACATTTCTCACCTGAATCAGGTGTGTCCAGCCAAATACAACAAACATACCAGAGCAGTGCATGCTGAGAAAAGAGCAGGAATGCAGCACTTTGTTCCCAGCAAATTCTAGACCTTTGAAGTCCAGTTGGCTTGAAGGACCAAATCCTGCAATTCCGTTAGAAAGTTCTTCACATTTAAAAAAAAATAAGTACATATCTATGTTTCTTAAGTTTATTTTAAATGATTGCCCTTTGTATCCAACTTTTTGGCTCTCTAAAATATCTAAAACTCACAGCTACTGACTGCTAACAAACTTATGCAAACAATAATGATATAAATAACAAGAAAACAAGTTTTAGGAATTTCAGACTTTATTTCCATCTCGTCCACCAGTTTTTAAAGCCAGCACAAGCTTTGGAACAGTTTCATTAGATCACCACGAAACACAATCAGATCAACCAACAGTCTTTGAAGTCTCAACATTGTTAGTCGATGAATGAAATGAAAGCTAAGCAAAGGTGTAATTACTTTTTTTTTTCAATTTGGCATTAGTACAAGTCCGTTTTAACATGCATTTTCACAGAATCACACCGTTAATAAGAAGACGGTCTCAATCTGGCTTTCATGCTTGAGAGGAAAAAGGGGTCACGCTAACCAGCAACAGTCACAGATCCGTCCTCTGTTTTTGTTTTTTTCCCCAGCTCAGTGTGAAAGCTGGTTGGCTCTATTCCCCAAATAGAAAATTCTTTCCGCTGGATTACGCAACAATAGCAGCAGGAAGGGGAGATAATGAAAGAGTCTGATGAAAGGCGCAAGAGAGCACCAGTGGCCACCGCTGTGAGTCACCGCCTAATTATTTTGTTCGTTGTTGAAAATCTTTAACTCTGATAGGACTTGACTTTTAGCTGCTACACTATCAGTCCCAGCAGTGAGACTAATGCAGTTGGATGGGATGACAGCGGGAGTAGTAATTTATTCAAACCTTACAGCTTTCCTGATAGAATTGAGGGAGAAAATGAAGCAGAGACTCTTTAATTCATTCACATTTTCATTAATTCACAACATCAGTGACTAAAATAAGTCATTTTGTAACAGTTTACAGAACCTGCCTAAATATTGTATGTAGCAAAGACATGTAGCAGTGTATCATAGCATCTTCAGACTTTTCTGTAGAAGTTAGCTCAAATGTTCTCATTCAAACAAGCTAATATGGATCAAAATGATTGCATGTTTGTTGACATAGATGTAAGATTAGGTTTCATTGTCCTGAAGCACCACATATGTTGGTCGCTCATCTATCTACCTTGGAGTAAATACAGAGAGCAACTGATGCTCAGGAGGTAGAATGGTCTTAGATGTTCTCAGAAAACAAGTGGAACTTTCCATTTCCCTCAAAGTGTTCAGTGAGAATTTGAAAAAGCCTTGGCCAAATTTTGTAAATTGAAAGCAAAAATCAGAGCTTCAAGTGTATCAGCGACATCCTCCTGCAGTGAGTCGACTGTATTTATTCAGCCCAGGATCCTCGGTCTTACAGCATCAAAGCTCCGTCTTGATCCTGTGCATCAGATCTTTCTGATCCACCATTTCCATCTGTCTGTTCCAGCGGTGGTACGCTAGCAAAGCAATGTTCTTGGCAGCCACGGAGCTCATCTCCATAGCACTGCCGGCCCACTCAATACCGTTAAGGTAATAGAGATTGGGATGAAGCTCCACTGGAGGAAGTCTCTGGTTGCTGCCATAGTGAGGGTACGCTTGCCACTCAGTCACCTGCACTGAGTAGTAAGACCTACAGTTTAGAGACAAAAAAGAATGTCATTAAGGCACAATTTTGTGTAAACATCACAACGATTTTACCAGATTTACTTGAAGAGGGTTTTCAGCTCCGGTTTGTCCAGAGTTTGTGGTGAAAACACCTTGTAGACTCCGGCCTCTTGCGGCTGTTTGCGGCGAAAACCCGCCGAGATGTTAACGGGACAAACACTGGCCACGCTGTTGAAGAACAGACTGGGCGTATCGGTTGTCAGAACGCTGGCGAATGGGAAGAGCCGAGGGTCGGGGAAACCGAAGAAGGAGGTGTTTAGGTAACCGTGAACAATGGTTGCTACGGTGCTGTGATAGCTGCCAGGAAGCTGGTCAAACGGCGTGGTGAAGCCTTGGAACTGGAGCTCAGAACCAATGCTGGCCTGGAGCGGAGTCGCCAAGACTACAATGTTGTACAGTTCAGATCCTGTTCCTGTTGCTGTGGTGAAGTTCAGCTGGTACTCTAGTGCATCCCCTAAGTAAAAATAAATGTAGACATTCTTTTTAATCCTACATTTAAAAAAAAATACTATATCAACAACAGTGGGCCAAAAAGTATTTATTCAGCCACTAACTGTGCAAGTTCTCCCACTTAAAAAGGTCTGTAATTTTTAATCAAAGGTATACCTCAACTATAAGAGACAAAATGAGAAAAAAAATCTGGTAAATCATATTTTTAAATAATTTATTTGTAAATTATGGTGGAAAACAAGTATTTGGTCAATAAAAAAAAGTTCACCTTAGTACTTTGTTATAAACCCTTTGTTGGCAAAGACAGCAGTCAAACATTTTCTGTAAGTCTTCACAAACTGTTGCTGGTATTTTGGCCCATTCCTCCATGCAGATCTCATCTAGAGCAGTGATGTTTTGGGGCTGTCGACAAACGGAATACATCTTCCTCCAAAGATTTTCTGTGAGGTTGAGATCTGGATACTTCAGGACCTTGAAATGTTTCTTACGAATTACCCGAGCAGTGTGTTTGGGATGGTTGTCATGATGAAAGACCTAGACACGTTTCATCTTCAATGCCTCTTGCTGATGTAAGGAGGTTTTTACTCTAAATCTGACCATAAATTGCATTTTTCTTTAAACAAATCAGTCGTCCTTGTTCCTTTGCTGAAAAACAGCCTCAAAACATGCTTTTTACCCCCATGCTTTATAGTAGGTATGGTGATCTTTGGATGCAACTCAGCATTCTATCTGAGTTCTTACCAAAAAGTTCTACTTTGGTTTCATTTCACACCAAGCTGCTTACCTATTACATATTCAGTCTTCCCAGTCTGGTGCAGGTCAACAATCTTGTTTATGGTGTCCTTGGACAGCTCTTTGGTCTTGGCCATAGTGGAGTTTGTCATGTGACTGTTTGAGGTGTGGACAGTGTCTTTTACATAGATAATGAGTTCAAACAGGTGCCATTAGTACAGGTAACGAGTGGAGGACAGAGGATCCTCTTATAGAAGAAGTTACAGGTCTATGAGAGACAGTAGTTTGTTGATGACCACATTCTTATTTTCTACCAACTTTTTCTAATAAAATCTTTAAAAATCAAACAATGTGATTTTCTCATTTTGACTCTCATAGTTGACCTATTTCTCCCTCTTTTTAAGATGGAGAAATTGACTAAATCCTTTTTTGCCCCACTGTATGTATATTTTTTAAATACAGGTCTTGATAACCTAAAACAGCCTTCTTGGGCGTTTGCTCCTAATGTGCTGGGTTTTTTTTACCTTATTAATGAAAAAAAAAGGTTTTAACACAAAAACTCTTATTTCATTTAGCAAACAGTGGAGTACCTGAAGGAACAGGGGAGATGGAGTTGACTTGTGCTTGCAGCAGGTTAGCGTTAGCCATCTTTAGCAGACCTGAACACACCATTTTGTTGCCTCCCTCCACCGCCCACAGGTTGTTCTGGGCGCCGGCTAAGGAAACAGCGCCTGCAACAGACATAGAGGCGTAAAGGACACAGCCAAGTGCTATGAACCAATTACCAGCTGCCCACACATTTTCCTATTTTCTCCTTCTTGCAAAACCCCCCTCCTCCTCATCTCCTCTTCCTTTCCTCCCTTATGCTCTTGACTCCTCCAATTCCCCTCTATAATGTTATGATTTTTCCTTTTTTTGACCCACATCAGTATGCTTATCTCAAAACTTTCCCTAAATAAATTAATTCAGCTTTTGTCACATCATTAGCTTCACACACTCTCCTTCTCGGCTGCTGTTTTTTTCTTTTTTGTCTTCACTCAGCTGACCTACAAAAGCAGGGATGCTGACGTTCTGTCCGTAGTTGACCCTCATGATGGGCGCAATGACTTCATCAATGAAGCGCTGAGACACTCCCAGCTCCAGCAGCGAATCAGAGAGCGGCCGTTTGGTCATGTTGATGAAGCCGCTGCCTCCGAGGGAGTCCAGGAGTTCCTCCACAGAGCTGAAGGCGTAGCCGTGGGCCTGGTACTTATAGATCCTGTTATACCACACACATTACAGTCAGTCACTGAAATCGTCCTTCTCGCCTGGAGTTAAAGGAGAAAATAATGTTGTCCTGACAACCATGCATTGCAGAGTAAAACAGACAGGGAAATAAACGGTTACTGCTGTTGCCTCAGAGGTGAGGTGGACAGAAATTACTTCCTGACCGAGGAAATTGAGGTTGATGGTGACAGACAAGGAATAAAAAGGAAATTCTGAGCTTTACTCACTTAAAAAAATTAGATAATTGCAAAGGTTCAATATTTTTTTTCACCATTACTTGCAATAAAAAAAAAAATCAGTGTTTCTGATAACATACAGTATCAGGCATTAAACATAATAGAATAGAACTTTAAATGATCCCACAATGGGGAAATTTGATTTGTTACCACAAAAACAGAACATGACAAATAACAATAAATATTGCAATGAAAAGACAGACGTTCAGAGTCAGAGGCATTGTTGAGTCTAACAGCTGGTGGATGGAAAGATCTGCAAAAGTGGGTGTTTCAGCCTCTGACTGAAGTGCACCCACGATCTCATGCAGATGTTGTGATACTGTGAAAAAGCTAAAAGTTGGAAACTCACACCCTAATGTGTTAATAAATTCAAAAATAGCTGCAAAGGTTTCCTGAGTATTAAAATGGTCTCAGTTTGAGCCAGTAGGCTACATAATAATGGGTGAAACAGCCGATGTTCACAGAGGACAGTCATCAACACCATTCACAAGAAGGGAAACTTTCAAAAGGTAATTGCTGGACAAGCTGGTCGTTCACAAAGTTTAATTTAGAAATCTCTAAATCTGGAGGAAAAGTGGAGAAGCACAGACTCCACATTTCTTGGAGTTTCCACAGTCAGTGATGGTTTGGGGTGCCTTGTCATCTGCTGCTGTTGGTCCACTGAAGTCCAGAGTCATTACAGTCATTTATCAGGACATTCTGGAGGACTTCATGCTGCCCTCTGCTGACAAGCTGTAGGGAGAATCTGAGTTTTTCCTAGTAGAACTCGGCACCCACCCAAACTGCCAAAGGTGCCGAAAGCTGGATCAATGACCATGATGATACTGTGATGACCGGCCAACAAACTCGCCTGACCTGGTCCTGATATTACAGCTGTTTTAAAGAGGAAAATTAGACACAAGAGCCAGCAATGCAAATGAGCTGAAGGCAGCTGTCAAAGCAACCTGGGCTTTCACCGAACCTACGCAGTGTCACAGGCAGATGGCCTCCATGGCACAAAGCGTTGATGCAGTAATTCATGCAAAATGAGGTCCAACTCAGTTTTGAGTGCCAAGAAATTGGAAAAAAAAGTTCAAAATCCAAAAATTTGGGCTGAAAATATATTTTTTGATTGGTCTTTTGGTATTCAATAATTTTCTGAAGCACTAAATGTTAGATTTCTTTATCTAAAGGGCACAATAATACAAATTGACAAAAACTAATCTGAATCTACATGTAATGATTTAATTTAATAAAACAAGTTTCATTTTTGAAAAAAAAAAAAAAACATTTTCGACACCATTCTAACTTTAAATTGTACCTTCATATTCAAAAAAACATAAATGAGGCACAAAGTTGCAGCCATATATTAAATAATTCTTGTGAGCTCTGAAAATCCCCAAACCACGTCTCCCAAGTGGCAAAATAATTGTAGATTCCAAGATATATCTATGCAAAACTCTTGTTTTATATTAAAATATGTGATATTATTGTGTTGGTAACTATAGCTAAAACAACTAAAGTTAAGACCATGAAGGTATTACTAGTAATGAATTTTCTCTTTACATTTAATTAAAATGTTTCCTGTTTGATGTCATTTAAAGCTGTGACCTGTATTGACTTGGTTTGCGGTGGTGTAACTTTCATTGGCTTCATTGTTGTGGATGTCCAGAGTGCAAATAATGAAGTTCACACCATTCACATCCTGTAACGCTCTAACACAGTCAATCCTCATCAATAAGTCACCAAGTAGCTGTTGTAAAAATGCTAATGTTGGCTCACCTCATAAATTTCTCCATGATTTCCTCCACCCACATCTGCAACCGGATGAAGCTAATTCCGTAGCGCCACCACAGGCGGAACAAATCCAGCAAGTACCAGTCTGTCTCCTCCAGAATCATCTCCTCTCCGTTAAAAACCGCCGTCTTCCCCGCCACATTTCGACGGTACTTTAAACCTTAAAGGGTGAAAAAAATGTGCAACACAAAATGACAAGTGAACATAAAGAAATAAAATAAAAGAACAAAGGGGAACTTTAAGCTAACAAGCTTCAGAGAAATCTAAAATAAATTTTAGCTGGTCATTTACACAAAATGAAATGATAAAAATGGTTAAATAGTACAGACACTAGTAGAAGAAACAATACTTCCATAATTTCTGTATAATATCTAGTAAAATTTGCTTTTCTGAAATAAATTATTTGGTGTACTCATACAAAATACCCCACAATTTAAAGTTTCAATTGACTGACAAGAACAAAGAACCTAAAAAAAAAAAAAAAAGTTCAAATATAAAAAAATATATGGCCTGGTGCCATAAAGTGTGATATTAGTTATGCATTTACCGAGCTGTTTGACGAACTCCTGCATGTGGAGGTTGAGGGAGTGGATGATGGAGCCCCCAGACTCATAGTCATTGTGGTTGACAGTTACAGTTGCGAGCCGACCTCCGACCTCACCCTTCTCGTACACGTCCACCTGCACCTCGGGGCCAAAGTGTTGGCGGAGGAAATGGGCTGTGGCGCTGCCTCCGATCCCTGCTCCAACCACAGCTGAAAAACAGGTAGAATTGAAATGGGGAGTTAAAAATAAAACATGTATCACATGCAGGAGAAAAAGCCTCAGTGAAGAAAATGCTATTTAGTTTTTCTGTAGTACATATATCAAACTTTTATTGTTAGGTGAACAAACACTTTCCTAGCTGCTCATTTCTAATTCTGTCTGCCACCGTTCCAGGTTTTAACCCTGACCAGCACTTTTTTCACTTTTTATTTTTGTATTTATGCAAAACAAGACAATAAGAAAGCTCGTTTTGAACTGAATGTTATTACCATGTTATTACTTTGTAGATAACATTTGACTTAATGTTTCATACTTGTGGAATCTTGGAGAAAATATATCAAATTAACATAAATTCTGATAAATCCTAATAATAACACTTAAACACGCACTAAACTACATAAAAATGAATGCATTCTTGCAAGATTTTCTGGCCACGAGGCTTTTATTTTGAAAAAATAATGTACAGCACAAATATTTCCCTACACAGTAGTAATACAAATTAAATGGAATAAGAATAATATTCTTTTATTTCAAATGTACACCAGTTAAAATGGTATGTTAGTAATGTTTGAAATATTTGCCAAGTATGTGAATATGATAAAATAGACATATCTCCCATAAAGATGTATATGTTAGCTACATGGAGCTGCTGTTTTCGTGTTTTAGATAAAAACAATTTATCTTACCGATTTTAGAAGGTGGAGCTCCATCAACATGAGTGGGGGTCTCTGGTTCTCCAACAATGGACCAAGCTGCCAGCAAAGGGACGAAAATCGAGAAGCGAAAACGGCGCATAGCGGCAACAGACAGCAGGCGCGTGAGAGGTTAGCAAGTATTTTTCAGCAACGAAACGTTTTAAAGATACGCCTGCTTATTTCCTTTGCAAATACATTCTTTCCCATAAATTTATCTATCATTTAACTCCCTGTACAACCCCATGATTAGAAGCAAAATTGCTGTTATTGAACAAAAGGGAGCTTGATTATAATTCATCAGACTGACACAATGGTCCGACGATGAATTAACATCCGGCAATATCACGTGACCCAACCGGAGGACCAATGAGATTGAGGCAACATGCGCAGAAATGTTTCTGATCAGTTTACTTTCGTAACCTTATGTAAAATTTAACTATTATTTATTACAAGTAGCAGTTAGATAGTTTACCTTGAACATAGTTAAACCCTGAAATATAACATATATAAAAATATTTTTTTCCAATACATTTTTATTGGGGTAATTATTTGACTAATGGATTCTAAAAACCCTGAACAATAACTATAGTAAATTTTTATCACTTTTATTAACTTTTTCTTATTTAAAATGTATGGTTTTGTGTTGTGTTTGAGACATTCTCAATTGCAAATTGTTATAAATGAAAACATAATATTACGTAATAAATTGGAATCTGCTGACACAATTTTGGGGTCACAGGGCTGCTGGAATAGCGTAATGAACAAATAAAACATTTTTGGATAACAAATCAAACACCTGAAAAGGATGCCGTTTCATATGCTTTTTTTTTAAACCTTTCATCATATTACGTCTACTTGAGCAATATGTTGAACGCCACTAAATTGAGTAGTATTTAACAACTTTCAATGCTGACAGTTTTGATTGAAAACTGGTTTAACCCTATTAAACTAGAATCATTGCCAAAATGGAAGACTTTCTCTTAAGTTTACACTAGTGTCAAATCAACCATTGCAAGTGTCCAAATTATGGCACCATACATGTTCAAAGTATTTTTTTAAACAAACATGAACTTTTCACTTGGATGTTTGTAAGTTATATTGGTGATTTTATTATTTAGTCTTTTACTATAATATAGTCAGTGTCCAAACCTTTTAATAATAAATTGATGTCAGTTTAACAGTTGTAAATAAAAACTCAGAGCACATCGTGTAGAAAAACTGTGGAAGTTTCCTTTAATTAATTCAACAAAGAAACTGCTGCCACATTGGAATAAACCACCGAGCTGAAACTAACATTCACACCGAGCCTGAAACATGACTGGCACAGTGGAGATGTAAGGCTTAGGGACGCCTCCAATCAGATGCACACATGCGTGGAAGTGTGCGTGACATTCATACACACACAGGCTCACATACGCTCAACTTCATGTACATCAGCTATCTTACATCTGTGTGGCTGCTCAGGCAGCGGCCTCCCTCCCTCGCATGTCGTCTTTGAGAGGTGAGAGGTCGGCGGTCACCTTCAGATCAGGTAACCTCTGTTCCCTGCTGGTGCCTTAGATAGAAGGCTACTTCAGGGCTAAGAGGTGACATAACACAGAGAGCATAACCATTCATCTCAATGTTATATCTTTTTGAAATATGACCCCAGGCTTTAACACTGCAAGGCCACCTGTGGGCCTGGAGACCAGGGTCGGTGGGGTGCAGAGGGGAGGTCATGCTGTGGCCAAAGAGGGGCGCACGGACAGATGGGGCCATGAATATGTAGTTGGTCACTTGGTGGAGCGTCGAGTTGGCTCTGAGGCGGTGGGAGGAGGCGGAGGGCCTCGCCGATCTAAGTCTTCAATGTAGAACATGATGAGCTTCCTGCGCTCCTCTGGGACACACTCCAGAACAAGGTAACGCTTGTCATTCTGCAGGATCTTCTCCACGTCTTTCAGGTGCTGCTCTGACTCCAGGATTAGTTTTCTTGACCTGGGAGGAAGTTAATAAGAAGCAAGTCAGAAATATTTCCTCTTTATTTAAAGAAATTTCTTCACAGGAAATGGGAATTATACCCGGTTCACTATTCCTTATTTTATGCCGTTTTACTGTCCTAAGAGTAGGTGAACTAACGGCTTTCCAGCAAACATGGGTGTTCAGACTGGACAAAGTCAGTTGGTGCAGACCTTGCATTTGGTCTGTATTCAGACTGCCCTCAAACGGATATTTCTGTTTCAAACCAAAGCTTGTAAAAGAAACCACATGAAGATCTCTTCACTCATTGGCCAGGAATTACGAGAGCGAGGCAAAGTAACACGAGAAAGAATTATGGGAGTCCAAAGTTTTTCAATCCTTGTTGTTCACTTATTCAAACTTTATATTTGATGACCAATTTTCTGTATCAAGGTAAGGCACAACACCTTTTGCTTGTTACGTTGGGGCATGCTGCAAGACAGTTGCTGATGAGATACCAGCGTACCTTCATACCTGACGAGTGTTTTCGACATATAGATTGTTGGGGAAAACATTGTAAAAAGCAATGTGTCTCATGTTGAAAGTTATTTTAATGAACCTGGATTCATAAAACCACATTTCAAAGAGTTGCAATGTCTCTTTGTTGCTGGATTACTCTGTTTACATCCCATAATGCCCGGCTACAGCGGACATTTTGGTTGAGTTGTTCTGCTTTGAGCAGGATCCTATTCAGACTGAGGAAACTGACAGAACTGGAACTGATTGGAAATGAGTCAAGATCACCTCAAAAGATGAGTCTGAAATTTTTAAATGAGTTCTGGATTATTGTGGGAAACAAGCTTTAAGCAAACCAACTGTGTCCAGTCTGAATACACCTTAAAATACACCAGAACTCATAGAGATCATTAAGGAGTGAGGATAAAGAGAATGTCATAACAATTATAAACCAATAATTTGCCATTTCAATTCCTACAACAATGTTTTGATAATTCTGTATAAAATACTTTTACAATCTGCCTGATGGGTCTAAAATGAGTACAGAAAGTTTAAATAAATATTCAAAATGAGTCTTAAATGTTTTTGTATTTGGTGTAAACAGTACAAACCTGTACGTTATGAACTTTGTCTCCTTTAACAAGGTTCTGAAGTCTGCCTTGGCTGTTATGTATTTGTCTTTGATGTAATCTTCAAATTCTCGCTGTCTCTTCTACAAAGAAAGATGAACCAGTTAATCATAAAAATAAATTGCATTTCACAAGAATATTATAATGAAAAAAAAGCATCCTTACCCTGTCGCTGGAGGAAAATTTTATACATCGAGGGTCGTCTTTGATGACCTTTTTCACTTCCTTCCATGAAGTTGTCAGCGTGATCTATAACAGAAACAAACATGTATGTTTAGAAGTGTAAGGATGCAGCACAGTGCTCCTTTAAATACAACTTAGATGGTCAAAGATCCACTCTAATGAATACCTTTATTAGCATAGATCAAAAAACTTTTCTTCTTTTCTAAGACATGGTTTCTGCGGAGTGGCAGTAGTTCATCAAAAATTCAATTCTGAGTCTTGCTGAGAGCAGGGAGCTTGTGACATGTGATCAGCTTTTTTTTGGCTGAAACTACTAAAACTGGACCATAAAATAAAAAACAATCACCCAAGTTTTATCTCAATCCAACAGAATGAGTGAAGAGGAATCAAGTTGCTACAGAGAAATCTCATGTCCAGGACAACCAGAGTAATACATAACTGTAGAAAAATCTTATGATGTATATTTGTGATCAACAAACCACCAGTTGAAGCTCTATAGAAGCTTCTAGCCCTTTTTTACATAGTTGCCTCTTACCATACTGGTCTCATCCAGCAGTTGTCTGAACTGTTCCTTTTTCTTTTTGGCCAGTGCTTCTACGTGTTCATTGAACAGTTTCTCCTTCTCCTCCCTCTCCAACAGTGACGAAGACTCCCAGCGATGGTCCTTCCGCAAGTTGCGGCGCGTCTCTGACCACGTAGCGTCTGAAGAACGTACCTGTAATGAAAGAAAGTCACTTTTCAAACACTCAAAAACTGAACACATACGAAGAATCTCATCTGTTTTAATATGGTAGCTTCTGACTGTAAAATGATGAAAATTATTCTTAAGGACATTTCCAAAGCGACTCACCATATCAGACATGAGAGCTTTGAAATGCTGGATGGCTTCCTCCCTTTTGTGCTGCTCCCGTTCTCGGTCGATCTCTTTGGTCTGTTCCGATCGGGCCTTCTGCACCTCCCGCTCCCTCTCTCTGAGGCTGGCCTCAATGCGGGCCTGCCGCTCCAACTCGCGCTCCTTTTCAATGTCTATGTTCTGTGGGGGAGGACACATTCAGTTTTGTGTTTACACTTTTGTGTGATGGAGAGGGAGGGGGGGTCATGCATTAAGAGAGGTTAGTCAAATTGAAAGCTTGCATCAGAACCTACAAAAAGTAATCGCTGATCCTTTCAAAGCAAACACTGAGTCTGATAATGACTGCAGCATATAAAAGGCTGACCATAATTGAGAACTCCCTTTACCTTGGCCTGTTTCTCCATGTACTGTTTGAACAGTTCCTCTCTGAGTGCAGAGCTGTCCACTGCCTTGTATCTGGGGTCAGTCTCCAGCCTCTCCTTCACTTTGCTCCACCGCTGGTTCCCATCTATGTGCTGGTCACTCAGAAGATCAAAGAAGTCCTGTCTTACCTGAAAACAAACACATTTTTACTTATTTACTAATCCATAGGAAAGGAAATGACCCGTTCCCAGCCCCTCAGCATCTCAGGCAGGAATGTGGAGGAACGTGGAGGGAACATTTAAAGAAAATTTAAAAAATTGTTGTAGGGGGACTTTAACTATAATGAATAATCCTGAGCAAAAAAATGCCCTTTTTTATTCTTCTCTAATGCCCCACATTGATTGTATATATGACATCTTCTCTTCCAATGTTCTCTTTCAAGGATTAAAAATAAGTGGACTGATTGATAATAAAAAGGGAATTTAAGTAATGTTGGCTAAGAAAATGCACCAAAGTGACGCAGCTAATATTCTCACTGTGCATTTCTATAATTATGAGTAACACTTTCGCAGTATAGCAAAAGGCTGGCTCAAATAGTCCTAAAATATATCAAATGGAGAGCTGGATAAAAGGTCAAACGTAATACAAAAAAGAATTACAGAAAACAGTTTTAAATTGTGGCAGCAAATTGATTTGTGACATTTACAAAGCTGTTGTAGAAGTTTAAATACAGTAAAAAGTAACTTTAAATATGAGCATTAGAGTAAAATCAATAACTAACCTTCTCCCCTCTGGATTTCGAGTCCTCCTTTTCTCTCTTCCTCATGGCGGTCATGAACTCGATGAAGATGGCCTCTCTGTCCTTCATCTTTTCTATGGTTTTGAATCGAGGATCTCTACCATGCTTCAAAGCAAATTCACTGAATGTTGTTCTACAAAAAAAAAGAAAGTCATTCTTCCAGTTTAGTACAATAATCGACTCTAGACGGGCTAATAAAGTTCCTTTACCTGGGTGTGAGTTTTGAATCTTCCATCATTTTCCTGAACTCATCCTTAGCCTGCATAAGCTTGTTCTTCTTCTCTTTCCTCTCCTCCTCTGCTCGTGTCTTTACATACTGATCGAATACCTAAAAAATAATCAATACAAATAAAGAAGTCAATCAAAATAACTAAGTGTCCAAACATATTCAGAAATGGAAAAGGACCAAACCTGCTTCCTCTCTTTTGGGTTGAGCAGAAGATAACGAGGATCAAAAACAATCTTATGAAGCTCTTTGTCCCAAGTTGAGAAAGCAGACACCTGTGGGGGGGGCATGACACTCGTGTTAGAGACCTTAACTACCACACACTGAATGTGAAGCAAACCCAATCATTTTTAAATTGAAATGTAAGTGCATTCATTCAGTTTCTGGAATCAAGATGATTTTTAACAGGTTTAACATGAATAAAACCTCTATATAGCTGACTAGTTTCATCAGTTTTCATGTATATAAAGCTCAAAAGGCCTTCCCCAATTAATTTCAGCCAATAATAAAAGCAGCTGGTTTTGCGTTCTCCTCTGATGTGAACCACTTTTAGCCTTACCCCTCTCTCCAGCAGCATTTCTCTGAACTGGGTCATCCTGGACTCCAGCGGCACGATGGCTCGTTCTCTGGCAGCTTTGAGCTCCGCCTCCATGGCTGCTTCTTTCTCTGTGTCTGACTCCTTCAATTCTTCCTTCCTGTGAAGTGGAAATAAAAAAAAAAGAGGTAATCAATATGAATAGGAAAAAATGAGCTCTAGATGTGTGAACTTTTTAAACTAAACTTACTTTCTCTTTTTGGCTTTTGATGGCTCTTCATCCAGAATATCTTCAGCAGCGTTAGATAAGTCTGGCTCTTCCTTAATGAGACCTTGCATAAAGCGCAGAAAGAAGATTTTATATATAAAGTGCAACTGTTCCCCAAAAACAAAACAAAAAAGTTTTGACATTGATTCAAAAATCTAAATATCGACGTATTAAGTTTGTTTGTCCACACCTGTCTTTTTGACATCTTCTACACCCTTCTTGTGAGGCGGCTCCTGGATGTGCTTGTCAACATCGGATCGACCCACAAGCTCCTCGGGACGGTCCCACATGGACAGCCGTGTGGTCGGGTTGTAAAAGAAAACACGGTCGTCACCAGTCCATACCACACACCTAAGATGGAGAGACACCGGAAGGAAGACGTTTTTTCAGTTTTATTTTGGTATAGGAGAGTAACGAAGGAACGACATTTGTTGAACATACCAAGGAGTTCCTGGGATTGGGTTGGTGGCTATGGGCCGGGCTTTCTGTGCTGCTCGTTCCTCCTCGGTCATTTCTTCTTCTTTAAGCTTCTCGACAAAATTGTGAACCAGAAATCAATACTAATAGCAACATTTAAAAATTGTCGGTCATTTTCTTGTTTTTCCCTTGAACGGCTTCTTGGTTTTAACAGAACTTCAACCAGTCTTCAATCTTTGATCATTATTACATTAGAATACATGCTTAAGGAATAAAGTATTTTAGGTGTGTCATTTTTACCCACCTCCTTCTCAATATTCATGTTTGCTGCTTTGATCTCCTCGTCCTCCATCTCCATTGCTTCTGCCTCCTCCAGAGCCAAACGTTCACTGAGCCTTTGTGCTTCTTTTTCTAGTAAAAACAAAACAAGAATTTTATGAAACTTTACTGATCCCTTTGGGATTAAAAAAACATATTTACATTAACTTGTTTATTTATTTAAATTGGTGCTTGTAAAATGACAAACTAGGAACTTAATATTTTTCTGTCGTAGGAAAGTTTCAATCGTGCAAATGAAAAGGAAAAGAAGGTCCAGTGCTTCTTTTATTGTCTCTTTTCACAGATGAAACACCAGACCATCCATTCTGATAGAAGATAATAATATATATATTTATTTATAATAGCTAAAGCTTCAATTCAAGGCTTTTGAAAAAGCTCATTTTAATAAAACTTGGACAAAAACAAAAAATATGCACCAGCTACTCCTAAATAACTGTACTGCATGTATTGATGCTTATCTGTTAACTTGTGTGATGTTATTACTGTTAAAATAAAGGCTGAACTCATGGGTCCACAGCAGCAGTAGAGCCTACCTCTGTCTATAACAGCCTGTGGTTTCTCCCAAGTGGACTCCAGTGTTCTGTTGTTGTAGTAGTACGTTTTCCCATCTGCTGTTTTATATTCTGTCCACTCGGGGAGCTGCAGGGATCCTATGGAGGCAGGAGCAGCTGAAAGTGCCAGCTGGGGGTGCATCATGGAAACTAATGGTGGGCCCATCCCAGGAAGCATGCCTGTTGTTGGTCAGATGAGACAAAACGACCTGTAATTAGTTGAGCTTTTTTTCCTCAGTTCCATAGAAGTGACTAATTTCCTATAACATTTACCTGATGTAAAAAATACAGTCTGGCCAATTAAATAAGTGGAAGTTGATGCATATTTCTAAATAACATTTAAAAAAAGTGTGCCCAACTTATTTCAGCTCTAGTTTAACCAAGAGGAGAGGAAATGTGATGTATGAGCTAATGAGAGTGCAAACGTAACTGTCTGAATTTTCAAAAATACTGAAGAAAGTTAAAAAAAAGATGTAGTTTTCTGCTTTTTTTGGTCAAAATCGAATCAAGACTGTCAATTAAGAAGCCATGAATATGCAGTTATGCTTCAATGGTGAAAAATAGTTCATATTTTGCCTTCAGAAATAATAGTTTTTGAAATAAAAACTTAAAAAAAAATGTTATCTTCAACATACAACAAAGTGTCAAAGAACACAGGTAACACACAAACAAGTGACCACACACTTAACAACCATGCCACAAAAAAGACAAGCATGTGACCACGACATGTAATTTTGATCGACAACAAAGCTAAAGCATCGCTTTGCAGAACGGCTGTGTTTACAGCTCCTAAACAAGGTTAAAAATGTCTTCTTCTCGCAACAAATTACATGATCTGCACCAGCAATGTAGCCAACAGCAAAAAACAGTCCTCTGACAGTCCTAGAACAATACATCGTCTTTGTATTCTGACACTATTTGCTTCTTTGTACTCAAACAAAAAGCCCTTATAAAACAATGTGGGCTATTTTATCCTGTTTGCAGCTTTTCCTTTGCACACCATGCAGATTGAGACACTTCAAGACACGTGGGGCCAAGAATAGAACCACAAAACAACCTCTTTGTCAAATGAGTCATGGCGACCCCTAACAGGAAACTGAACTTGTGTGTGACGTACATTTCTCTCAGAAAACATCTATTTTTACATTAACATAAAAATTATAGCAATAAAATCCTGCATGGATACAACAAACCAAGCTTCAAATCTGCCTCTGTCTAAATGGCTGAACAGCAGCCACCACCCTAATGTTTTACGTCCCCAAAATGTGGCGTAGAACGCGTGTAGACATTTACTACCATGCCATCTACAGTAGATTTGAGAGGCGAGCGGCTGGGTGTTTACCGTTGGCGCTGGGGCCTGCCTTTACACAGGGCGCACCTACTATCTGCATCATTGCTACACCTGAAAGAACAACGGACAAGCAAGCATCTGGTTGAAAACAGCAGGACACCACAAATCGATCTGCTACCGCGGTGTGAGAGTTAGTGTGTGGCCCCGCTCAGACGCACATCTTCACACTCATTTCCAATATGGAGTAGCGGTGAGTCAACTTTCTAAGTTGTCTAAAAAAATCTTTTGAAGCACTGAAAAGGTTGCAGTGAAAAACAGAACCCATCCTTTTAAATAATAGTTTATCTGATGAAACTTGACTATTGAAAAAATTGCATTGCATAGTAAAAAAAGGATAAACTTATAATAGTTTTAAAGGGAATTTGTGCATAAACTTAAGGTGGAAAAAATAAAACAAACATTTTATAAATGTGTACAATTATACACAACCCTCTGAAATATAACTTAAAGCACCGTTGGATTTAAGAAGGATTTTATACATTTAAAGACCCACTCTGATCATATTTTGATATATTGTAGAAGTGTTCCCAGTGCTCTTTTAATTATGATTATGCTGTTTTTAAAACAAAATACCAGTGTTGTTTTCGAGGACATAGTTTCTGCAGAGCGGCAGTAGCTCATTAGAAATTTGCCTGAGTTGTGGGTGGGACTGTTGGTGGGGAGTAACCCTGGGCTCCTAAGAAAAGCGGTCTAGTTACAGCAGACGCCCCCATTGGCTACGGGATGGCTGCCCTCCTGTTGCAGCCACAGGCTCCCCTGCCAATTTTAGGAAAAGGATGGGGTAGTTCTAGATCTCTATGATCAGCCTCTTGTTGTCTATAGTCTTAAACAATCAATAGAACGCTCTACCGGAAATGACGTAATGTTTACAACACACTGAAAATGGCAAGTTCAGCGAAAAATAGCCTTAATTTTGAAAAATGTACCGAACACACTTTATGTTCATTCCAAAAAGTGCATGGATCTACTTGTTTACAAGTGGATGCATCAGAATGGAGCAGAGCAGAATTTCTTTTCTGTGTCAAAACATCAAACAGCATTTTTGTCTACTCCTGTTTCACAAGAACTTGATTAAATATTAAATACTCAAATGGTATTTTAAGCTGAATTTTCTTTAAACTGTACTTCATCAGAAAAATGTCACGAGAAAACAGCAAAAATATAATTTTCATAGGAGTGGGTCTTTAAGCGTAAAAAAAAACTTTTGTTCTGAGTGTGCAAGCATGCATGTTTATTGTTGATGCACAGTTAAAGCTGAAGCATGTGGGCTGTGAAGCAACATTTAAAGACTGAACAGGAATAAATAATTAATGTAGCACAAACTCCTCCACTGGTGGCCTGAATCACACAATATAAGCTTAACAAAAAACAAAAGATTTTTTTTTACCTAAGCATAAAAACCGTTGACTTCACTCAGATTATCAATGCAAAAACTAAACTTTTTTTTTTTCAAACAAAACCAGAAAATAATAATCTCTGGAAAACCCTTAATGTTTCTCACGAGTGAATTTGTTCACTTTATGATAAATAAAACTATTTAATAATTTATCCCTCTTCCTTTTTACGGCAAAAAAAAGAGCCAAATCGCAGCAAAATCAGCCCTCTGTAAACATTTGAGGACTGGGTCTTTTCTTACCTGGCAGAGGGATGTGCATTCCTGGCAAAGGCACCCTAAAAGGGGGCACCATTACCGGGGGAAAGGCAGGTATGGTTGCTGTGGGCTGGGGGACGCTGTGAGGCAGGGCTGTTGGTAACAGCGGCACGGTTTGAACTGCTGTAACAGGAGAGGGAACGGTGGAAACGGTCACCACGGTGACTGGCGACACAGAAACCGTTGAGGTCCCCGTAACGACGGGGCTGAGGTCTGGTACAATGGTGGCTTTTGAGAGGGAAAGGAAAAGAAAATGTGAATCCGTTTTGCTTTACGGAGTGATGAAGATCAGTGGATTGTGCCGTTAGTTGGGACTTTACCTGACATGGACACAGACGGGGAAGGACTGGTGATGGAGTCTGGACTGGAGGTGAGAGTCTGGGGGGGAGTGGAGGTTGGGGCCTGTGTGGGGGAGGCTGCTGCTGCGGTGCTGGCTGTAGTGTTGCCACTGCTCGAGCTTGCAACAGCAGTCACCCCCACATTTGCACCGGAGCCTGCAGCCCCCGCTGCCAGAAGAGGGTTGAGCTCAGACTGCTGGATGATCTTCACTCCCTCTGGTTTACTCCATGACGACTCTCTGGTCCGGGCATTATAGTAGTATATCTATGTGGAGATTAATGCAAAAAAGACAAATAAATGTAAGACATCCGCTTGTTAATACAGTACACATTATTTCAATAATATTTACTGCTAATAGAATAAGTCTCAAATAAAACAAATACTCGCAGCCAATCTGTGATCTATACAAACCCACAACTGTCTGCTACATTTTAAAAAAATAAACGAGTTTTGTTTACAAAAAGAATGCAGAATATGTCATCTACATTTCTTTATTTACCTTTCCCTCTGACGCTTTGTTTTCTACCCAAATCTCCTCGGTAGGGTTGAGTGTGGGGTTCCCAGACGTAGGAACAGGAGGCATCCCAGGAGGAAACAGCATTCCTGGAGGAGGGGGCAGGTTGCCAATGGGAGGAGGAAGGAATGGAGGTCTCTGCAGAAATAGATAGAGATGTTGTTTTTAAACTGTACAAAGCAGGACCCCATCAGCAGTTGTATACAACTGGGGTCTGCAACCTGCAGCTCCTTCATCTCTCCATTATGGCTCTTTGGCTTTAAATAAAGCTGCCAACAATTTCAGAAAACACAACGTTTAAGGTTAATTTAGTGTTTTATCAAGTTTTGCCATTTATATTTTGAATTTTTGCATGTTAGATAACTGAGAAAAATACTGGCATGAGTGTTTATTATTAGAATGAGAGTAAAGCACATATAGATTAATTTAAAAAATTAGATTCTACACCAATGTTGTCATGTTTACATTTGATAGTAAAATTTGAATTTAAAATAATTCTCTTTAGTCAATATAGAATAAGGTATTGTTTAAGAACCAGTATCAGTTTTCAAAATACAAGACTGTGATTACTAAGTCACAAATATAAAGATCCACAAATTAGATGTAGTATATTTGTACAATCAAAGAGATTAGGGACCAGTGCACCAAAAAACCATGGATAACATTTTACTCTTAAATTAAAGTGGTTAATAAATTTAAAAATCTGTTCTTTTTAGTTGTCAGGATTATATGTTGAAAAATGTTTTTAATAAATCCTTAATTAAAGAATTCTTATGATGCTTAAAGCAGTGGAGAATTGATAAATAACGCAAACAGTTTTAGAAAATCCTGAAGTTGGACCACAGATGAGCTTGATTTGAGTAGTTCAGAGTTTTGGAGATTCAGAACTAAAACTTAACTCATCACATTTATAACCAAAACATGAAAGAGCTGAAAGCCACATTTCTGTTGTAAATTATTAACCACAGGTCTATGTTTGTTAAAACACATAATATTTATGATCTTACAACAAGATAATATATTTCTAGGTACTTTGTAATTTTTTAACAGCAAACGCCAGACATGTAGATAAAGCAACCACTGCTTTCTAAAATAAACATCAGACATAAAATAAATGGTATTTTGACAACTTTATAGAAACATTAAAAAGATGCTCCACCTCTAACTGGATTTGAAAGAAATGTAAACTTCACCAGATATGAAAGAAAGATATAGAGACTTTGATTTGCTAAATACTAATAACTTACTTCATTTTCAATAGTCTTTGGAATATTTTTTATGCTCATCCACAAAAAGTTATCCTCAAAAATGACATTGGATTTTGCTCTAAATCCAGTTTGTTGTTGGGGTTCTCTGTTTATAATTCAATACTTCCTTACTTGATGTCATTTAACATCACTGTTATGGCTGGCCTGGGTTTAGGTTTGCTGCTGTAGACCTTGACTGGTGACAGCATTAGATAATCTAGAGAAATCTAATGTTCATTGATGTTTAAAACTATTTCATCGTTAGGTTGTGGCCAAAGCAACGCAATTTTGTTAGGTGCTGCATCCATGATGTGGTACCCAAATGCCAAATAAGAGTATGATCTTTGTTTATTTTTCATAGTAAAGCTTTGCATTGATAAACTTTGTTAGCTTTCACTACTTTCACTTTTGTATATAAATAAGATCTCCTTCTGCACACAAAGTCACCTGTAGATGAGGAGGTCCAATAGGTGGCGGCATGCCTCCAGGCGGTGGGATGGGTGGCATGTTGGGGTCGAAAGGAGGTCGTGCAAATGGAGGTCGAGGTGGCGGTCCTCTCAACATCCCAAAAGGAGGCGGCGGAGGCCGGAGCAGCGGCGGAGGGCCTCGCAACACTTGTGTTTGGGCGGGCGGAGGGGTAGGAGCAGGGGCAGGAGCAGGGCTGCGAAACCGCACCGCCTGCTGCGCCATCCTGATACAAAATAATAAAAATTAGTCCTAACATAAGGTATATCATCCCTTCTTTAAAGAAGTGTTTGCTAAGCTGTGCAAAAGTAAAAAGATTGCCCTTATTCTGCTCATCTTTTTACTGGTATGATTGTAGGATTGCTGAGTTTTGTCTCATCATGATTCTTGTACATCTGAGTTATACTTTTTGCAGAGCAAGAACCTGCTAAAAAAACATTTTAAATTGAGTCAGACTTGATTTTTTAAATCTTCTTCTGTTTAATAAATGAAATAATGCAACACTTCTCAAATATGAACAGAATTAATTTGTAAATTGCTGTATTTTTTTTAAGTTTGTGGATAGACGTTTGCTTAAAAAAAAAAACAACCAAATCAGTAAACACTGAAAATACAATTAAAAATAAAAAAAAGAAAGAGTGTAGCTCGTAACAGAGATAACACTGCCAGAGTTACAAACTTACTCATTCACTTACATTTTATTTTTAGCACAACTAACCTTGATCATTGCTCACATAGCTCACGTGTGGATAAACAAAAATGAATGATAAAGCTGGTTTTCTTTAAGCTCAGCAAATAGTTTGCACTGCGTTGCAGAAATCCTCCATGTATGAAGGACTTTTGTCTTCCTCCATGGTTATCAAAAGATGCTCACATAACTTTTGAAGCCGTTTTATTCGTGCTAAACAATATTTCCTATAAAGCTCGACATGCTTTTCAAATAAACATGGGGTCATTTAAAAATCACAAATCTCATCCTTTAAGTTAACCATTTTTCTGTACATCCTGAATTGTACAAATCAAGGGGTTCGGTCAGGCAAAGTACATTTAAATGCAAAGAGTAAACACAAAGTACTCCAAAACTGTGTTAACAACCATCTATGAAGGATTTAAATAACTGATATCACAGGGATACTATATATATATGTTATGCAGGGTAAACAAATTGAGCAAAAATAACATTTGATCTACAAGGTTTAACAGGAGCAAGTACGTATTTATTTGTAGAAGGTTGTCATGAAACTCCAAATGAAGAAATATTGCATTATCCGTTGGTAGAATCCAGTCCATCCCTGCTAATCTAAGTCTTGTTGACACTAAATAACTGAGGAATACAGTGTGATCACGTCAGTCACGGATCAATAACAGGATTTTAGCAAAATATCAAGTCAAATGAACACATCAGATAAATTATAGCAAAGAAAAATAAACTAACAGTGCAAACATACAGGTAAATAGCACTGAAGAAAGTTCTATTTTAAACAAGCACCGTTTCAAGAGCTGTATATAAAAAGTAACTAAAAATAATAGTCGCATTAAAAAAAAACGGGGTTTGGGAAGGTGATTTTGGTTTGTTGAGTATCGTCAAACTATAAATTGCATCTCCGTATAATATTTGTATAATATTTAACGTTAAATTAACTAAATCGAAATCAATTAAGCTAATTATACTCGTTTATGCTAGCTATGCTAACAAACGCTAAGCCCATTCAAAATACTGAATTGGGTGCGCTACTGTTTACAATAGCATGCACATTTACCTCACTCACAAAGTTTGTTTTATTTTGACTGAATGTGCTTCTTAAAAACAAACACAAGGTAGGCTGGTCTGACCGTCTCGTAAGATTGGAGACATGAATGTTTGCCGCGTGTTGCGTGTGAACAGCAGAGGCGAGGCGAGCCGCCTAAAAACACAGGCTAGTTAGCTGGAAGCTAGTTAGCTGGCGTTGTGAAATTCGCAAGTAAAACCTCTTATTTCATCACAATCTCTTAACTGAAAAAAACATCAGACCTTAAGCACGCTATATGTCACATTGCATATAGTTTTATGTTCAGTTTCTATCTAATTTATGACCTAATATACCTAAATCTAACCTGTTGTCGTTGAATCCAATAGACTCGCTCTCTGTCTGGTCCGCCATTACAGGAAAGTGTTTCTGGACTCTTCCTGGAAACGCCCCTTTGTGATTTCTCAGTTTCCTGTTCGCTATTGACTGCCGTCAATCAAAAAGTTTAATGAGTTGTACGAAATCTGATTGGATAAATATTCTCTCGCGAGTTTTCAGTTAAGCTTCCATTGGTCTCTTTTATTTATGTGCTGGGTGATGTCTTTGTTCAATGTACGATCGTATTCGTCTTGATTTTGCAAACGTATAAAGCTTAACTACGCATTAACGTTGTTTTATATTTACCCAAGTAACATATGTGTACGTTTTTAGACAAAATCTAATGTAAAAAATGTCTTCCAAAACTTTTTTTTTTAAAGAAATTGAATAGCATGTAATGCACACAATCCACGAAAGTCGGCTTATATTTTTCAAATGTTTTCTTCAAATACATTGTATGCCATCTGATTTTTTTTTTATCATTATCTTGGAATCTCTTCACATGATTAAAACTTTAGAACAAAAGTTTTATGGTCCTCAGGTCTCCGATGGATTAGAGTTACAAAGTACAACTGTGATCACTTAAGTTTCTTTTGATCATTACAATGAAAGATGTTACATTTAAAGTACTATTTGAATTTAGTTAAGAACAGAACAGTACATGAAAATGTAAAAAGAAAAAAAAACTTTTAATTTTTATTTATTTTTTAATGTAAAATCTTCCTCTCTTCCTTTCAATTACAATAAATATTATCAGGTTACCCCTTTCTTTTTAAAATATTTCATTTGAAAGTTTAGTAGTTAAAATAGGGTTACCACAAATTTTCCGGGTATAAAAGGTAGTTTATTAATTATATTGCAATGCACCCATTAACCCTTTAAGTCCCAATAATATATTTTTTAAATGTTGTTAATATTAATCTCTCAAAACAGAAATTGAATTTGTTCGATTTGTGTTAGCACAAAAAGGTCTCTCATCTTTTTCAATGTGACAAAACTTTTTTTTCCATTCTTTAAAAGCATGCATATTTAAATATTTTCTTGCAACTCCTCTGGTGTTTATTTAGAAAAATTAACAAAGATTTTGTCATAAATACTTGTTCAACTTGTTTCATAAATATTCCGTTGTTGTTGATTTTTTTTCATTGCTACAAAGAGGCATCTTAAAGTAGCCAATAAGTACAATTTACCAGAAGTGAAAAAATGAGAATATATTTTATAATTTATATTTTTTAAATGATTTTATACATGATTCTTGACCTAGCTGAGTGATAAACTACACCAGGATTATTTTATTTATTTTAATATAAAAGGTCTAAGTTCAAGTCAAACCAAAAATATAGCAAAAAAAAGTTTTTTTCTAGTTGCCTTTTTCATATCATTTACTAAAAGATAATAATTGATGAGGCTAATTTGGTTTGGTAAAAAGATGGTCACATTTTTTAAAACATCTCCTGGTTTTTCGAGTATTGATCCCTCCAAGCTGATTTTACTTTACAATTTATATTTGAATTTTACAAATATATCTTCATTACATTAAGTCTTGATTTACAGCATAGACATTTAATTCAAACAGATTTTCCTTTTTACATTAAAAAGGAAAGAAAAATATGCCACTCCTCCAGAACTGACAAAATCCTGTCAGTCGAGCTTCATCATAGTCAAACAGAAAGAAATGATCCTATAATATCATTGACTATTTTAAACTGTTTTTCCAGTGCAAATACTGTCCTCTGCTGGTCAAAGTCATGCTACTCTGAATAATTCTAGTCTGCAGAAAGCACTGAAAAACCTCAAAACTCATTCTGTACTATTTGAATATGAATTTAAAAGAAAAACGTTTGGTCACACAAAACAATTTGATTCCAGATATTCTATGGCTGTAGCCACTGATAAAAAAAAATGTGCTAGTTATTAATAAACTCCATCGTTCATCTGAGACATGGAAACAAGATTGATAAAAACAGAGTGGATGACAGAAGCCGACTGGATGATATGGGCAAAGAAATGATTGGGGATAGTAGGGCAGAGCTGTGCGTGGGACTAAAAGAGGCCTGAAATACATATTTGTAGTGAATAAGTTAGCAGCTATTTTGAGCCAAATGATTTTTTTTTTTAGATCACATGAAGGAATGCCCCGCAGCTCTGCAAAACCCTCCTCTGAAACAAACGCTTTCATGGATTTTCTTCTTTTTAAAGGAGGAAATCTCAGCCTTTCTTAAATTATAGGAGGAAAACAGAAGTTTCATATCTAACATAATTCATATTTGAATACAAGAGCTAGTGATAATAAATTCTTGCCCACTTTTGGCTGCAATAATTCAAGGAAACTCCTCCTGTCTGTGCATGTTTTTCATTTTGTGGGTGATTTAAAAGTAGAGCCTCTTTTGTTCTTCAGTTAGCTTGAACCATTCGAAGCCAGTAAGATTTTGGCAACCTTTCTCCTGGACTGGTGGAAAACTTTCAGGAGGATCTGAGTCCTCACTACCTTTTCTGTGCTTGCTCTAATTTTTGAATAAAACTTTATTTAATTATGAGGAGAATCAAGGAATAACTGCAAGTAACAATTACAACATTGACTTAAATAGAAAACACACAATTTGTTTGGTTAAATTGAAACCCAAAGTGGATTTTCTTGTTCTGCAGTATGAACTATGACGGGAGAGGATAGATTATTTATTGGTTTAACTTTAAAATGTTTCGGTATTATTTTTCTGTGAAGATTACATAAATCATTTTTTTTATTTGGCTATGTGAGGCTTTCTGAATAACCATAAATGTTATCATTTAGGCTGTGATTGTTACACTTTTTTCTGTTAACCTACGAACTGTAGTGTAACAGTGTCTTATAGGGGCCACAGTATCTACTGAGGGATAATACCACCTAGTCCTATACAAAACATGTTTTTTGTTTTTAAATTGTCAGTTACACTGTATTAGAAACCATAGACTTCACCCACCAAGGCTACAGATAAACAAATTAATGGTAATTTTTGATAATTTAGAGCACATTTGTTTTTACCTGTTGAACATAAAAGAAGAAGGTCCACAAAAATTCTTTTTGAATGTTATAATTTAATTTCATGTTAAAGTAAGTGCAGAAAATATAGATTACAATCAAATCTTTTTTTTTTCACTGAAGAGAAAATAAAAGACAATTTAAGTGAACTACATTAGCTGTAATTGTCCCATATGAACAAAAATATTCGACTTAAACAAATAAAATATTAAAGAAAGAGTTGCAGAGTTGTTTTTTCCAAAGAGGAAACAAAATAAAGATTTGGTCTTTTGGAGGACAGTGCCTCAGAAAATGAAGAGAGGCTCCACTTTTCTGTGTTAGCACATCAAGCTAAACAAAAAAAAAAAACTAGACTCATATACAAAGTCGCACACTCACTCAACACACAAAATCACTCTGAGCTCCCACAACAAACCTCAGCTGAAATGGATACGGACAAAATGTTCTTAATCAAATGTATAAAATATGGAAGGAATGACTTTTAAGACTCAAGTTTGGGAGTTGCTTTTACATAACTTATAGAGGCAGAATCAATTTTAATGACATAAAAATGAATGACTGCTGTAAACATACTCTACGAAATAACGGATTTAAATCACCTTCAGGAAAACACTCCTGATTCGTCTTTTTTGTGTGTTCATCTGTCATAGATCCATAGGACATATGAAGAATTGCTTCAATTTCTAGTAACATTTATTCACTGATGTTAGTGTTCTTGAATTAATAGAAAATACTAGGTAAAAGTGATTCGAGTAAAATTCAAACCCAGGCAAAAAGTCTTGTAAATCCAATCAAACCGAATCATTTTCAGACAGTTCTTGTTCTTGAAAAGAGCTGATGAGTTTCAAATGCATTTATATTTTTTTACATCAACTTTCTATGAAATGCCATCGCTGGACAAAAACAGATAAAAGGAAGTTTACATTTGCAGAAGTGTTTAAATAACTCTTCTGTCCACTGTGGAAATACCAATATTTAGATGTTCTGATGGAGTTGATAACAGTAAAATGGATTCATTTTCTGATTTAATTTGATCAAGAAAATAAAGAACTGAGGCGACTATGGAAAATTAAGGCAGCAGAATTATTCGTTTGATTTCACTGTAGCAACAGAATCCTTTGTGCAGTTTAATCAACTAAACGAAGGGAGTTTCCTACAAAATATTTAAAGTTTGTTTTCCTGACATGGAAACGATGGCTTGAGGCATTCCCGATGCCGTTACAGCACTCCTGTTTCCTTTCACACACCAGTTTGTGAAGAGCTTTAGTGCTGCTGCACTAACACCATGATTATGATTGGGATAGTGAACACACGCTGATGCCAGCTCACCAAACTGAGCGGCAAAAAGCGAAACATGCAAAGGTTGTCTTCAAGTCCAGCAGTCCTTTAATAGTTCACTCTCTCACGATGTCTAACATGCCCTCCACACATACAGAAGATATCCACACACATTTGCAAATCTTCATTTCCCAAAATTGCCAAAGTTAGTGAAGGCATCTTGCTTGGGTTGGACGACGGCGGGGGTGATGGAGTGATTTAGGCCCATTCCTACTCCGGGCACCCCCATGCCTGCCATGCCGCCCATCATAACCGGGGCGGCCATGCCCATATTCATGCTCATGTTCATTCCCATCAGAGCTTGGTTGACGGGAACTCCACCCTGTAAACCTGTGGCCATTGAGGGTGGCATACCTGCAGCCAGGGAAGCAGGCATGCCCGTCGCCATGGACGCCGGCATTCCCATGGTCATGGAGTTACCTGACAACATGGCATTGGATGGTCTTATGGGTGTCACGTTGGGTGGGGAGCTGAGGTTCAGTCCTCCAAAGTTCTGGGCCAACAAGTTGATAGGAGGCACTCCTGTGGAGAAACATAAGAGCAGCTCTTAATTTATTAATTCCATGTTAGTAAAGTTATGTTGTGTCCGACAAAACAAAAGGCAGTTTGGTATATTCCTTAGAAAAATTAATGTACCCAATGATATACAGACATATAATAACTAGTGCTGTCAATCGGTTAAATAAATGGATCAGATTAATCACACTTTTGGGTTGTGATGATTAATCACAAAGTTTTACCAGGTAATTTTTATGACAATATGTATCTTTTGTACAAAAAACAGGCCAGAGAGAAAATGTTTCCCTTTATTTTCATTGTCTGAAATGTTTATCTTTATAAAGTGTTAACCCAGAAAAGTAACTTGTGAGCACAAAACGCATCAACAGTAAGATGAGCAAAACTTTAAAGACTTATGTCTGGAGTATTACTCCAAGAAAACAAAGATGCCGATAAACAGCCATAAAACATTGTGTTTCTGCACTTTAAATGATCCAGGTGAATACTCTATTCTGATTGGATGCTGGGTGTGGATGCACGCCTAAAAAAAAAAAAAAAGTTCACAATGTTGTACATGCACAGATTTCTTCAAAACAAACTTTTGCATCATGATCTGGATAAAAAGAAGTGGTAACAGGTGAACTTTCTGTCTGAACTGATTCTTTATTCAGGCTATTTGTGATGATCATTATTTATATCACTTTCATTTGCCACTATATTCGAGATTGCTTCCAGCTCAGCGACACATTGCCATGTTACCATGACAACGGGCCACATTATCAATCAAATAGTCTGCCTGTTGTGAAATAGCGATCCAAGCCTAAAAACAATCTAGAATAAAGAACTAAAAATTGATGGATTATTTCTTTCTTTTGTAATTGACCCTGTTATAAGTGGGATAGTGCCCGATGAAGTGTGCATTATCAGAAATTAAAGCATACCGTGGAAGCCTGAACAGGAGGAAAACGGTTGCTGTGCAGGGTGTAATCAATTAGTGTTAACAAATATCCATGCGTTAATTTTTTTTTTTTTTTGATTAATCGCATGTGTTAAGATGTTAACATTGAAAGCCCTAATAGTAACTCAGAAAATATCTTAACTTTATTTTTTTAAGTGAGGTGCTAGTTTTGTAGAATTGTGTTAATTTTTATTTATTTAAATAATAGAACATGTTTTAAACTAGCTGACGCATCAAAACCTTAGTACAGAAAAGTGAAAGTTTTGCTTGCAACTCTTGATTGCAAAAGAAATGTCGACAAATAAGAAGTTAAATGGTTAATTTTTGTAAGTAAACTGTTATTGCTATCTAGACTAGAGATATTCTGTTTATTTTAACATTTTTTTATTGCAAGTTAGATAGAAAAAAGTTTGTTTTTGAGTAGATGAAGATTGCATAAACTCTAAAATGTGAAATTAATTTAAAAAGTTGTGGAAAAGCAAAAAGGTGACATTATTTAAAGGAAAAATATGTCTATTTTAGTTGGACTTTATAAACTTTCAAGGCTGTACCTGAATATCAGCATGATATCCCTAAAATTTGTAAAACTGAATTAAATTGAATTTTCTTGTCTCTGATGTGAAACCTTAGATAACATCAAAGAGCCAAAATAACTGAAATGTGTTTGTTTCGGCGTCATACCTTGTTGCTGGATGATATTGTTGAGAGTGGGCGGAGCTTTAGATGGGTTGAGGCCTGCCGATAGAAAATCCAGGCTAATGTTGACAGAAGGGTCGGACCACGTTGACCCTAGTGATCCCTGACCTCCGACCCCAACCTTCTGCTGTTGTCCCATTGGCTGATGGGATGTCATACCTCCTAAATTCTTAAAAAAAAAAAAAAAAAAAAAAGGGATTATAAGATGTTAACTGAACAGGAAAGCGAAAACACATTTGATGAAACACATGTTTGCATCAAAAGAAAAATTCCATAACCCTCAATTAAATTCTGAGAATTAAGTAAATTTGATGTTTTTAATCAGAATATTTGATGTTATGGGTTTTAAGTTCGAAAGATTCAAATGTTTCTGTGATTTAATAGTTTCCTGTAAGGTTTACCTGCTGTGATCGAGAAAGAGGCATGCTGGGCATAGTAACAGATGTTCCCGGTGCCACCGCTCCCAGAGAGAAAGTCATGCTCTGAGAGGCACTGAGGGTTGTGTGTGGGTTGGTTAGTTGGTGGTTAATTCCACCCATAAGGTCAAAGAGCTCGGCCGATGGAGGGACAGGGCTGGGCTTAGCAGCTGGGGCCGGGGCTGACTGGGAGCTACCGAACAGGTCAGTGACGGCCGGGGAAGGACCGGAGCTGGAAGGATCTGGGGGGTTTCCAGAAAAGGCACTCCAGTCCCCAAACTCTCCGTTTCCATTGGATGATGTAGCAGCTAGACATAAAATAACATTAGTGTGCATAATTACAAGCCAGACTCTTTATTTAACATTCATTTGGAAGGGGTGAGAGTATTTACCTTTTGAGGTTGGGAGGCTGGCAGAAGCTGCAGGTGAGGAAAAGTCTGCAAAGCCACCAATTAGGTCTGAACTATCTCCTGGATAGATCAGAAGAAAAAAACAAAACTTAAACAAAAAAAATGTAATGCTTTCCATAAAGTTCGAACTATAGTTACCTAGTGTAGCGCTCTGATTTGAAGGGTCAATCTCCAGCAGGTCAGCTATTCCACTGCTTGAAGACCGTCGGGCAGACGACTGAAAAGAACGGAACACAAATGTTGAACTCGCTCAATCACTGACACTGTGTTGATAAATGTGAGTGAAGACCTTTTCCTCTGGACTCTTGTCTCCTGTGTAATGCGCTGCAGCCCCCAGGTCCAGAGTCTTGCTGCTTGCTGCTCCACTGCGCTTCCGTGTGGTGGTGGTGGTGGTTTCTGTTGCTTGTGTGATCTGGATGCTCTTTGTTGTGACGGTTTCTTCTTCATCTTTAAACTCGTGCGTTTCTTGCTTTCCATTTCTTGATGCTCTGTCTTCCTCGTTGTCACTACGGCAACCAGAATGTCCAGTCAACTATACACGCTTGATGGATTCCTTAAAACTGTGGACTGTACTATCACTTCTTACCTGTTTCTATCTGGAGAGTCGTCTCGTTCCTTCTTCCTGAACTTATTCAGAGTGTCATCGATGGTGCTGCCGATCTTATCGCTGATCTCTCCCAGCTTCTCACTGAAGGGAAACGTTCCTCTGCTTTTGTCCCACTCCTCATCCCATTTACTTCGATCCAGTTCATTCGCTGCACAGAAGAAAAGAGTGATAGGAGATAATTCAATGTCATTTATGAAGCAAAGTGATTGATCCTCAACATAGTATTAAAAAATTACTCCATGCATAAACTGAATGGACAAATCCGCTTTCTTTAAATACCTGGATTATTTCAATATTGAGTCATTTATATCACTAGTCAGAAAGAGATTAATCTGAAAACTGTCTATAGTTTATTTTAAGATTGCATGTTTGTTTAAATGAAATGTAAACATTTGTCTTTACTTCAATTCAATAGAAATAGTGAATAACGTACAGTTCTTGAAGCTGCCTCCTCCTCCTCCTCCTCCCATAGTGTCAGAAGAGACACCAATATATTTATCCTTGTTCTTCTTGGCTTTCTTCCTCTCCTCTCGGAGTCTGTCATCGTCCTGGATAAACTCCACCATCTCTTTTACTTTCTGACGGACATTGATCCCCTGATCCTTTCCGTTCTCATCTGCACACGGACACGAGCCCAAAAAAGAACAGTAAACAATATTTAAAACTTCAGAAAAGAGTGTTTAACACAAATCCTCAACTGCACATATTAACTGTATAATTTTGCTGACACATATTTGGACTACAATTAGATTTTAGACATGGAAAAAGACTAACTTAAGAGATCCAGAGACTTACCTATGAAATTGTAGTTTTCTAAAGACCTCAGGTCATAAATGTGTTCTCTGGCACTTGTTACAACTCTCTCAGAGCCATTTCTGATCAGATAGGCCAGCAGCAATAAGGCCTAGAAATGACAGACATTTACAGACAAAATATACTTCAAATTTCATATTTACAATATCTATAAAGTGTTTTAAATATGTCAAACATGAGCAACTTCTAATTCTGACTTCAACTGTATTTTTTTATTTTATAAAACCATTTCAAGTGGTCTTATTGTTATGATTATATAGTTCTTAGACTAAATCAAAAAGCCTGTGTCATTTTTTTTTAAGACACATTTTCGGCAGAGCAGCAGGAGCTCATTAGAAATTCACTTTTGAGTTATTGGTGGGACTGTTTGCGCAGAAGTTGGATCTGCTAATTTCCCAGCATTCCTTTGTTTACATTCTCGCCCACTAGTGACAAGCGCCTCACAAGCCCAAGCTAACATTAGCGCAGCAAAAAAAAAAAAAAAAAAAAAGCAGAGCAATATCCGAGTTATCCAGCCGGAGAGTTTTGAGCCAGACGCCAGCTCAGACGAGGAAAATGAAGATGTTAATGGATCTATTTGGATGCTTTAGAATTGGAGCAGAGAGAAGAGATTTTGGCCAAACTTGGCAGCTATTACATCACAAACCACAGGTTTTCATCTGCTCCTTATCCAACACAATTTAAATAAATAAATACTCAAAAGGCCCTTTTAATCTTAAATTATTTTATATATATCCTCCATCATGAGTAAAATGCTACAAGAACATGTTAAAACACCAAAAACACAATTTTCATCAGAGTAGGTCTTTAAGAATATAAAATAACAGAAAAGTAACATGTCAGAAACCTACTGTTTACAAAGCAGGACTTAAATTCTGTTTGAGCAAATCCTGTCTAAGCTTAGTGGAATAAACAGCAGCATATTAGACTGATACAATGTGCAAAATATGTGCAACTTTAGCCAGAAAGTACCTTATAGACTCGTCTCCAGTTCTTCTTGTTGTCCTTTAGCATCCTGGTCCACAACATGTTCATCACTTCTGGAAACTGTTCATACATAAATGTGGATCTATCCAGAAAAAAACAAGAAATCACAGGCATGTTGGTAAAATAAAAAACCGGCTTAATGATCGGAATATTGTGGTTGATCAACTAAACACATGACATCAAGAAACATTCTCGTTAAGATCTTTACAAGAGTTACACCTACTTGGCTATCTCTCCCATTAGTTGTCCAGAAGGTCCCCAGGGGTCATCATTTGTGGCTTCTCTGACTTTCGACTCAATTTCTGAGTAGTTCATCACCACATTGGTGCTGTTGAGACAAATGGTTTATTTAGAAATCACAGTGCATTACCTTTAAAACAGATATTAACTCAACCTCATTTTGACATGAATGCACATAATTACACTTCCACACGCACTACACTCAGGTCACAAACAATAAAAAAATAGTTTTAATAGTTTTAATGACCTAAGTTAAAGTCCCACTCTGATCCTCTTTTGATCTATTGTAAAATCATTCCCAGTAGTCTTTTACTTCTGATTATGCTATTTTTAGCCAAAATCTTGTTTTATTTCTAGGACAGTTTCTGCAGAGCAGCAGGAGTTCATCAGAAATTTGCCTTTGAGTTGTAGGCTGGACTGTTGGCAGGGAGTAAGCTTGTGCTCCTTTCCCATCAACCCTTACAGCCCTCACAACCCCAACCTAAGATTACTAGTGCGACAAAAATGGTGAGTACTATTGGAGCTATCCAGTCATACAATTTTGATCCAAATTCCAGCTGAGATGAGGAAAACAAAGACGTTCATGGATCTATTAGTCTGTAAGTGGATGCATCAGAATTGAGTATGTGACCCGCCAATTGTATATTTTATGCAACAACTACAAGCTTTTTGAAACACCATTTTTTTGTTTGCTCCTGATTAAAAAAATGAGAGAAGAAATATTCAGAAACACAATTTTAATCTTAATTTTCTTTAAATATATGAATAAAATGCAACAAGAACATGAAACAGAAACACGGTTTTCATTGGAGTTGGTATTTAAAGACAGGTTGCTTGGTTCCTTTTCTTAATCTGAGCCGTTTTATTTTCTCTAGCTTTCTCAGAACCAAAACTCAAAGCTAATTTTCTCTGCCAACGCTGTGAGTTGGCACAGTTGATTATTGAGTCTGGCTTTTTTTTAGTCTCCGTGATGGGTCACTGTCAAGCTAGTACTTTTAAAAATTCAGCAGATGTCATAATAGGAAATAGATCCAATAACAGAGAATTAGGGGCGGCTCACATTTCCATAAACCTGAAACAATGACAATGAAATGTTACACATTCTGTTCTATGATCTTGTTATAATCAGATGGATTGACAGAGTTTTAATAAAAAAAACCCTCAGCTTGGTGTTTTTTCCTGACAATTACTGTAGTATTTCTTTGCGTAGAACACTTGGTGTTTCCTTTCCTGTGTGTGGTGGCAGCACCCCACAATAAATAGAATTTGTTGCTGTCATTAAGAGACTTATTATTTGTTTTTTTAAGTTTATTCTGTCATCTACTTTGGAAAAAAATGCTGTTTTATCTTTTCTCTTCCTGTGTTTTATTGAATCTCACATTCCCTGCAGGACAACTGATGCTTAAGCCTGTTATCAGTCAATACAGCAGCAGGGCATATATCAGTGTGACTCTTTATCTGAGGGAAAATACCGGCCACAGCTGCTACTTTACTTTGGAGGATCAATTCATGTATTCATCATATCCTGGCGAAAGCAACCACTCCATTCTGTCTTTTAGTCTGATTTAACTTTGGTTATCTGACATCTGTGTTTACTTGTTATTTTTGAACATTTTTTTTATGATTTTATTAAATTAGAGGGAAACTTTATCTTAATCAATATTGAAAATAGCTCTCTTGCTGCAAAAAAAATCTCAAAAATACATTAAAAAATGAATCAGTTTTAAATAGTGGTATAGTAAACCACACTGTTAACAATTATGTATGATGTATCATGCTAATCAGAAACTAATAAACCACAGTCACCAGTTAGGGGTTTGGGGGTTCTCTCATAACATTTTCAGGTCATGATGTTTGATGAAATGAACAGAAATAAAGTTTAAATATTAAAAAAAACTACAATAATCTTAAATTGATTTAAATTAGAACTATTATCATTAAATTACTTTGCAACAAGAGCTGCAGCAGTTTAATATCTTGTACATCAAGTTGTTTAAAGATGGTGTTTGGATCACATTAGGCTTTTTAAGTATTGAAATAGATGCATGTTCAGGGTAACTCAGTGAGAAAGAAGAGAGCTTAGGTATCTGTCTTTTTTCTATTTTTGCTTTTGACCAGTGGTTTAATCCCATTTTCATTCAAAATATATAAAAAACAGGGTATTGTTATGTATATTTAACAATTGATTTAAAAAAAAACATTCCAATGGTTATAAAGCAGTGAATCATATTAGACAGGACCTGGAAGACTTTTGTCTTTAGAACATTAAATAATAACAGGGAAATTAATTAGTTTGAAGTAGGAAGTTGTGACAAACTAGGAAAAAAACGTATTTTTACTTGACATACTCTTGTGACATGGTAATAAATTGAAATTTTTGCATGCTCATTAAATTTAGGATTTTAATCCATTCCAATAATCATTACATTTTATCTTATTGAAGTTAAGGATATTTCTGACATCGATTAAATTTATTAGAACTTCTAACAAAACGTTTAGGGTAAATCAGTAATAAAAATATGCAAAAACAATATGTTATAGTTTCCTTAACCCTTAAAAATACATGGTGACATCAGAATGAAAGGAAAAAAATGGTCTGTGGAAAATCCCAATTAATTTGACCTTTGAAAAATTGTGGCCTGGATTCTTATGAATCAGAATCAGAATACTTTTATTGTCATTGTTGCACAAGGAGCTTGTGATACAACAAAAAATCAGGTGCTCTCCAGCCAATAAAATAAAATAAGATAAAATGATAATATTGGTTAACAAACTAAAAATGTCTTCACACCAAATGTTTTTTATTGATATGCAATTGGTTTGAAATTTAGGTTATAAATACAAAAATGACTCAGGAAGAAGAAGGGATGCAAATAAAAATCTTATGATAAAAATATACATTTATTCCCTGTCAAAAGCTAGCCTTCAGTCCTGTGTGATCTTAAATCACATAAGTCATTTTGATCTAAGATAAATAAATTCCAAAGTGCTTATTTATTTAGCCAAATCACAGAAGTGTTTATCTGTTTACTAGTGAGAGTTGTGCTTCATCTTAATACAAGATGATTATGCTGTGCACAAACAGGAAGCTGCTAATCTTCATCCTACTGGATTCACCACAACAAATATGTGCATCACGCTACACACAGGGACCTGCACTAAGCATGCACTATGAGCTGATGCTGTTTGCAGCAACACATGCTCAAACTGCTGGGATGTGATGGTAACCGAGCTGCAGTGCTCCGGACCAGAGGAGGAATGGGCCTCAGCAAACCATGAGGGAGCTGTGGCAAATGGAAAAATACCAAATGGACATTTGACCACTTTTCCCAAACACAAAAGTTAACCGTTTTATCTATAAATAAAGTTGGTCAAATGTGCAGCTAATGTGCATCAAAGGTGGAATATTTTGGGGAAACAGCTCACACATGATTGACCTGACCAGGGATTGGAATTGCTAGCCGAATTAGCTAACTGAATAGCATCCTATTAGAATCACAAAATACATGAGTTTTTATTTGTTTTTATTGCCATTTTTAAATAACATCCTTCAGGTTAAAATATTACACGAGAATATGTTAACGCAAAACGCTGCTTTCTATTAAAAAACAAGGTAATTGGTTGGCGGCTAGCCAGCAAGTAAAAGCTAACAGCTGAGGGCTATCGTAGTGACGTCACGGCCCGTATCTTCTACTCCGTCAGCGGTAAAAGCTGCTGATGCTGCCCGCGAGGAGCCTCTCCTCTAACCGGTTAGTCTGGAAGCCACTTAGCGGCCAAGCTCCGCCCGCCTGCCCGTCGGTACTCACGCTTTGTCCACGAGCTCCCGGACTTTCCACATGTTTAGCATCTCCACACGGAACCGCGGGCTCGCCGCCTCGATACTGCGTCGCCCCCCGTGTCTCTAGAGCCCACAGGCCAGAGGTGGTCTGGGTTACCGACGACAATCACTCCACTTGTTCCGATGAGCGTCGCGGTACGACGGCTGCTGCGGGTGACGGACCGGCCCCTGTTGCTACGGAAACGTCCTTCTTGGTCGACGTCACTGAAGCCTCGCGATGCAGCCTCGCGAACGGAATCGAGATGTATGAAGTATAAATTAATATTTGAATAAACATCAATATTTAGCATAAAGAGAGTCTCAAATGAGTTGCAAATTAAATAGTTTAGATGAAAACAAATAAATAAATAAATTACAACAACAATGGCGAACACGCGCAAAAATGACCCCCCCCCCCCCAAAAAAAAGATGCACTACCTTAAAATATTTTTATTGTGTTATGTTGCTTAGATCCTGCCTATTTATTCATTTATTTTGTCAACTCAAAAGTTTACTTTATTTTTAAAGACACAGATTATGTGGACGGGCCATCAAACTGTTCCAGGGCATTCTTTTTTGTTTTGTTTTCTTTCTGCAAATTGCACTTTGGATCTTAGATTTAATTTTTGTTTTGTGTTAAAGAAGATTGTAAAATCTGCTACAGGCTGAACGTGTGTTTATGGTAATAAGGTATTTTGATCCAGTTGATTTTATAAGGCAAACATCAGTAAACAATTAAATGGAAAATATTAAAACAAATACTTTGCTTATGTGTAATTGTCAATATGTTTAAGCGTTTAAGCAAGGAGCTTTAAAAGTAATATATATATATATATATATATATATATATTAAGTCTGACAGAAATTGGAGCTTTGGTTGACCTATAAAACACCAAGGCTAATAAACTAATTAAAAAATAACTGCAGTTTATGGTAAACAGTCTAACTGGTTTAACATACTGTGTTTTAGTGTCCTTTAGCATGTGAGCTCATGGCTGGTGATTTTTTTGGCCTGTTTTTTAAGTAAACCACCTCTTACATTATTGATGAGTTGGCTCATTTATCACACCCCCAATCTGCCCCACACACAAATAACACATTAAATTAAAAACAATTTTTAGAAAAAAAGCCTCCATATATTGTATTTTTTTTTTCAAAATGTTACTAAATTCTGGTAAACAAATTGCATTTTAAAACAAATTATTTCAAGATGTATAGTCAACTCTTAGTGGTTCATTGGAAGAGGAGCTGTCCCTCCCTTTTTACCCACTCTGCATTTCCCAGTAGTCTTCATGAGCTCCAGACATGTCTTTCAAACTCTAACCTTTCTTTTTTTTGCATTAAGGTTTTTAATTAAAATGTTTTTTATTTATGCACATTAAACCTGCAACTTTATTTAATTTTTGACATTTATTTCTTCACTTCCTTTTTTTTAACATCTTTGTTCAAGCTTGACCAGGTTGCCATGGCGACACCTAATCTGCAGCGTAGCAACAACATCAGCACCGATCAAGGTCCCGGGTCAGACTACGCGGCGCTGACCCGGACCGGTCACACGGTGGCGGCGGTCGCCCTCGGCTGCATCCTGGTTCTGGGTTTCTTGGGAAACTTCCTGGTGCTGCTGGTGTTCTCGCGCTTCCCCGGGCTGCGGACTCCGGTCAGCCTGCTCCTCATCAACATCAGCGTCAGCGACATGCTGGTCTGTCTGTTCGGGACTCCTCTCAGCTTCGCCGCGAGCGTGCGCGGCCGGTGGCTGACCGGACCTCACGGCTGCCGGTGGTATGGCTTCTGTAACGCGCTCTTCGGTAACTTATAGTAACTTCGACATGTCTATTATTGTTTTTTTTTTTTCCCCAATCTATATTTTCCCCTAAATTTACTCATTTAATCATCACATGTACCAATTTATGCTCTTAATTGGATTTGGTTTATCCGACTTTAACCTAAAATGAATTGTAATATTTGGTTTATTTCAATTTAATGTTTTAACATCAGTCAATCATTTCATGCACTGACAACAAAACCAGCAATAAGTTACTTTAAAATGTAAATGTCTCTTTGAGTGAATACATTTACAAAATCAACTTTAAAAATTAAAATGTGTTTTTCTGCATATTTAAATAGTCACAACATGGTTTAAAATGTATTTTCAGATCAAAGTAAAAGCTCAAATGCTGGATAGTCCTAATTGATAGTTTATGTGTCAGCTTAAAAAACGTTTTTCCAATTATTTTTTGTCATGCATTCAAGCACTAGCAATTCTATCATCTAAAGTCACCAAGACGGACCTTGCTTTTTTTTTTAATGGTTTTGGAGTTGTCATGTCAAGCATGTGTCACTTAAGTGGTGAACAATCAGTGTCTCTTTTTTTTTTGTCTCTTTTGTAGGTGTTGTATCCCTGGTGTCTCTGTCCCTGCTTTCCTTTGAGCGTCACTCTGCTCTGTTCAGCGGCGTCCAGTCGTACCCATCTCAGTACCGCAGAGCCAGATTGGCCGTGGTCGTCTCCTGGCTCTACTCGCTGGCGTGGACTCTGCCACCCCTTCTAGGATGGAGCAGGTCAAAGAACTGAAAATGATTTATGTTCATTTTTAATTACAAGCTAAAAATAATAAATAATAAAAAAAAATATTCCTGTAGAGCCAAAAATATCACAACAATGCCCTAAAGCTAAGCTCAAATGTTTTAATTTTGCTAAAAAAAAAAAAGAATTTATTTCTTAAAGACTTGCAAAAGTTTTCTCAAAACCAAAACAAAAAAGGCAGACAAGATTAACGTTAACTATGATGAAACAGTAATAGGAGAAACTGACACCAGCATTAATACATGAATCATGTCCACTGTTGTTTTGTGGAGCAGCTATGGCCCTGAGGGTCCTGGAACCATCTGCTCGGTCCAGTGGCAGCGGCGTTCGGGTTCGGCTCGCTCCTACATCATCTGCCTGTTCATCTTCTGTCTTCTCTTGCCGCTGGTGCTCATGTTCTTCTGCTACGGGAGGATCCTGCTGGCTGTTCGGGGCGTGGAGAGGCGGGTCCGTCTGCAGCTTGACCTCTGACACCAGTTCTCGTGTTCTGTGGGTCCGTCAGTGGTTTGATTGCTTGTACCCATTAGGTGACCAGTACAAACCAGTCTCTGGTGGAGTGGAGAGAAGGACGCGTTCTTTCGATGGTGACCGCTATGGTGGCGAGCTATCTGCTGTGCTGGATGCCATACGGCGTGGTAGCGATGCTCGCCTCCTTCGGGAGGCCAGGCACGGTGCCGCCAGCTGCCACGTTAGTCCCCTCCCTTCTGGCAAAGACCAGCACCGCCCTCAACCCTCTTATTTATGTGCTGCTTAACGACCAGGTAAGAATTTGATCTTTCCAAATATTTTTTTAAGCCATAAATTTGTTTAGATTATCTTTCATATGGTGCTTTCAGTTTTCCAGGTGTTTCTTCTACATGATCAGGTGTGGCTCAGAAGCTCCGCCCTTTCCAGCCCAGCCATCAAGCACCAGGTGTGAGTGGCCTCCTATTCTACCCACAGAGGAGCAAAAGCCCCCGCAGGACACACCAACACCAAGAAATGAGGCTCACCGTGAACCATAAAAGGAAAGAAATTAATTAATTAACACTAGTACTGCCAGAAACAATTATTTTAATAGTCGACTATTGAATATTTTTTCTGATTAGTCGACTAATTGGGTCATTCGCATAATTGATGTAGCGCACACACTGAAGTTGATAACCAGCTAAAATATTAGTTAAATGCCAAATTAACCTAAAAAACTGAAAAAAGGTAGCCAAACGTTACATTCTCCTTTGGTTTCTGCACGACAGAGACATGATGTAAGGTGGTGAAAGGGCTTCTGGGTATGTGAATGAAAAGTCAAAATAAAGTGGCGGTCCTGTGAACATGTATCTCTGAGCTCTTTGTTTTACACATGAAACTCCGCACTACCAACATCAAACCCTGAAATTGTTTGATTTTGAATCACCAAAAGGTTCCCAATTTCTTTGTTTTTTCAACACTGATCTGGAAGTAAATCTTGTAAATTTAGCACTTTAAATCTCGCAGATTTCTGAGTTTTAATCCAGTAAATTTATGAGTTTTTTCTCGTAAATTTACATAATTTAAAGGGTAACCAAACAGGACAGTTGGAGGCTGACTCCATTCTCAGTCCAGATTTGAAAAATGCTGCTGAGTTAGTTACAAAATCAAAGGTGGACGGGGCTTTCAAACTGGAGCTGCAGAGCATGATGATACAGAACTTCTGGGATTTACACAAGTTGACCAATCACAAATTCAACTGTAATACATTGCTTCAACCTGTAGGGGGCAGCATGCAAACAGTTTTTACTATATTTTCAAGAATTAAGTTTATTTTAATTTCTCAAAAATATGTTCATGACCAACAGACATGACCTTTAAAGCACCATTTATAGAGTTCAACAGCCAAAAAAAGTTTAGGGTCTGGTTACTCTTTAAAGTCGTCATTTTAAAAATAAAATGTTCTTTATAAAGTGGCCCTAATACTCCATCATACTATCAGACATTACACCAATAAGAATCTTTTAAATATATAGAAAGATCATAAAATGGTTAAAAATCTGCACACACATTTTAAATTGACCATATTACTATTAATGTTTTTGCTTTAAAACATGTTTATGATGTTATGAAATAATTTTATAGTAATACATATTTATCATAATATATATTTTTTTAATCATACTGAATATTATTATAATCATGTGGCTTTATTCCAGAAACTCTAAATTAAAAATTACAATTTTCCAAAGTGGCATTTTTTATTTCACATTGCTGTTTTTCAGGATGACTTATTTATTATTATTTATTTCAAGCCAGACAAGGCGGAGACTCTTTTGTGATTGGCTACTCCTTTCCTCAGACATTAGCAGCAGCACCAACTCATTGACTGTATATAAAAATAATGCTAACGCTAGCGGGCTAGCATTAGCATCACGTAAAGCTGTTTTCAGTTTTTTTTTGTCTACAAAAGGGGGAGCCATAGCTTTTATCAGAGAATTCAAGTACAACGTGTTAAAGGTGACATTCTGGATGTTTTTATTAGTATTCAACATTAATTAGAAACTCTCAATGGATGGCCAAAAAACAAAATAATTTAGTAAGAAAATAAAGATACATTTTCAAAAATATACAGTCCTTTATGAACCTCCGTGTGTTTGTTGTAGAAACATTCACATTTTGATGAAATTACAAACAAACTAAATCATGATAAAAGAGTATCAAAAGACACATTGAACATGATGGAGATGAACTGTAAGAAGCAGCAAACTTCCCTGAGCAGACAGTCCACTCTGGAGGAGAGAGCTGCAGACCTGCAAGAGATTGAACCTCCAACTGCTGCCGTGACACCAATCGCTTCAACGCCGCAAGTCTTTGAGAACAATTCAAAACTACACATGTAACACCGAAATGTTAAGTGTAAATACTGCTGATGTGGAAGTCCATGTTTAAGGTGCGTTCATAGGATGGAATGAGAGTCCAGTTTAACTCGGGTGAAGAGTGTCTGCTGCCTTTGCTCCCTGAGGAAAGAACACAAGCATCACTGAAACAGAATCATCACAGAGAACTGTACAGCAGTGCTACGAGGTGGTAACACAGAGCATGCATGTACAAATTTGTAACTTTCCTTTTAGGAATTGAAATTTAATGTATAAATGAACTGGACTGTGTACACAAGAATAACAGCAGCTTTTCTAAACAGATCACTGATCATCTTTTGATCTGTTTTAGAACCGATCCCAGTGATCTTTTAATTATGATTTAGTAATTTTAGCCCAAATTAAAAACTGTTACTCATCAGTAGTTCATTAAAAAGAGAGCTCCCCGTTTACACACTCCTGCTTGCTTGGAGCCCCTCACACCCCCAAGCTAACATTTCTGGTGCAATAAAAATGCTGAGCAATATTGGAGCTATCCAGACGTAGAGTTTTGAGCAAGATGCCAACTCAGGCGAGGAGACTAAAGCTGTTTATGGATCTACTTGTCTACATAGTCTCTACAAGTGGATGCATCTGAATGGAGTGGAGCAGGGAGCATTTTTTCATCTGGTCATGCAAAGCGCCCCCTGCTGGAATTTTTTGGTATTCATTTAGGAAACAGATTCAAGGAAAGGGAGGACTGATAATTGTCCATGAGTTGAAATGTTTTGTCCCAACTTAGAATAACCGGATGTATGTATTTGTATTTTTCCACTTGTATAGAAAGTTTGTCAAACAACAGGTAATTTCAACCATGAAATCGCACATCTGACCACAATAAATTAGATTGGTTTAACATTATTAAGAATAAAACCATAAAAGATTGTAGATTCATTTATTTTAAAGCTACACTTTATTTTCTTTTGTGGACCATTTGGTAACATATTTATTTGGAGAATTCAACCTTAATTTCAAATACATTTAATGACTTGATGTTTATGAATTGGGCTTTTGAACAAGTTTGTATTTACAAGAATGTTTGTGACTTACAGCAACAAGAGAAAGCAAAATATTTTTATTTTGGTTTATTTTTTCTTCGTCTGTTACACTTAGTTATGTTATGTTCTATTTTTGTTTTTCTATTTATTCTTTTGACAATGATATGCACAAAACTGTGTCCAGTAAATTTAAATGTAATCTGCCTTTTCTAGAAAAAAACAAGAACATAAAAATCTAAAAGAAAAAAAAAGAAGAAAAGCAAAGTATACAATAGTCATCCAGACTTTAAAAAATATAAAACTTAATTTTTAATTTAAAATTTTACATAAAAAAAATACAAATCAAAACTGTCTGTGATTCTCAGACTCACCCGTGAGGAGTTGAAGGGATAAACCATGGACTCTGCTTTTGTATAGTCAGGGGGGTTGGCGTGGGGGTCATATCCCAGACGAGCCAGCATTGGGGCGATTTCCGCCATGTCGTTGACGACGTCAGAGGGAACATGGCCCACCCATTTGGAGAGGGCTTCTGTGTTCACAGGCTTCATCACCTGGTCTGTTGAGCGCTCGACTCTGCAGAGACAAAATATATATATGTATATATAATAACCCCATAAAAACAACAGAAAGTTAATATGGCTTTGAACATAAAACAATCAAATCAGCCTTGGTGTTTTCTGTACAAATGTCACAGAATCCCCACCAAATACAATGTATTTGTGAAGGTTATAAAACATCCAAATGGCTAAAACAAAACAATCCTTACATAACAAACTCTAAGATAGATAATGATGCCAGTCCTTTCCAAACGTGGCCTAATTCTTTCAAATAAACTCTGTGTTTGAGCTTATCAACGCTCAGCAGCCGGATTTCCTCTAAATCCCACGCGATTTTGCTCTCCCTTAAGCAATGCTGCTGTTAAATCACGGGAAACATAAAATTAGAAAAATCTACAGTGGGGGAAGGTCCATAAGCTTTAGATGACCTCAAAGATTTGCATGCTTTGTGGAAAAATTTGCTATTTTTTTTGGGGGGGGGGGAAATCACACAGCTAATGTTTTTACAAATGTATGCACAAGTGTCAAGATTAATTCAGTTATGAGCATTTTGAGTCATTCAAGTCTTTGAATATGATGTGTTTTTGAGCCAAATTGGAGAAATTAACAAAGAAACAAAAAAAAAGATCTCTGAACTCTGTTTTAAGATCAATGCATCACATTATGTCTTTGAAAAGAGCTTGAAAACGTCAAAATAAACTGCCAGGGTATATATTATTATTTATTTTTTTATAGTCCATAAATGACTTTCTTTCTTTAAATTTAGAAAAGCAACTGATTCAAATCCTAAACGATCAGAGGCAGATTACATGGACAGCACTGTCCCATCAACCCCTGAGGCCTTTTTTATGGGATTTAGTCATGATCAATCGCTGTTTTTAAATTACCTAGACCTCGTCTCTTTCAGCCAAACAGAACTATTACATAACAGAAGCAGATGGCCTTGAAAAGAGCACAGAAACTCTGCATAGATACATGGCATAAGTTTCAAGTTTCAATAAATAATACATTCTAACTCCACGAAGGTGTGATCAATATGAAACTATTACAGATGAGGTTTTCTTTGTAGATATTTTATGTCTAAAAATTGCAGGATTGGATTTACGAAACAGATTTGTGCGTTTGTAATTCTCCATCACCCACATGGAACATCTGCATGTGCTGAGCCCTTAATAAGCATGACTGAATTTAGAAAGGCTTTGGAAACAAAGTAGGGCACTTTGCAGATTTTCTGTTATATTTAATTATTCCTCTTTGTGCTTTTACATCTAAGCCAATGATTAAAAAAAAAAAAGGACAGATGGAAACAGGATTTTAATCGAGTCTAAACCTCAAAGAGGACCTAAACCTAACATTCAGGCAAATGATAACATTCACATTACACTGAGGAGCAGCAGGAGTCTGTCATGAGGAACAGGACGGCTGTTTTTTAAACAAATAAAGCTGATAGTTTATTAGTTTACAATACTGCCCTGATTACAGTTTGCTTTCTAAATGTCAGCTGCTTCAAATGTAAAAATAACTTAACTGTAAAAAGAAAAAAAAAAGGAAAAGCTACAAAAACTTAAAACACATTTCTTGAATTCCCACTTCAGCTATATTTTTTGTATTGTAAAATTGTTCCCTTTTAATTATAATTATGCTTTTTGTTTTTCTTTAGGCTAAAATCAAAATATTTGTTTTTTAAATATGGTTTCTGCAGCATGGCAGGAGTTTATCAGAAATGCTTTTCTGGGTTGTGAGCCGGACTGTTGGCGTGGAAGTTAGCTCTGCTACTTTTAGAATAAACCCTTTGTTTACACACTGATTTGAATAAAGAAATACTCAGATATTAAACAAATCTTAAATTCTTTGAGAAAAAAATGCAACAAGAACATGTTAAAAACATCCATCTTCTTCCGCTTAAAACATCAAAGATAATATTTTCATTGGAATGGATCTTAAAATCTTTAGGTTCGACCTTTAGAAATGAAGACAGTTTGAAACTGAATCAGGAACATATTGGATAAAGCTACTTGCTTTAAAACAAGGATTAATATATAGTGATGGGGGGAATTTATTTATTTATTTTTTAGATGCATCGATTATGATCCATAAACAATTTTGAATCGTTTTATGAATTTGAAATAATTGATAATAAAAAGTGTATATGATTTAAATGGAACTAATCGTGAAGCGTTTTTCACTGATATTTTTGAAGAGCACACTAACATAGCTGAGCTTCCAGATCTCGTCATCCAACCAGCCCAGACTTTGATTAAAGCGACCGTTTGGAAGCATTTAGGCTTTCGTAGTGTTGAGGGTCATTTGGATAAAAGTCACACGGCGTGTAAGTTACGTCACACCAAAATTAAATATGCAGGGAACACAACAAATTTGCAAACTAACAACAGAGGGGGAAGAGAGGGGAAACAGTCCAGGTGCTACTGGTGTGAGTGTGGCTTCAGCAAAAGCACTTCCGATGAGTCCTTCTAAACCTTTGGTTTAAACACTGTTCTAAAATATGTTCAAGTAGCTTGCTAGACACTGTTTATTTTGTTTGATTTGAGGTAAAAAAGCATTTCAATAAAGCTGGGCTAATGATAAAATTTAACATTATCTTATAAAGGTTGTTGAGTTTAAAGAAAATTTTTCACTTTTGATGGTGTGAAAGATTTTCAATTATAAAACTGAACATTTTTCATGTCAGAATCTTTGTGTTCTCAATAAGTTAAACAAATATCTTTACATAAAAATGCACTTTGGTGGAAAAAAAGTAAGTCATATTGGTTTAGTGTCTTTTAGTAGAAAGAAACATTTCTAAATAAAAAGCAGATCTGGGATACATTGGTAATAGTTTTATAATTGAATTGTTTCATAATCAATTTGTTGCCTCCTGAATCGTAATTGAATCAAATCATGAGGTGCCTCAAGATTCCCACCTCCACTGATATGAGCATCAACTCCATAAAACAGTCAGCAATATATTTTTTAAGGATGATCTCTGTAGCATAAAGTAAGAAATATTTTTTGATCAGTTATGTCAAAAGAAAAAAAAAGTCTTAAAAAAGGTGTATACTTGTTTAGCGCTTTACTAGCTAAAACTAGCTTTACTAGGCCCAAAGTGCTTAACAGTCACAGTCCTGTTCATTAAAGGATTTCAACAATTGTTTCTTAGCCTCTGTTTTTGATGATAGTTGGAGCTTCATATCAATAAATATTTTTTGTGTTTATCTCTATAGGCACTCAGTTCAAACAATGCATTTGCACTCTTATTTAGGATTAATTTAAACTCCAAATTCTAATTTAAACCCCAGTTTTAATTCCAGCTGTTTGTGCTATTATTTTTTTTAGAAACTGTTAGTAAAAAAAAAAAAGGCTTTAGATGCTTACTTGGACAAAGACACCCCACCAGCCTTTCCAATCAGCTCTTCGTGGTGCAGCACTGAAGGATCCCACTGCAGTTCAAGGAAGTTGAGTAACTTCCTCATTTCTAGCTCTGGGTGCAGAACGAGCTGCTCGTACCGAACGGGCATACATCTGACTTCCCCGGCGGCCTGGCACTGGGTGAACATGGTCTCCACTGCACTGTTCCACTTGGTCAGACAGTCTCTGTAGCTGGTCAGGTCAAAGCCAGAGATAGTCACCTGTGGATCATAGAACTGATCAACACAGGAGCTCATAATCTTAACTCCCAAAAGGTTAGAACTAGAATACTCCTCCTTGGACAAATGCGTTCTAAAGATAACCTGCAATAAGTGGAATCTGCAAAGTTGGATTACAAATGTTTTTAGGCAGTAAACTCATCGCTACACATTTTAAGAATTATAGAATTAAGCCAAAGATCTATTCGCAATCAAAGCTTTATATCTCTGCCAAGTTGAATGTATTCTCTATAAGAGACATGGCACAGAGGAGAGGAATTGACAAAGTCAACAGCCAATCAGGATA
>NC_050525.1:19292154-19316664 GCF_002922805.2 Oryzias melastigma | reverse complement strand
AAAAAAATGAAAACTATATACACACTTAGACCTGCAATCAGTTTCTGTTTCCTTTAGATTCTGCACAAAAAGAAGTAACATGAACCATTTTAATGAGGCAAAGCCTTAACCACTACAGTGTTTAGATAAAATAAAGACACCGCAGCATCCAAATAGATCTACCTATAGAGAATGTGTCCTTGCAGTGCAGATATTTGCAGGGCAAACAAACAAAAAAGAAATAGCCTACCTTGCGTGAAATCATAGAGTGAACAGTTGCTCGCCCATCTCTTAACATTAGGACAAATTTGGCTTTAGGAAAGATGCGGGCCAAATAAGACAGAGATTTCAGTGCAAACGGGTCCTTGTTGCAAAGGCGAGGAGCTGGTTCCCCGTGACCAATTATGACCTGGAACAGATGAAAAGATTTGAATATAAAATGAGGAGGCCAGAGATGAGCAGAATACACAAGTGAAAGTAAACAAACAAACAAAAAATGTTTTTCAAGAAGATAAAAAATATATATTTTTTGTTAAATCTTTTTTATCCAAAAGAACTGTTTCTCACTTATGGCCCACACAGGTAGTTATTATTTTGAGGGTGAGTATAAGCTAGATACTGGAACATCTACACATGAATGTCTTCTACAAAACCAATCTACTTAAAGGCTTTCTGCAGCAGCAAACTCACCTCCAACAGGAATGCTCGTACTGCTGAGTCCAGAACATGGTCAGTGACGCCTGCTTCGTCCAATCGCATTCGCTCCTTAGCCGATTTGCTCCAGGTGGCCCTCATGGTCAAGAGACGGGGAATCACTCGAGTTTCCTCCCCGCAGCGCACAGCGTTGTGGGCGTCCAGCATGACACGCATCAGAGTGGTGCCGCTCCTCGGAAAGCCTCCGATGAAGATGACGGGCGTGTCTTCGGGAATCTGCTCGCTCAGGGACATGCTCTGGTTGCCTGAGCCGAGGTTGAGCTCCATCCATCTGTAGCGATGGCTTTTTGGAGGGCAGTCGATTCCGCTCATTCCCAAGTACAGCAGGGATGCAGAGCACAGGAGCACGCAGCCCAGGAGCAAGTTTGTTCTGGTGCTTCTCATGCTTGGTGCGTGGTTGTGAGTCAAGAGCACTTAAAACATTCAGGGACAGCTGAGACTGAAGTGCTGGGAACCACTTAATAAAGTTTATTGAAATGTAGTTCGGCATGAACTGGCAGTCAAGGAAGAGATGCTGTAGTTGAACTAGCACAACTCATCACTCCTCTGTTTTGTCAAAGATGTTGATCCAGGCTTGCCATGCCCCAAGGCAATGGCAACCCATCACTGCTGCCTAAAAAAACAACAAAACATATCTTAGCATTGTTGTACCAACATCAGCAAGAAAAACCGCAACAGCAGAGCAGTGTGATAATCTCTAACTTCCTGATACAGTAAAACAGGCATGGATTGTCAGAGTTTAACAGAGTACCAGACATCTGCAACTACTTTGCATGAGTGGGCTGTTTTAGGTAAGCAGAAAGTGACGTGAACAGTTGTTTTCACAGGAACTTGCACACAAGTTTCCACAGGAGTTGCAATACATTCTTTTTTTTTAGTGTTTCTCCTCAGGGGAGCCATATCAGCGGATTCCACAACAGTTCCAGCCACTAATTGCAGTTCCCTCGTTTTTGCGGTTTTTCAACCAAAAAAAAAAAAAAAAAAAAGACTAAACAGTGTTCGTTACAGCTCATATTACTACAAACAATAAAATCCAACAACTTCTCTGTAATTCATGAGTTTAATATAGTTGCATCAGCAAGAGTCAAAATCGATATACTCGTATTGACATGATAACATGAAAACTTAATGTAAAGATGTTATAATTAGTGTTGAAATACTGATTATAACAATGGTTGAATTTATTAATAGTTTACAAGATATCACTGAAAATCTGTTAAAAATATTTTTTTATTTTGCCAAATAATTAAAAGACCATTGTGAACGCTTTTAAAATAGATTAAAGATGATTGGAGTGGGACTTTAACCTCGGCTGCCTGCCAAAGAAAGCTCTAGTTTGTCAATAATCCTTCATGACCTGAAAGGTCAGACAGGAAAAACATCTGGAAGTGAGGACGATGAGGTCTATGATGCTATCTTAAATCACACTAACCGTATCCAAACGCTTGACATGTACAGTAATTTTTACATTTCGGTGTTAAGCTACTTGGCATTTGCAGTGAATTTGGAGATTAGTCTTAGGGAGATTTCAAGAGCTGAATCAATAACATGAACTTTTTAAAATCCAAGCATGCTTACGTAACGGAGAAAAATGGGTAAATCCATACAAAGTAGGAGCAGTAAACAAGATTTTGAATTTATAGCTAATTTCCTAATATTGTTCCATCGTTCTTAAAAACATAAAAATATTTACCCTGCAGTAAACATCTCTTGCATTTGATTTTTTTAAGCATTAGAGCAGTCCTCTGACAAATGAACACAAAATTAATCTTGTGACTAAAATAAACAAATGCATTTATAATGCAGAGATAATAATCATAAATGTGTGTTTAACTGATAATTGGGGTGATGGGTGTAGCTCAATGTTTCCAATTTAACCACAAAAACAGACTTCCTATCAAAGCTAGCGTTTCAAATCTTAATTATTATATAAAAATTGACTAATTTTGTGTTTGATCTCCTAGATACACCGTCTTGAATACGTTATTTTCTTAAATTTTCGTCGCGCAGTAAAACAATATATCCATTTACCTCGTTAAAAATCGAGTTTATATCCAAAACAGGTCATTCCATATATATTTTTTTAGTTGTGTGGGTTATTTTACGGTTACGGAACGTAGGCCTTTCAGTCTGGAACATCTGTCTACATTTCCGCAGTGAAACAAACAAACAAACAAACCCCAGAGGCAAAATGCCTCCAGGTGAACGACCTGCTAGCCAAAAGCGCCAGCCCCGCAGACACCTTCTACAGCCGCGACGGAGAGACCACCTTCACCACCAGGCATGGGGGGAAAAAAAACGTACTCTATGCTCATTTAGACACTGTATTTCATAGATTTTGAAATGTGTCTGCCGAAGCTACTCACCCGCCATTCAACGGCTAAAATCCCAGAAAAAGAAGAAAAGAAAAACAGCAGAAAAAGGGCAGAAAATGCAGCTCTTCTGTACTCACACACACGTCTTTTTTACTGGTCTTTTTTTAGTCACTAGTCGGTCCACGTCTACGCTGTGACGTCCACGAATACTGTAATTTATAAACACAAAAGCTCAAGGTTTTTCTGGGGGTTTAAACGTAACTTCAAACCTTAGAGAAAAAAAGGGTTTCTGTCGTTCAGAGAGAAAAAAAAGTAGGCACGAGCGCTCTCAAGCAGCGAAAGCTGCTCTGTGATTGGTGGACGCGCGCAGCGAATTCTAAAGCGTATCTGCTTGGAGCATTCCTATTGGCTGAGAGGCCAGCGGGCAGTTCCGCCTCGCTGAAAACCTTTCCCCCCCCCTTCCTTCCACACTTGAGGCTAAAATTACTTTATCACATCGATTGGTGTGCTCTCAGTGAAAGCCCACGGGGGAAATTTAATCACGGAGAGGAATTTAGTGGAGGTTGAAACCGCCTCATTTAATTTACGCGTGTTTTCATTTGCCACAGATTTCTTGATGCTCCTTTGGGGGTTAGAATCTCTTAATAAACTAATTTAAAATGTCTATAAATATGAAATAAATTAATGAATATATACATGTTATATATGTTAAATAAGATGCATATTTGTTTATAAGTTTGTAAACACATAAAAATAACTAACATAATGAAATGTGATAAAAGTACCATTTACAAAGATGAGTGCACATCTCCTTCTTAAAAATAGAATTTTTATTTTTAAAAATCTCAACTTTCAAAGTAGTGTAGACTTCCAGTGCTGCAGTATAACATTGACGCTTTTTTGTTGTGCTTTGTGAAAATCTTTGAAGCAGCAAGTACTAGTTCAGAAATAGTTCAAGAGGAAATATTAGATATTTGCTTTAAAAATAGAACCAAGTAAAACACAACTTCCTGTTAAATCATACAGTAAAAGAAAACCATGGTGCACCTTTAAGATGTTTTCTTTTTATGGTTTAGAATAGGTGATATCACAATTATACAACAACATATTGGAAAATATAAAGATGTACTTTTTTATGTTTTAGTAAATAAAGTTAGCAACCCGTAGACAAAAAACACAAATCGTGTACAGACTGTTGAGATTGTGTCGGCTTAATCTCAGCAAATTAAACTTTTTATTCATCAAGAAGAGATGAAAACACGTCACAAAATGTGATATTTGAGATTGAAAACTCTATTTTGAGTGGAGAAAAAAAAAGTATTTGTCAGTCACAGATCGTTCAAGTTGCCCCACTTCTAAAAATAATAGAAGTCTGTAATTTGAATACACCTCAACTGTGAAAGACAGACTGAGGTGATGAACTTTACTGAACTCTCTAATCTTCTAAGTAGGACAACTTGCAGAATTTCAGTACCTCCTCACTCCAAAAAAGATACTAGCTTTTAGATTTTTAAGTTGAAAAGTCAAAAATCAAAGGCTTTGTGTCATCTGGATGACATTCCCGTGTTTGAATTTACAATACATTTACAAGAAATTGTCTTTGAGTAGAGCCAAATGAAAGCTATTTTGTGCATATTTAAGTTACATATATTGTTTGTGCAGCACTTAAGTCAATCCAACACAACATTGACTTAAACTGTAGAGAATAATACAGGAAACGTGTAGAAACGTGATGCAGTGTTTCTTTTTTTTTGTTTGTTTTTTTCTCCCCACACCCACTGCCTCAAAAAAATCTCAATAATATGTCAAAATACTAAGTTAAAGCCTCATCAGGGATTTAGTTTGTGAGAATGTTTTGGTACTTAAGACATTTTTGTTAATGTTGTTGCATACATTTTCCACACCTTTTTTTTTTTAGATAAATGAGCACAGGAACCTAAGGCGGTGTTCACAGGAAACCAAAAGCAGAACAAGATAAATGTGTGAGCAGAAGCTGAAACTTTCTCTGCAGTAAGAAAACAGGCCAAGACTAAAGTTCTTCAGACATCTACAATACTGAGCTGTCTTTGTATTATTGTTCAAATGCCTAAAAAAGTAACAAAAATAAATGAAAAAAAGGGAAGTGTTTTATCTTTTTAGATATAAAGAGAAATGATGCAGTCAAGATGTATCAATTTTTTTTAATGAGAATATTTAATGTATAATAAATACTGCTTTGTATTTTACATGTGACCCATTTTCTCTGCACTGCTGGAACGTTTACGGATGAAAGCTGCCACAAAAAAAAAATATTAATGAACAATTTTAAAATGTTCTGTATATTCCATTTGTCAGTATTTCTCCCCCTAATGCAAACTGCTGCAGGTTAAGACCACTAACCCATGTCTGGAATCATTTTAACCTCATTGTCCGTTCTGTGTCAAGACTGTTCAGCGCCTTCGTTCATCTCTGCATCTGCTGCTGCAGCGTTTTCTTGCTCCGGGTCGCCTGGCAGGATGCCTGCAACTGTCTGGATGAGTTCCTCAATCTGCTCCTCCGTCAGCCGCTCCTCACTCTCTTCAACCATCTGAAAGGAAACGACAGCTTAAAACTAAGTGATTCTTTTGAAGGCTATACACCTGACATCATCTTATTTTGTATCACATACAAAATTGTGGTTCAGTATGTGCCCACATGTCATATTTTCCCATGATTTCATTGTTTCATGTTTTTTTTGGGTAGCTGCAGTCTTGCAAATTGCAACACGTTTTCAGTAAAACCACATACTCTTCATAGAAATGTTCCTCTTTTCAAAAACTCACAAATGATGTTAATTTTGAAGAGTACACAGAAGGTTTTTTCAAACTCTTGAAAGCCTGAAAACATTTTTATATTGGAAATCTAGTTAGCTAATGTTATTTAATGTTAAATCTATAGATGTTATTTAGAATCAGCTAAAAATTTGAAAACAAATTATAGTACAGACTGTAGTTGTGCAGATTTAAACAAAAATAAACAGATTTATTCAATTTCTCCTTTTCAAACATATTTAGTCATAGGCCTATTTTTCAGTTTGTATATGATGATCCCGTCTATATCCTGGCCTTCTTGCTGGTTATTAACTAATTTATAACTTGATTTATAACATAGAATCACTGTCACATGACACAGTTTACTACTTTGAAACAACAGCTGTGAGATGGCCCAGCTGTTTTTCTAAAAAGTGAGAAGGCCGACATCTGCAGGCTGAGACTCAGAACTGCATGTTAGTGGAGAAAAAAGCCTTGTGCTGGCCGAAACACAGTGCTCTGGAATCTATTTGTACTTAAAAAAAGGTTTTTAATTTTTATTATTATTTATTGGCTGCAGATTTCAGAAAAAAATACAAGACATGGAATGTAGTTCTTAAAAAGGCTCCATGTAGTTTGGGATATTCATTTCTTTAAATTCACTGTGAAATAATCAGTTCTAAAATTGGACATACATATATATAGATGTGTGTGTTGGTGTGTGTGTGGGTTTCTAATAAATGCTGATGATAGCTGTTGTATTTTGAAGCCAGATTATTTCTAAATAGTTGGAGTCTGCCAAATTTGGCTTTAAGTGAGTAAATTATTGGGTGCTAAAAAACAATTTTTAGGACACATTCCAGTGAAGAAGCATCAGAGGTCTGTGCTTTGGTATGTTCCACATCCTTATGTTACACTATTTGACAAAAAAAAACAGCTGGATTTCTTCAAGTGATTTTTAGTCAATTAGAGACATTTGTAAGCATTAAAGATTTTCAAACCCATCATAGCCATAACTCCATCACTTAGCTGCTTTTAGGTTTTATTCCACACTGCACTTCCATGATTTACCCATATTACAAATCTGAAAAATATTCTCATTTTCTTTACAGAGCTAACAAAGGAATACACAAGTGAATCATTTAGGAAAAAAAGATTAAACATGTATATAAAACATGAAAAAACACTTACAAGTTGAATTTCCACTGCACTCTGGGGCCGTTGGTTCAACAGCTGCAGCTTTTCTGCCCTTAAAGTGAGAAAGATTGCAAAATCTTAACCTTCAGATATTTTATACCTGCATGGATTTATCACAAAATCATACAGCGTCGATTAAATTGAAAAGTCAACTTTTAGATACTGACTTGGTAAGCTTCTGAGGCATCATGGTGGTGAGGAACTCTCTGACAATTTCAGGACTCTGTCTGCTGCATGGCGTCTTGGACAAATACTTTAGTGTCTGGAAGAAAATGCAGGTGAGACCCTGATATGGATTTCACAATTAAAGCTCAGACAATGTAAATAGTACCCACCTCATACATGATGGTGTTGAGGTCCTGTTGTCCGGGGCTATGTTTGCTTTTTCCAGCATCTTTCCTCTGTTCCTTCAGGTCCGTGAGAAGTTTGAATACCTAAGACAAATACATGTTTTCTAGATTTTCTTCATAATAAATGTCATTATAAATCAGAAAATAATTGAAAACCTTTAAAAGACAGTCTTACTCTCTTACCTCATAATTACTGAGCATGGCCGCCTTTGCATTTTTTCTGTGTAAAAAGACAAACAAACAATCGATAAACATTTAAACATGAGAGGATCAAAATGATCTGTTAACAAAACAAGCTTTATAGGCTTGGAATATTTCCCATATAGTTTTATACATTTAGCAAATATTTTTCTTCTGTAGTTTGATGTCAAATTAACTTCTTGTTCTTAGTAAGAACCAGTTCAATGCATATTTCCTTAAAGGAACAGTAATAGTCTTATTTTGTTTCTGCCTTTTTGAAAACTAGAAAAACCTTAATTTGACATTTTATTCTAAAGCTATTGAAACTTAATGAAATAAACTTTAGCAAATGATTTTTTGTTAAACTTTAAAGAAAAATAGAACATTCATAAAAGCAAACTTGCAAAAAATGACAATGAATTAAGCAAGAAAAAAATACTGGTTTGATTAAAACCTATTTCCCATCTAGTTCTTTTCTTCGATCTTATTTAAAAATTAAGCCTATTATATCAGCACTCAAGCAACAATGTTGTGGTATGGTGCTGAGTTGGCCTTTAATAGACAAGAAAATGACAGATTACTTCAAATTAATTAATTAATTATTCATAATTTCTTTACTAAATCATTTGTTATTAAACAAAAACAGATAGTTTCATGTTTTGAAAAAAATATTTGATGAACACAAACTCAAACAGATCAGTGTTTTGCAGAGCTATTTATCCTCTTTTGAAACATAAGTTTAATAAATTACACCGTGGCCGTTTCTCCCAGCTTACTTCGTCTCCAATCATAATGCGATTTAAAAAATCTAGTAAATTATAAGGTCTTGAACATTTGATCAATGTCGTCCTAACACGATTTATTTACTGCAGTTAGTCTGTTCGGTCTCTCTCCATTTTCGACACTACCATCAACGCAGCAGGAAGAACGTCAAATAAACCGGAAGCTGAAACAGCCAACAAACTAATATCAATCACAACGAATACTTCTAAGTACTAGTTGTCATTTTTTAAAATCTAAATGTGCATAAATTCTAAATTCACTGACAGCTAATATTGAGCTCTTAAAAATAATCTTACACTTCCATTTCGATTCCGTTATAGTTAAAGGTCCGTGTGGAAAAGGAGCGAGTTTATTAGTTCCGCCTCGCAAGAAACACGTATTTACATAGGGATTAAAGAAAACAGCAAAGAAAGAAAGTATAAGTATTACAACAATTTAAATTTTAAAATACTGTCACCAAACAGTATAATTAAACTCACCTTTACTTACTGAGCCTCAATACCTTCAAGCCATGCGTTTATATTTTCCTCCCACAGGAACACAGGGCCTCTGAAGCCATCCTTTCAGCATCCGGGAGGGAAAGTACACCGAGAGCATATTGAAGGTTAGCTTACACATAAGAGACAATTAACCGTTTAAAAGGGTAGGATAAGATTAAAAAAAAAAAAGAAAAGTGTCATTTCTTATCAGAATTTAACACAGTTTTATTCTTGATTCCTTGGAACAATTCTTGCATTTTAAAAAAACAATATGCTTCAAACAGAAAAAGTACAGTGTATGTATACAAATTGAGGGTAAAAAAGAAGACAAAGACTTCAATACAAAAGAGCATACAAAACATTACAAATGGAATGTGACTGAATACAACCTTACTAAATGGGGGGGGGGGGGGCATACAGAAAAAAAAACAACATTTTTTTTGCCGTCATCTTTTCACAGAAATATACGCCATCAATATTTGAAATCAATAAACAAAAAAATCAAAACAAAATAAATCGATACAATAAAACGCACAATAAAAAAAAGAAAATCTGGTCAATTGTTTCGTTAGCAGTTCTTTTCAAGAACCCTAATACAGGAATGGAAATGGAAATGTAAGCATTTGACATATACTGTATACAAGAAAAAGTTACAGGAGTAAAGACATTTTCTGTCATTATTTATTTTTTCTCTGAACAGAAAAGTGATGGCTAAAAATGTTTTTGGGGAAAAAACACAATTTTCATTAAAAAGGTACACATGACTTACAGTTTTATTAATTGTCCATGCTTATGAGCACTACAATAAAGTAAACAATAAGAGCACAACATTTTAACCTTTTTAAGACCTGGCGCCCAAATACACGAGCATCACATTTTGGGTTATATTACCACAGTGATTAATTCTGCTTAACTGGGACTTTGTAACTGAGTCCAGAGGGTTAGCTCAAATAGTAGTTCACATCTTAAGAGGTTAAATAAAACCAAGCTACCTTCAAATTCTAAAGCATAATAGTAGAAATGCATATAGTAAGGATGATGTAAGGACATAATTTTATCAGCTTTTCATTGTTAAAAAGGAATCTTATCTTGTGAATGAATCTCTGCTTTACACTGCATTTTTTATCTGACTGCAAACAAGCCCAGGAAAGCAAAAAAAGTAAGAGGAGACCTAAATAATTTCCATTGGGACAGGTTCCTCAGTTTGACAGAAAGACTCAAGGAAACTCTTCAAAACCTTGTCATCCACAAAGCTCTTTGCAGCTTTCTTGAAGACTTGGTTATTTCTGCTCTCAACTATCTTTTTTACACCATCCCTGATGTCAGCTTCTCGAGCATAACTGCAATCAAGGTATTCTCTCAAAACGTCAAATTTTTGTTTTTCCACCATTTGGATGACAAAATCTTCCAAAATGAAATGCAAAGGATGGGCATACTCAACAATATTCCTTTTTTCCCCTGCGTTTTCATATGTGAATCCTCCTGAATGCATTGCAACAACATTGCAGTGGATGTCAAAAACCGGAGAGCCAGAGGAGCCTTCGAAAAAACCAGACTCGTATTTCAAAAGATTTTCTGCAAAATAATATTGGGTTATCAAGGGAACCTGCGCAACAACTTGGCTGTGTGGAACAATCAAACAGGGGTCGATCTTTTTCACACCTCCCTGAGGATGCCCGATAATGGAGATTCCACCACTTTGTGGAAGGAAGCTGAAGTGCTTTAAAAGACCAGAAGGCAGCATCTTATCAGAATGTAGCTCCAGCAAAGCCCAGTCCCGTACTTCAGGGTTGTATTCAAAACAAACCACTTCTTTTACTTCCAATCCCGCGTCGGACTGCTCCACACTTTCATATGAGAAATGGACGGAAACCTCTTCCTGGAGCTGTCCGCGGTTTAAGTTGTAAATATCTTTTATGACATGGCTGTTTGTTAAAACAAACCTTCCAAACAAAAGAAAACCACTTCCAATTGGGCGCCCATTTATTCTCACTTGACAGACTGAATCGCCAAGACTCATCAGTTTTTTCATTGTTTTCACCTCTTGGCACATCAGGCCATTCCGACCAAACTCCAGACGGAGTAGATCTGGGACAGAGAAATGCTCAGAAGTTTCAGTCTTAATGGCCTTCACATAATCTTCAAACTGTGCAAGCATTTTTTTCTTCATTGCTTTGGAACAGACATTCTTCTCCACTACCGTCTGAAAGGGGATCTCTTTTTTGATCTGCCTCCTCTGATTGTCTGAAACAGGGCTCCGAAAGTCACTGGATGCTTAGTAAGTATCCTCAAGACTGCTAGACTGACTGTCAGACTGAGGTGGATCTGACTTGTTGAGCAGAACAATCTGGAAAGTTTTGTCATCAAGATCATCGACAAGATTCGACGGCTCTGTTTGAACTCCAGTACTCGTGCAGGATAGAACAAAGTTCCTCTTAAATATGTTAAAGAGAAAACGGCCATCTTTCTTCAGAGCGTATTTCACCTTCTCCCCTTTGTAACTGCAGACAGTAAGTTCATCCACTACTGATCTCAATTTACGGTTGTTTAGGATTTGAAAAATACCTTTACCTCCCTTTGTAAGAACATGAAACCGTACTAGATCATCAGATCTTTTACCACTGAACGTTTTGACACAAGCGGCTTACTTGGTATGTCTGAGGCTTGTATGTACTTCAAAGTCACGGAAACATTTTTCAATAAAGAACATGGAGAGTGGGGATTTATACCTCTTCTACCTTGAAAAATAACAAGCTCTTTGTCTTTTTTCTTATTTGCAATTGCTTTAAATGTAGCACTTTTTTTCAGTGAATTCTCAATAGTTCCAGCTTCAGTGCAGGACGTATGTGTGGCTTTGTTACTGAAGCTCCACTCAAAAGAATGGGTTGAATGAAAATGATCTTCCTGGAGAAAATGAAAGATGTAATCATTATCAATAATAAAACATTTGGATTACTTTAACAAAAAAAAAATAGTCATACTATCTTGTTGAGATGATTGTTACATGTGGTTTAAACAAATTATTTTAAAATATAAAAAAATGTAAATTTAAAAATCCTAAATTCTGTCACATAATCTCGCTCAAATGATTTGTGACAACATCAACTTATAGTTATTCCCATTTTAGTTTTGCACTTCATTAAGACATGCACATGTACAGAAGACTAAATATTACAAACCTTTTTGGGGACTTGTAAATCAGGTGAAGGTGCGTTTCCAATATTCCGGTCTCTTTCCTGGAGATGCAAAACTCATATATTACATTATCATACTCAAGTATGTGATATTACATTATTTGCATATTGTTTTAAGGTAAAAAGTCACCTTCAAACCATTTGCTACCAAAGCCGTCATCATGTTGTTGTTGCTGTAGGGTTTAAAAAAAGAAAAAAAAAAGTTATTGGTGTAGTAACTCATAAATTGCACTGTTTTTCCAAATGAAAAATTAGGTGATTGAACATTAATTGCAGCTAAAGGTGTGTTAACCTTACAAGAACCTACTTCACTATATATTTATACAGCTGAAAGGCCTTTTTGTTGCTACATTTATGTAGTAAAGTATATATATATATATATATATATATATATATATATATATATATATATATATATATATATATATATATATATATTCTCAAACATTTTGTATTAAATAATTGAAACCTCGTAATCGCAGAAGACTTTTTTTGAGTCCTAATGTAAAACAGAAACAGATTTAAAATGGCGCTAACTTCCGGTTCAAAAGTTCTGGAAGCTCCTCTAAATCCAGTCTTTTCCTTTGCATTCCAACACCCAAAACAAACTAAAAGCAAACGTCTACGATTTAAACTATAGATGTGTTTAACCAAACACTAAATAATAACACGCAATTAAAAAATGGGAAAACATAATTATAACAACAACATACGTATATATAACACCGTTTTTAAGCATTTATGTCTGGAGAAAAGTCTTCTCCCTTTAACTTTGTATACAAGAACATGGCTTCAATGCTTTTAATTTCCACAACGAAAACACTACTTACATAAAAATATGGGTTCGAAGCCCTTTGACAGTTTTAATAATTTTGTTAGGTTAAATTACTGCGTAGTTTCAAACACGCGCGCGCGCGCGCGCACACACACACACACACTTACGAACGGGACAAAGCCTTTTTCTTCGCTCTTGAGGTTTGGACAAAGGTTGTCTGTGGAAGGTGTCTCCAAGTGAAAGTTCGGCTGCTTTCTACTATCCAGAGAGCTTCTTGTTGTGTAGTGTAATGGCAGATGGCACACAGCACACGGGTGCATTGCCACCGAAAGCAAAGAGATTTTTTTTTTTTAATTTCCCGCCTTTTGCCTTCTGTCTTCTTTTGTTGCCTGTCTGTGATTGGCACACACTTTTTATGGTTATGCCCGCCACCTACTGGTATGGAGTGTGCATCAATAATTTATTTCTCTTTTTATAATAGCAGTGTGGTTTCTAATCTGATATAAGTTTTTAATCGTTTTTGTCTTCCTCAGAAATTAAAGTATAAATTTGCAACAAAAACAAAGGAAAACAAAAAACACTCATTAATCTCTCATTTTAATCTTAATTTTTACAAGTTGTTTTAAAGAATTTGTCGTTGATCATTACACTTCCAATATTTTAATACTGCATTTTTAATATTCTCATACATGTTACAAAATTAACATTTTCCATCAATATGTTTTCCAATGATATAAAGATTGTAACTCAGTTGAGTGTGACCAAACCTGAGCTTTGACAATGCCCTGCATCTTAGTTTATTTTGACTCTTGAATCATGTTCATTTTCCTAAACTCCTACTTGTGCCAGCATCATTGACTGTATTGTTTGATTGGATTGTCTTGAAGTTAAGTAACAGCATCTTGACTTCAAGCATTCTTCTTGAAAAGTTTTTCACCTCTCATCTTCATCAGCTGGAAGCCGGATTGGTGGTGAAACATTAAAGAAAGAAAATATTGAGTCCAGATTCCACGGCTTAACTTTAGAACAATAACCCCTGGATAAATGTGAACCTTCACCAGTGTTTTGATTTCACTCTTTTAAGCACTTCTGTGTCCAATCCATTAAAAAATAGAGTATTTAGAATTTGAAGATGTCTTTATGCAATCCGATTACTGGTTGATTATACAATTCATAGTCAATATTGGTTAATTTTGAATGATCCGATCTGATTCACTGACTTAAAATCAATCCAGGGCATCTTTAACCATAAAATGTTGGCAGTGGGACTCAGACATGAATTGCAAGATAAACAAGTGTAAATTAAATATGTGTACAAACGGAGAAGTAAACAAGAATGAATGGCAAATTTTACTTTAATGTAAAATGCAAGCATAGACATAGTGAGAACTTTTTTTCACTCTTTCTTGTTTTCTTTTAATTATGTAAAAGGGGTAGAAAAGTATAGTTTTCCTCTTTCTGCTCCTTTTCATTTCCCAAGTATAACAACTTTTGCAAGATCTTTTGTTTTGGTTGTTTTATGTAAATTGAAAGAAATAAAGTAAACAAAAGTAAACAAAACGTGTTGTTTTGGCATTGTCATTTTTATGTTATAGTAAAATAAACCTATACGTACCTAAATCCACAATGGTATTTTCCAATATCATTTATAATCCTTTTATTTCCTTTTGAAACAATTTTATAATAGCATGGGTCAATTTGATTAACAACTTGACTAAAACAGATTGATATGGTTAGATAGTAGGAATATAAATCGATTTATCAGTTAAGTCGATTACTGTCTAAAAAGGGTGCAGGAGAAATGAGTGGGGGTTTGTTTCATTGTGTGAATTCTCAAAATTGATCTAAAAAAATCAGAAATTATATGCTTTTTAATTAAAAAAACACATTTTTTTTAAAATAAAAAGCATGCAATTTTATGTACAGCTATCATCATTTAAAAAAAATCAAATTACTGATGTTAAAAGACAAGTGACAAAGTCAAGGGAGAACAACAACAACAAAAGCATAATAATAATAATTATTATTATTAATGATTAATAATAATCATTAATAAAATGGTTATTAATAATTAATAATAATACAGCATTATTATTATTATTATTATTATTATTATTATTATTATTATAGCATATGTTTATTATAATTGTTATTATAAATAGAAAATTAAAAAAACTTTATTTTGGTAAAACCGGAAACACATGCCCTGTTTGGTGACGAAATGTTGCATAGCAACAGAGGAAGATTTGCGGTCTCCAGAAGCGCTCGTGAAAGTGACGCTAGTAGCTTCAGGAAAACCCTTGTTGCTCTCACTGCAGACCCTAAACAGTCTGCTCTGTCGATTTTTCAACTTTCATCTCTGCTAAAAGATACATACCGACTCTTAAAATGTCCAATAGTGAGGTAGGTGCAGCTGAAAATGTTGTAGCTTCCTTTTTCATTTCCCATATTGTTTTTTAGCCAGCAGCTGTTCGCTAACAAAACAAGCTGTCAAATCTGGTTCCTCTGTGTGCCTAAAATCAGTTTCCATATCCAAGAATTAACCGACTAAAGCAACATGTTTTTTTCGGGTTTAATATTTAATTTGTCGCGTTTGCCTCGAAGGGAAACAAACTTTGGGGAGGCCGTTTCGTTGGAGACACGGACCCAATCATGGAGAAGTTCAACGCGTCCATCGGCTACGATCAGAGGATGTGGGACGCAGATATCAGAGGAAGCAAAGCTTATGTCAAAGCGCTGGAAAAGGCGCAGCTGGTCAGCAGTGAGGAAATGGAGCAGATCTTACGTGGGATGGATCAGGTAAAAATGGTCTGTTGTTGGCTCTATGACTGAACCAACCGGTCCTGAGGGTTCATTCATTTGTAGTTTAGTAGTGCACTTTTTACCTGACACAACTCACAAGGCACACTACCAATTTAAAATTAATTCATAATAATATTAATATTAATCAGTATCTTGAATAATAACCAAATTAACACAAATGAAGCAGTCTTATTATTATTGTGAAACCTGGACTTATTTGGTTGATATCCTGGAAAAAATACATTTTTTACACCAATTAGGTGAAATAAAGTAATAACCACGACCATTTCTCATATCACACTTGTTTATGCCGCACACTGGTTTAAAACACAGTTTTAGTGCATTACTGCATTCTCTCTGGTTAGGAGATGACAGCTGGAAAAATGCCATGGTGTAGGATTCCTGCATTCTGCTGAGTGTGTTGTGGACAATAGTGTCATCATGTGACAGCTGCAGCTTCAGTTTTATTCAGGGCAGGTTTCAACATGTCCTCTCCATCCTGCTGTTCTGTTTGGACAAGTAAACAGTTCAATACACCGTTTCCCTTCAACTTCAAACTCATACGTTTGTTTTTTGGATTCTTGGCTTCAAGGTCGGCCCCCTGGGTAATTATATCTGGCCCTCCAGGATAAAATATTGAAAGTTATTTAAGATTTAAGTTGATTTATTCTGGAATAATTTTCCTGCCTTTTTATTATTCCTAATTATGTTCAAAAGTTACGGTTTTAAAGTTAGAAAAAATAGTATTCTGTTAACGTTTTTGACTTTTTTGGCATTTACTAAGATTTTTTAGGCTGTTTTGGAGTTTAGCTAATTTTTCAGCTATATCCTATCTGTTTTGGCTAATTTAGGCTTTTTTCCCCTCTTTTTGTGTCTATTTCACAGTTTAGCTAATATTTCAGCTACATGCTAGCTTTTATGGCTATTTTTGACTTTTTTAAAAAAAGTTTTAGACTGTTTTGGAGTTAGGCTAATATTTACATGCTAGCTGTTTTGGCTAATTTAGGCTTTTCTCCCCCCGTTTTTTAAGCTATTTTGAAGTTTAGCTATTTTTCAGCTAGATGTTAGCATTTTTATTATTATTATTATTATTATTATTATTATTATTGGGTTAATTTGGCATTTAGCTAATATTTTAGCTGGCTATCATTTTCCGCTATCAGCTTCAACATTTTCAGCTATCAGCTTCCGCGTTTTCAGCTATTAATTTCAGCATCTTCAGCTATCAGCACTAGCATCTTCAGCAGCCCAATTCATCTTACAGCATTAACACTTGCAGGTAATGCTATATATCTAGTTCATAATTATGTTAATAAGTTGCACTTTTAAAGTTTTAAAAATTTAGTTGTAGTGTGTTCAATAAATGTTTATTCTGTTCGGAATGCAACCTTATGTGTGTTTTGGATTTTGGCCCCTTGTGCGATTGACTTTGACACCTTAGATTTAGAGTGACCATCTTTGATTTTTTTTCTCTGCAGATTTCAGAAGAGTGGTCTAAAGGTAGTTTTGTGATTAAACCTGGAGATGAAGATATTCACACCGCTAATGAACGCAGGTTAAAGGTGATCTTGTCCACACACATCTACTGTTGAGCTTTTATGTATCATCTCATGCCTGCATTGAGTTACACCACAGAAAATTAAGAAGCAGGAATTGCAATGATTGTTAAACTAAATCCCCATGTATAATATTACAATATAACTTTGTTTATTAAATCTCTTTTTGCACATACATGAGTTGCCAAAACAATCCAAGAATTTAGAATTTATTTAAAGAAATATTAATAAACAAAGTGCATTCATAATTGATCATGTTATTGACCATTTTTTTCCAGGAGCTCATTGGTGCTCCTGCAGGAAAGCTCCACACAGGCAGAAGCCGCAATGACCAGGTCTATATTTATTCAATTAATACTATTTGGAGTTGCACCTTAGGATTTATTAATCATATAAATTCATGGATAACCTTTAGAGTTGCACTTTGTGTCCTTGTTGACCAGGTGGTGACTGATATGAGGCTCTGGATGCGAGACGCCATCACCACCCTGACGGAACATTCTCTGCAGCTCATCTCGACCATGGTGGAGCGTGCATCCGTGTAACTCAGACCGGCTCACACATGAAAACTCATCCTCTGAATCTGATTTCTGGTTTTCACTGCATTTTCTGTTTCCATCACAGGGAAATCGATGTCCTTTTCCCTGGATACACGCACATGCAGAGGGCTCAACCGATCCGTTGGAGCCACTGGATTCTAAGGTGACTCTGAAGACTAAATCTATATGTCCTTTTTTAAAATATTCTCATTAATTAAGTTCTTTGGTTTCTGTTTCAGTCATTCTGTAGCTCTGAGGAGAGATGTTGACCGGTTACAAGAGATCAAGAAAAGAGTTAATGTCTTACCTCTGGGCAGGCACGCTGTGAACACTATTTCTGATGGCAATTTTGATGCACAGACATATTGAAGTAACAAAAAATATATATATTATTTTTTTAGTGGTGCGATTGCAGGGACACCGCTTAACATCGACAGGGAGCTGCTTCGGAAAGGTTAAAGCTGTTTTTGTTGTTCATTGTTGCTTATTTCTTTCAAACAAATTCTAAGTAATGTAATTTTTTTTTGTTTTTTGCAGAACTGGGATTTGATTCAATCAGTCTGAACAGCATGGATGCTACAGGCCAAAGAGACTTCGTTGGTATACAAATCATCGTTGTAAAAAGTTACAAAAAACTATTAAGTTTACAGTTTTTTTCTAATTTTTACTCTATTTGCTTTAGTGGAGTTTTTGTTCTGGGCTTCATTGTGTTTGACACACCTGAGTAAGATGGCTGAAGACCTCATGCTGTACAGCACTAAAGAGTTCTCCTTCCTCACGCTCTCTGACGCCTACAGGTCAGTTTGTGCTTTTACTACACCTGAAGGATTTGTTATGACACATATAGAGGATCTGTTACATTCACAAGCTCAAAAATTCTATTTTTAAAAGTCAAATTCTATAATAGAGGTCTATTGAAGTTTGAAAAAAAATGAAGCTGTGAATTAAAATGGAAACTAGTTGTCAGTGGAGAAAAATCTATTAAGGTGAGTAAAATGAATTATTTCAAAAATATATATGCACACTTTATTTATGAATGGATGATATGAAGTTAGAAGAAAGGAAGATTGGATGGATATAAGGATGAAATGGATGCTAAAACATTCATCATGTGGATGGATTCATTAATATCTAGATTAAAGATGAACATGTATCTCACTGGACACGTGTTTCTTAATAGTGTTTCATACTGCTTGGTGGTCGTTCAGTATATTTTGAATTAGAATGTATAAAGATATAGTTACGTATATGATAAATGCTGTAATAACAATATATATGTAAAAAAAACTGTAAATAGGGGAATAAGTTGAAATTCTGAAATAAAATGGGATGCTTTGTGGCACTTTTACATTTTTACTAACTGAATATTAACTAAAAAACAAAAAAAAAAATCACAAATGATGTGATAACATTATATACATGTGAATAAAAACCGTAAATAGGTGAATAAATAGGAATAAATTGAGCTGCCTTATACATCTTAAAGACCCCCTCGAATGTCAATTATGTTTTTTACAGGTTTTTGTAGCACATTTCTGATAATTTAGGATATACAGTATATAAAGAATTTTTGTTCAAATCAGGAGCAGATGTAAACAGAGACCTCTCAGCAATGGGGATAGGAAGGGGCGTGAGGTTGCTCCGTGCTAACAGTCCAGCTCACAACTCAAGAGGCGAATTTCCAAAAGCTCCTTTTAGATTTTTAGATTTAGGCTAAAACTCCACAATCATAATTAAAAGACCTCTGGGAACACTTAAAATAGATCAGAAGATGATCGCAGTGGGTCTTTGATTACTTTTAAATTATGACTTCTTCAGCTGGTTTATATTGTTGAAATCTTTGTGGTAATGTTTGTGTAAAGCTGTGTTTTTCTTTTATTTCCTCTCCGTTAATGTTGACTTGTACCTTCAGCACCGGCAGCAGTCTGATGCCCCAGAAGAAAAATGCCGACAGCCTGGAGCTGATTCGGAGTAAAGCCGGTCGGGTTTTTGGCAGAGTAAGGCCTGAGAACATTTTGTTTTGAACTCCATAAGCATTACTTCAGATAATCAATGCTCATTAATGCATTTATGTCAGAATAATTTTCTTTCATGTTGACAATTCAATTTATGTTATGCATTGTAAAATAGAGACATATTTTCTCTAGAAAACGTCAAACTGGAATATATTGATTACATTATAATTCTAGTATTGTTCCACTTTCCTTTCACCACTTTCCTTTAACTTATTGGGTTTGTTTCTATCAAACTCTTATTTCATTCATCTGTTTCAGTGTGCAGGGTTCATGATGACTCTGAAAGGCTTACCCAGCACATACAACAAGGACTTGCAGGTACAGACTAATGTCTCACAATGCTTCTTTATTTAACCCAAAAGTTTTTTTCTGGAAATTTTCCATTTATTTCCTGCATTTCTAATGATTTCAGGAGGATAAGGAAGCCATGTTTGAGTGTTTTGATACTGTTCAGGCTGTGCTGCAGGTGACCACTGGAGTCATGTCAACACTCAAGGTCAGTGTCTGGCCGTTTAGTCTAGGGGGGCGGGGCATAACACTCAAGAATAAAGGTAACATTCGGAAAGTACTTCAGTTTGTCACTTGATGTTTTTGTTAGTCAGCTTTAAAGATACATTACTGTATGTCTGGAGTCTATTTTTTTTTAATTAATTCAATCAGAAGTATTGGCACTGATCTGTGTTCTACATGTTGTCCCTAAGATCAGGAGGTCATGAGGTCATATCTATGGTTGGGTCATACTGAAAACTCTAAAAACTGGATTATTACCTCCCTGATTGAGGAATAAGGGGTCAGGGGCCTAAATCAGCATATATCCCCAATGGGATGACTCAAATGAAGAAAACAAATTTTGCACACTCAGATGTGTGACAACTGAGGTTTCTTTTCCTGTATTGCAGATCAACCAGAATGTGATGGAGGCCGCTCTCAGTCCTGATATGTTGGCCACTGATCTAGCCTACTACCTCGTGAGGAAGGGAGTGAGTCATACTAAACGACTTAGTGCTTAAAATGCATAATTATTAACAAAGGTTATACAGTTACTGTGGTCAGAACTAATTCCAAAACGTTTTTGTATTGTAGGTCCCATTCAGAGAAGCCCACGGTCTCTCTGGTAAAGCCGTTTTCACAGCAGAATCCAAAAACATCTCCTTGAATCAGCTCACCGCTGAAGACCTGAGTAATGTCAGGTCACTGTCTTCTTTTTTTATCCCAAATATGTTTTCAAACTAAAGTTTGCTTTTAAAAAAATCCTTGTCTTTTGTTCCCACTGTGTAATAGGGGTGTGTATTTGCAAGAGTCTTGCGACACGATACATATCGCGATACAATATTTATTAGGGGTGTTGCGGATCACGGATTATCCGTGGTCCGTACGGATCAGAAGCCACGGTTCGGGACACGGTTCGGACACGTGTGTACCGCGGACCACTCCGACCCCCACCCCCAGCGAGCGCACACACCTTGGGCTCTCATAATTTTAATCATTGTCCGTTCACATCAATGAAATTCTGTCAAATTCCTGTAAATCCTCTTTGTTTTGACCAGCGCTGAAGTAACAGCTTCACGGTTATTTCTTAAAGTCTGTTCCTGAATCTCCCGCTGCGTGTGGGCGGAGCTTTCAGCGTTTTTCCTGCATAGAGAATTTGGTGTCGGCCGCCACCAGCTCCTGGAAAAGGGGGGATGTGGCTGATTCTAGGAGCCCAGACTGAGAGAGAGTCCACGGAGACCCGAATGATGACAAAATGATACAACAGAAAAAATAATTTCAGTAAACCAATAACCAATATATAATCGCAAATATTTTGATTTTAATGTCAAGGTAACAATAATTATATATTTTGTTTTGGAAACATCGTCTGTGGACCCCCCTTCCTCTTAATTGAAAATGGTTCGGTCCGACTGGACTATTCTTCCACAGCTGTTTGTTACCGTCAGACCCACAGAGTTTAAGGGAGAGAAGACACGCTTTAAAATCAGGAGTTTAAACACCTGATTTAGAGGAGAACCTCCGTGAAAAAAGAAAAAAGGAGACAGTCTGTCTATTGCCGCGCGGAAAGGAGAGAGTGCTCGTAAACGGACAAGGGGGCGGGGCCATGAATTTGAGGGTTTCTTCTGAAGCTTTTGTATGGAGCTTCAAACTAGAATAATTTGTTGTTTTATTGTGTATCAAAATTAGGCTTGTTAGTTACATTTCTGTTTTATAATGAGGTGATCTATAGTAAAATATGTAAATTGAAAGAATGTTCAATAAAGTTACATAATAATAATAATAAAATAAACTTGTTAAGGTATACAAATCTGAAGTCCCCACGAGACACCACCACCTTATTTTAAGCCAGGAAAAACCCTGCAGCTTCCGTCACAAACTTTACTCAACTTGACGCGGATGGATAGATATCAGGTTTATTTAATGTTAAGACCTGAATAAAAGCATCAGTACACGTTTCAATTTCTGGATTCAAAGAATACATCCGTAATGGACATGATTTTATGGCAAGCCAAAAAGATCACCAGGAAAAGCGGGTGCAACAGTGCCACGTTTTACAGATAATTATTATTATTTTAAATATTTAAATGTCCCCATTTGGCGAGTGGGATCAGAACATTTGTATTTCAAGTGAACACCAGATAGATTTGGTATTTTCAAAACTATTTTTAAGCATTCTTTTCTCTGTTTTTGTAGATTTGTATGTATTCAGAAACTACAAGTTTTAGCATTTTGCTTGTGTTCAAACTTTAAAGATTTTTTGTTTTAATAAATAGGCCTCAGTGAGCAAAAGTTTTGAACTTTTGTGTAAGGGAAGTACTTTATATTCATTTTGAATATATGATTTGAAACGTTTCCAAAAATTAATTTAGCTTTCATGTTGTTGTTGTTGTTGTTGGTGGTGGTGTTTTTTTTGTTGTTTTTTTTTTTAACTTTTTACTGATCCGAAAATGATCCGAACCGTGACCCTAAAAACGTGACACGATCCGAACCGTGAGTTTTGTGATCCGCAACACCCCTAATATTTATCACAATATATATCCCAAAACAGTACCAGAGACAATATTTTACGTTTTTTAATGTGACTTAGAAAAAATATTTTCTGAATATTAATGCACCTTTCACAAATATAATTTTATTTTACAATCAGAACAATTAGCTCTGCTGCTGTATCTCATATACAAGATCTTTTTAAACAAGCAAATTCATGGTGCTTTTCTTTTGGTATTTTAGAAATATTTTTTTCTAACACTCAACAATGTCTGATTTTCATAAAATAAATATTTTTCAACATAAAAAAATCCTCAAAGATTAAACGTTTGTTAACTAGTTTCATATATAAAGAGTTGTTTATTTCCATCACTGATAAATTGAAGCAATTTTTGCCAAATGGAAGTATCGTGATCTTCACTGAATCGATATTTTCTTACACCCCTACTGTATAAGCCTCCATCTTTTCCTTTTATAATTTTTTTTTCTTTTGTTCTTTCCCAGCCCGCTCTTTGGAAGTGATGTATCTTCAGTGTGGGACTACAGCAGCAGCGTGGAGCAGTACAGCGCCCCCGGTGGCACCGCCAAAACCAGCGTGGCTGCACAGGTGGAACACCTGAGGGACTGGCTGAGGAAACGGTCACAGTGACCGAAATCTAGTGTAACCCCATTGAAATTCTGAATTTGATTTGCTGAGGAGTTTTAGATGAAGCTGTCAGATATCAGAGGTCCAATTGATTTACAGTATTTTCAGGAATTCTATGGTTCATTTTGACATCCCAAAATGAGGGATGATCGGTCATATTTGTCTTAATCAGAATTTGCACTCAGCTTTTTGGTTAAGTATTTTTGGTCAGAGTGAATTAGCTGGAAAAATGAGCAAAAATGTGTTACATGTTACTAGAAGAGTTACTGATTCTCACTATGAAACCATCAGTTGTTCTGGATCTGCTAAGATTTGTGTGTGGTGATAATCAAATTATATTAATAGTAAAATAATGTTTGAACTTCTCTTACTGCCTTTTTTAACACTAACTTAATGGTGTTAGGCAAATGCATTTTTGTGATTATTTTGGAATGTGTTACAAAACTTCTTCAAGTTCTTGAAGTCCTAGAACTGAAGAATGCAGAAATAAATATTTTTTTCTTGTGACAAAGTGATTTAATGTTTTGTCTTCTTACCTGCAGGAAATAAAAGAGTTACAGCAAAGGACACATGAAACCTTGTGAACAACTGATTGGTTCTTTTTCTATGTTAACAATACATATTTTAGATTTATAAAACTTCCACAATGAGATGGATGTAGCATCCAAGTCAAATTTTAATGTATAAAGTTTAAAGCAGGAAACAATTGAAAAAAAAGAATTTGGCAGTATAAAAGAAGGCAGATGTGATTTTTATGTGTATTCCAGTTACAGAGCTTTTATCGTGCATTGATTTGATTTGAAACAGGAAACAGAAACAGAAAGCTCATTTTTGAGATTTTTTAATGAATTAATCAGTTCTTTCAAAATCATGGATTTTTACCAACTTCACTGTATCTTAGTGAACTCATTCTAGCTCTCAATTGGGATTCTTGGTGGGGTCATGCTATTGAATTTTAATTAGAGAATAATTATTTAATTCTTTGTTTTCACCCACATTTTTTACAGCCTCAATTTTAAACTTTGCCCTTTGAATAAAACGACAGTAAGGTAGAACTGAACAAGTCAAATGAACACATGAATAAAAGAACTAACCTGGATTATAACCAAAATTAATTTTAAAAAAAAGTAGAAATTTAAGATTTTATTTTATTCATAGTGTTTTAAGAAAAAAAAAATCTAACAGCATCAGTTTTTAAGCCTTAAAGTACGACGGAGTATTAGGGCCACCAAAAAGAAA
>NC_050525.1:19252532-19292041 GCF_002922805.2 Oryzias melastigma | reverse complement strand
TTTTCTGTTTTGCTATTTTGAATTGATACTTCTCAGTCTAACAGAAAGTGACTACATAGCTAACCTACATACATAGTATTATCAACATGATTAGTTTGTTTTCAATTGTTACATTATTTATCTACTTTTAATGCTTGACAAAAATGTGCAGCATTTGAACTTTTCCTCATTGACTCCGGGGCACCACAGGTCTGGAGCAGCCTTCCTCCAGAGTTCTTTTCCTTCTGACCATTTAGTGTGTCAGCGCTAATGTGAAAAGCACAGCTAAAAAAATACGGATGCACATGTGGAGGACTCTCCTCTGAACTGTTCCTGAGTTAGTGCGGTACACTATTCTGCCATCCAGAGGCTGTGTGGGTCTGTAGATGTCTGTCATTGGGAGTCCTGTCCAGAATCGACACTGTTTGACAATGGCGTCCAGCTGTATTTAAGAGAAAAGGTTTTTTTTACCAGTTTGACTTACATTTTTTAATGTAAAAGTTTTATAAATTGCTTACTTGTCGACTGCTGATGGGCAGAGTTCGATGAAACACAGTCCAGGCTACTGCATGCTCACATCCCGGCGTAGTCATGGAGCCCACATAACGGTAGTAATGGTGAAGGTCACTCGCTGGTGGGATGATGTCACTCAGATGAAAGTTTGGGATGACGGTGGTGCTCCCTGGACTCAGTGAGAAATAAAATAAGGTCTTCCTGTATACATTTCATTTTGTGGAACTATTCTATTAAAGTCAAACCTTAAATTTTATACAATATACACACATTTTCCAACTCTTACCGTTGTTTTGTACAAGGCCCAGAGCAGCTATGACTGTGTCCAAATGAGGGTGATCATCAGTTGTTTCCTGTGGGGAAGGACACCTTACATATGATGCTTGAAATACCAGAAATGATCTGATTATGATTATAAAATTAGGCAAATTAACAAATAATCTTTTTACTTATTACCTCAAACAGGAAAGCCAGCAGAGCTATGCCTGCCATGTCATGTTGTGCTTCTGCTAGAGAGTTGTATGGCTCCTTGATGTGGACTATATGCAGCTGTTAAGAAAAAAAAAACTTAACACCTCAGAGCACTGGAAATCACATATATGCTATATGTTTGACAACAATTCTTATTATTTACTATTTTTTTATAACATTGAATTAAATCAAAGTCTGAATAAACTAATCTGATTTAAAAATACAATTAAAATACTAAACAGCACACATATATATATATATATATATATATATATATATATATATATATATATATTTCTGATCATCTTAATTGGGGAAATTGAAAATCATCAGATCTTTTTTGCTGGAATTTAAGTTTTAAAGAACTTTTTAAAGGTTAGTTATTGATGTTTACTGAAATGAAAATGAAAAAAAATGATGTAAAAGTGTTTTCTGATAACATTAAGCGATCAATTTTCTTTAATTTTCTTAGCTTGATTACTGGATTTACGTATTATTAATTAGTTAATTAATCAATTAGTACTACATATCTTCAAACTTTATTTGTAAAGCACTTTTCAGGAAACACAAACCGATTTTCAACTTAAAAAAAAAGCGAAAACAAAGACCTTTAGGCATAAAAAATAATTAATTAAAACACAATAACCCCCTGACCTCTCACACACAACATAATAAAGTTTAAAATAATTCATAATTGTCATCATTTAAAACCTATAATTTGTACAATCTATTATTCATAATCATTATCAATATATAATTTATACTGATTTAAATATTTTACTTAAAGTGTGAATCATATTACTATTTACTGGGATTGAGCAAGAATTCTTTTCTGATGTTTATCAATAATGTTCCATTTTATTACTTGACAAATAATCTGAACTTGATCTGATAAGAACCGCATTATGGCAACATTGCAAAAATATATATAAAAAGAGAAATAATTTCCTAAGTTTGCTTCTTTCAATTCCTTTTGAAGCAAGAAATCCCTTTGACCTTAATTGATAATTGTTGTGTTTAATCAATCTACACTTGTTTGTGTACCAGATACTTTACAGCAAAATAAGTAATTAAACTGTCAAGAATTATTATTTTTCTGTATTTTCTAATCAATGTTTAGAGTTGGATCTGTGTTTTGTCATGTATTTGATTGAATGTTTCTATTATTTGAAATGAACCAATAAATCAGATCAAAATTGAGGTTTCGTACCTCCATGGGGAATCTCTCTCCATCAATAGTGTGCTCCGACCCCGGCCTCCCGTTCCCTCCCCAGTGGAAGTGGAACTGCGCCGCTCTGTAGTAACCGGGCAGAGCTCCACCAGTCAATCGCACTGATGGAGGTAGGGCAAAATGAGCTGCAGGGGAGGAAGGACGGTCATAATAAGTTTTTTTTTTTTGCTTCCACAGAAATGATCTTTTTATGCTGGGAGCAGTGTCTGCATCATTACCTGAGTGTCCCTTGTTTTCCACAGTAATGTTGATGATATCAGTGTAACCAATGAAGACCAGGGGAGGCAGGTTGTCGTTCACGTGCACATTTCTGGTGACAATGTTAATGGGAGACTGGTGCAATCCTCCACAGCGAGGAAACTCGGTTTCCCAGCGGCTTGGGTCTGGAGGACACAAACACCACTTCATATGTTAGAGCCCCGCAACATGCAGTTGATAAGAAATCTACTGAAACAGTTTTAGAAAAGCCACACAATCAAATTTCATTTTTAAAATGGCTTCTTTATAGTTGGCATCTGATTTTTCTAAAAGTCTTCCCCCTTAGCCAAAAGTAATCTATTTAACCATTTAACACCAGAGCTCCAGATTTTATGTTCTTTGATTCTCTGAATTTTTTTTTTTAATTTTTAGCATGATCAATGTAATTCTAGAAGATTCTGAAGAAGGAAACAGGTGCGAGCCAATGCGTTGATAGTGTTGAAAAGTTACAGCATGTTAAAGATTTTGTGTTTAAGCGTCACCAGCGACGCCTCAGGTGTTTAAATGTTCTACAATATACTTCAACTATACTAAAAGTATACTTACTTTTTATATGCAAGTATTCAGTTAGTATCTTTCCAACACTGCATGTATAGTATACTTGCTGTATTTTTACTAAATCAAATGATCTTATGGTGTACTACTTTTTGCAAAGTTGAGTTTCATAACTTGTTTAATTTTAACTAAATAATAAAAAGAATCCTATAGAAAATACATAAAATGTCTTTCAGCTTAATGATGATTTGGCAATTTATAAAATCAGATCTTATAAATTACTATAAGATAAATTAAGTCCACACTTTAAACATCGAACAGACATAGGAAAATAAGTCTTTAATAGTTATTTTCTGGAAAATTATTAGATGGATATGTATTATTTTTATCTTGCTTTATTTCTAATGACTGCAATTTCTGCTACATTTAAATTAAGTTTGCTGAAAATGTTTCAATCTTCAATTTTCCTTTTTGTTTTTTTAAATGTGAATCATAGCACAAGCTCAAGTTTTTTTGATAAGCCTGTTGGGGAGAATGAAACCATTATTTTAATTTGAACACATTTGGGTTGCTTAAGACTGATTAAAAAAAAAAAAAAAACTCTTTCAGGCTTTTATTTTTTTAAATCTCCAGATGTGAATTAGATCTGGGCGTCCTCTAACAGCAGTCTTACCTTTGCACGAGTCATCGCAGAACTGTCGCTGGTAACACCACTGAGCTGAAGGCAGAACAGAGCACTCCAGTTACATCCACAGAGCATCATTTAACAATTAATCTGCAAACTATGCTTGTGGACAACAGCATTTAAAAAGACTGGAATCTAAGGTTTATTAATATGAATTATTTGTTGTAATAACATATATTTTTTTTCCATAAAAGTCAAGTAAAAATGGGTTTTAGCTAAGAAATTCTTTGTATACACTGAACAAAATCGTTTTTATATGTTCATAATGGTTTTTAAACACAAATGTGAAACATATTTCTTGTGTAAATTCCCAATTTGCTGTAGAACTCTGGATTTTAAATGTTGTTTATAACTAATTATCCATTAAAAAAAAAACAGATTAATCTGTAAAAAATCAAAACCTGGTTTAATCTGCATGTGTCGCGGTGGAGTGGCCTCCCTTTACACTGATTGCATTTAGTGTAAAGTGCCTGCTTCACCACCCCTCCATCAGGTGCTGATGAGGTCATTTAACGTGGCACCCATGCATTGATGTGGATAAAAGTCTGGTGTCTAATTCTGGTGGGAATGAAAGCTGCTGTAGAAAAGCGTTTAGCTAATATAGAAGCAGGGATTAAGCCAGGTGTCTCCCACAATGCCGCTCTTTGAAAGAGGACCACAGTTCTCACCGAGTGAGAACAAAACCCAGGTGACGGCTGGCTCTGCTCCAACTGGCTCATGCAACCTTGTTAAAGACACATTCCAAACTTTAACCAAGACATTTATGCAACTGTCTTTCAATTCATTTTTCAAATAAATGCCTCTATTTTAGAAAAAAAAGTCAAATAGGCCAATGATTTTTAAAAATCCTTTTAGTATTTTTTATTTACTGATAATGGCAGACTGACATAGTCTTTTACTTAAATAATTTCTTGAACTTTCAGGAAGTTGCTGGTTGTGACAGTTTTTGAGACATTGTAGTGTGGCTCAGTTTATTCCAATGCTTCTTTTATCTCATTTCTTTTCATTTTTAGATTTATTTTCAACTAAATTCCAATTGAAAGCACATTTAAACAAAACATTTTTGAGTTTTGGTGAGTTTTTTTTCATATTTGAAAAAATTTTGTTTAATATTTTTTCATTCAAAAATGTAACACATGATCACACTCATCTGAACACGTTTTTTTTCACTTAGATAACTTTTGATTAATAATTTGTTAGGTTTTGTGGTATGCTAAACTAAAAATTTTGCCCACATTGCAAATTAAAAAAAAATATATATATATTAGTTTGTTCTCATTTTAAATCATTGTCTCTTTTAAACAGTCCTAGACTTAAAGTTAGCTGAGAATAAACAATAGCAATCTAATATATATACACATATATATATTCACATTACAAAAAATAAATGAAAAAGGGCAGAATAAAAAAATATAGAAATTTTTTTACCTCTACTCATCTAAATCTTATGCTGATTTAAAATAGTTTCAATATTTTTGATTGGATTTAATTTACTACATTACATAATGTCTACATTACATACACATAAATGAAAAAAAGGTGCAGAATGTTTATTTGAGTCCTACCTGTGCACTGAGAGAGAAGAAGATGCAGAGTAATTAGGCAGAGGGAAAAGCCCATGACTGGAGCAGCACAAGGATGAGACGAGTTTCTCCTTGACTTCCAGCCTGCTGCCATCACTTGGAGACTCGGAGCAAATCTTGAAAGTGGGAGGGAGATGTTGATGAGGTTGACAAAAGCTGTGAACGTGTTAGTTAATGAGCAAAGTGACCCTGAAAGACACCTGGGGGGCAAATATCTTAGTTTCGTAACTGCAGCTTTAATTTATTTGTCAAAATTAAAAGCCAAATTGTCCCATGACGGATATCAGTGACTTCTTCTGATGAAGGTTAAGCATTCACAAAAAGTCACTTGATGGAATTACTATGACCCTTTAATGGGCAACTCCTGCTTTTGCAGAACAATACATATTGGGAATTTATAGCCACGAAAACCATACTTGAGTAAAAAATAAAGATGCCTTACTGTAAAAATTATTTTATTAAAAGTTACAAGTCACCAATTCAAATAAGACTTGATTAAAAGTATTAAAGTATATAATTAAAAAAAACGGGAGTATTTTAATCATACTGAATGTAGGCTCAAAGAACACCAAGAAATGAGAAAAACAGTCAACTGTTTATTAATGGGTTTTTTCCTTAATATTTTTTTTAAATTAAATTTAACACCTCAATGTTTCAAAAATGCTATGACAAGAAGTCAGTCACTCTCAAATGTTCAAAAAAGGCACCAACAATTTTTCCAAAAAAAAAAAAAGAAAGAAAAAAGTAAAACATAGTAAATTAAAATTCTGAACTGACTTGGATGCGATTCACCTCCCAGTCTCAGACGAGGGTGATATTGTTGTTCAGCTTTAACAAAAGATGGCTCTCAAAGTTCTTGGAACTTATTCCAGCAGCAGATGCAGTTGGGGGACTATTGAGCCTCATTCCCAACTTCAGGTCAAAAAAGCATCCAGTACTTTCAGCACCCTGCAGATGGCGATATGATCTAAGACGCCCAACAAACCAGCCATGGTAAAGTAGATAAAGATGCAGAAATGTTGCACTGTTGCACACAATCACATTGGAATGAATAATGGAAGTGTCCGTTCAAGTGGAGTACGTATATTCAATCAAGAATGAAGTCGAGAGTAAAAGATCCTTATATTTTTGATACTCAGTACAAGTAAAAAGTTGCCAAAGAAACACTAAAGTAAAGTAACGAAGTCCATTTACTCAAGTACTTTACATCACTGGTATTTTCCATATATAAAAAGAGAGTAAATACTCAGAAAGTACCTTTAGTTCAACTCTTGATACCCCCTAACTGTTGCAGTGGACCTGCAGGTCACAAGTTGACCTTCTTATAAAGTTGTAACTGCAGGTAAAACTTTAGACTAATTAAAATCATAAAGATGAAGCTACAGTTTACACAGACTTTCAAAACTCAGACAATAGAACATTGGAAAAAAAGCTGTTTGATCTTAATAGAGCATAAACTAAAGCCTAAACACCTTTAACAGTTCATGTTGGTGAATTGCGTGGATATATTGCAATTTTCCTGGTCTATCGGTATTGTTTAAACATGGTTTCAGTGCTAAAACCTGTCCATTTCTTTGTGAATACAATGCACCTATTTTATGATGGCAAGATAATGCACTATGAGACGCCAAAATGATTGCCAGAAAAAGGACAATGAGTTTGCTGTAGTCTTGACGGTCTTCAAGGATATCAGCAGATGCAAGATACTGTCATGTATGGTCCAAAATCTTGCAGGAACGCTTTAGAATACTTCGTTAAAACCATCAGTATAAAAAGTTTGGTAAACAACGAGACATTTAACCTATTATTTGCAAGGTGCCAAATTTTGCATCATTGTACTTAATTTAAAAAAGTCCTCATAAAAAAATAAAGATTTTTACATTGATGTTATTGCCCCTAATGTAAAACACAAATGTAAAATATTACCAATTATTTTGGAAAACAAATAAGAAAATAATTATCAAATAAAAGCACATTTTTGTTGAGTACCACAAATTGAATCTCTTACTGGCGTCCACATCCGTAGACATCACATTTTGACTTGTATTTCCACAGGAGTTATTCCTGTGACATGTTTAGATCATTAGCTGAAGTATTAGCTGTGGTCCTAAAAGGATAATACATCACATGTATATTTTTATCAACCTTCAATCCCACTTTCTTAGCTTCCTTCTATCTATTTAATAAAAAAAAAAACCTCAAAAACAAATGTAAATATCAATATATTTATTTTACTTTTTAAAAGAAAATACATTTTTAATTATTATAAAACCTTGAAATGTTGAGGATATAATCACATTTTGTCAGTTTAAAAACTGATCACATAACTATTAAAAAAGTACACGGTGTTGAAGGCATTTGACGTGTTTAGGAAGACCAGATACAATAATCCTTCACGTGAATAAGGAACAGAGACTACCATTCTAACGTCAAGTTAACTGTTCATCCATCCATGACAGACGCTCAAAATGAGCTGCAGCAACACAGTAAAACAAACTTCATTTTTCCAGCCCTTCATGTCAACATTCATTTTTATTTCCTAAACCTGACATGGTACTGTGAATAACACAGTAGGTTTAAAAAAACTATTTACTTCATTTAAATCAATTATTTAAATTCTGTATAACAAGACTATGAAAAGAACGTAGTGAACCTGATCTAACAGGTTTGAAATGAAAGAGTCACAGCCGTAAATGCAAGAGCCTTACACGAGAATAAATGCTTCCCTTAACAAAAATAATGTGTTTTCTAAACTGTAACCCATGACACTTCTAACGTTGAAATGTTACGACGATTAAGGCAACTCTGAAATCATCCTATATATTTCTATAAGATGCTGATTTGAATTAATAAGCGGGAAAACTGTGAAGACGGATGAGGCGGGAAGTCTTCAGTGAAGATATCTCTGAAAAACAAATGGGTTACAAGTTTATTTTTATGATCCTGAATCATAAATTATGTATTATGATAACACTTTAAGCTTAGTTTTATTAAGATAAAACACCAGGAGAAGGAGATAAATGTAAAGGTATGTAGAGTATCAAAAAACAGAAGCATTTAATTTGTTTTTACACAGCATAAACCTCTAAAAAATGTCATAAAATAAAAATAAAACTACAAAATGCTACATTTGAACCCAGCAGACCTATTTGCCTATGAACCTATTTCCTTTTTTTTCTTATGATTTAATTTATTTATTTATTACAATGTTTACAATCAACAATTATGTTGTCTTTGTCCCTCAACGTATATAGAATACTTTAACATTAATTACATAATCTTTTTTAAAATATGAAAAATAAGGATTTACTCTGGAAACCATTCATTAAGATGTGTGTGACTAATGGACTTTTTTGTGTCTAAACTTGATCTCTTTCAGATCATCTGCCTTAAAATAACAGATCTTTCAGATGCATGTTAATAATTTTTTTTTTCAAAGTGATGTTGTGACAGAAATCTTAAGTAACTTAAACTTATAAAGTAGGTCAAGAGGTCAGAAAATCAATTTAACCCCAAAAAAACAAGATGAACTGACAAATTATTATCAACGTATATTATCTATTTTGATAAATTGTATATATTTATTATTTGAACATTTTGTTTTTGATGAAGTTTGAGTGTTGAGGAAGGACAAAAGGAAATTTCTCTTAAATTCTAAAAGTAAATGATTGAGATTTGACACCACAGAGGGAGAACTTTCCATTGAAGTTGGGCATATTGTTGCAAAAATGTCTGCTTTAAAAAAAATAATTGTAAAATCTTTTGAACATGACATTATCTTTCAAACATTTGTCCTGCTAAATTTCTTATGTCTATAAATCTTTGCTTTTTGCTGCAGCCATGAAATATGCAAATACATATTTTTCCAAATTAATTAAAGTTAAAGCGAATATGTGCATTGCAGAACATCAAAAATCTAATTTTTAAAGACAATTATTTTATAAACATGCAATTTGCAGTTTGGGGTTTTATGTATGGTAATACTGTGTAAGTTTGCCCTTTCTACCTGGAGTGCAACAGCCGCCACCACGACCAGCATCGCCAGCATCACCATGCGGCCCATCCAGCCCAGGCCTGAGGACTTGAGGAGGATGAAGCGCACCCAGCTCAGTTTCTTGGGTGTGTGAGGAGGGTAGCGCACATTGTTGACGCCCTCCATGTTGAGTTTCTTGATGAGACATCCACGCAGGTGGCTCAGCTGGTCAAAGCTGTACTTGCCGTGGTAGCAGCCCATACCACTGTTCCCTGTTGATGAAAAATGAAGGATGGAGAAGACATTGGAGTTTGACTTGAACTTTAGTCGCAGTTACAAGGACACGAGTAATTGGAATAAAAGAATAAAATTGCGTCATGTAAGGAGTTTGGACAAATAGAAAAAAATAAAAGGATGTTGGAAAAAAACACAATTTTCTAGCACATTTCTGTGGTTCTGATTCTTTAAAAAAAAAAAAGACTGAAATGCACAATCCCGCCACTAGGGGGAGCAAAGGAAAAGCATAACAGGTACAGCATTTCTCTGCAAGCCTAAGATGCAAAAATGAACTTTTTTTTTTTTTTTTAGTAAAATGCATTCAATTTGAAATCCATTTGCCTCTGTGAATGAATGTGTCATAATACATAATTAGGCTACTAGGTTGCTTGAGGCCATTTTTTTCAACTGAGACAAAAAAAAGCAAAAAACAAAGTTAAAGATAACAAGTTGACTATAGGTTCTTTTGCTTTTCTGTTACTTGAGATCAGATGGGTTGAATATGGCCCCTGACCAAAAATGAGTTTGACACCCTTGTATTACATAAGAATGAATACAATAGATGAAAAATAACTATTTGCATTAGAATGTGTTTTTCCTGTGTTTACTCACCCACTCCTCCAAAAGGCAGAGAGCTGATAGAATAGTGAATTAGACAGTCGTTGGCAACAAAGCCTCCACTGGAAGTTTCATCTCTTATTCTGTCAATAACCTAAGAGGAAAAAAAAAACAGAAATGTAACCTAATTGGTGACATTTAACAGTTTTAATTGAAAATATCTACGATATTACCTTGTTATCTGATGAGAAGACATAAAGAGCCAAAGGTTTCTCTCCCTTATTTATGAACTTGATTGCTTCATCAACTCCACTGACAGTAATAATGGGAAGCAAAGGTCCAAATATTTCCTCTTGCATCACTTTGGCCTCTGGTTTTACATCCCGCAGAACAGTGGGAGCTAAACACAGCACAAAAAAAAAAAAATCACAACAAATCGAATACTAGTCTTTTTTAAAAGAACTATTATAATGAAAATCTCTCTGATAAAATGACCTATATAGCAGTTGGCTTCATCATTTTCTCCTCCTACAGCGACGGTGCTGTCCTCCAGCATGTTCATGATCCTTTTGAAGTGGCGCTGATTGATGATGCGGCCGTAGTCGGTGCAGGTTTTTGGGCTGTCTGTGTAGAATTCCTGCAGAAGAGAGTTTACACATGACGTGAAGGGTTTTGGAGAATTTTTAATGACATTTCCGAGCAAAAAAACGTAAAGTTTTGTGTTTTTGTGTCTTAAGCACCTTAATGGCTTTTTTGATTTCTTCAATGATCCGGTCTTGCATGCCGGGCTCACATAGAATGTAATCTGGGGCGATGCACGTCTGACCGCAGTTTGTGTACTTGCCCCACGCAGTGCGTCTGCAGAGTAAAACATTGGGTTGTCAGCAATATATACAAATACCAAAAAAAACATGGAAACAATATAAAATTACTTATTAAATTTTAATGTAAATGTGGGGCTGCACGGTGGCGCAAGTGGTTAGCGCTCTCGCCTCACAGCGAGAAGGCCCCGGTTCGAATCCCGGCTGGGACCTTTCTGTGTGGAGTTTGCATGTTCTCCCCGTGCATGCGTGGGTTTTCACCGGGGACTCCGGCTTCCTCCCACCGTCCAAAAACATGCTTCATAGGTTAATTGGTGACTCTAAATTGCCCCTAGGTGTGAATGTGAGAGTGAATGGGTGTGTGATTGAGGCCCTGCGACAGACTGGCGACCTGTCCAGGGTGTACCCCGCCTTCGCCCTTCAGTAGCCGGGATAGGCTCCGGCACCCCCGCGACCCCGACAGGGACAAAGCGGTCAAGAAGATGGATGGATGGATGTAAATGTGAGCAAACTACATTTAATATGGTTTGTCAAAATTGAATAAACTATGTTAATAATCGCTGTTAATGCTTTATTTCACTGTAATTCTGGAGTCTACCCATAGATGGTGCTATACAAACACAATGACTTTTGTTGAAGCGCAGAAAATGTTTCCACATTCATGTATTTTTGTTTTTCTGAAGTACATGTGTGTTTTCTGAGTTGGACATTCATTTTCTGATCATTCCAACACTGCATGAATGCAGTATTTCACCGATTTTACATTTTTTCCTGAGGTACATCAACCCATTGGCACTGAAACGAGAACTAAAGTCACAGTTTTAAAACAAAAACTCCTTAAACGGAAATCAAAAAGTACTGAAAGCATGTTTTCCTTCAGATTCCATTTATCTATCTGATAAGGTGGATTACCAAAACACTCAATTCATCAGCTTCCATACTCCCATCTGTCAAATCTTATAACCCCGCTATGACCCTCACCTGCAGGCTATAGTGATGTCGCTGTTCTTGTCAATGTAGCAGGGACTCTTGCCGCCCAACTCCAAGGTGACGGGTGTCAGGTTTTTGGCGGCGGCCTCCATGATCAGCTTCCCCACCATGCTGTTGCCGGTGTAGAAAATGTGGTCAAACCTCTGGCGGAGCAGTTCCTGGGTCTCTGGCACTCCCCCTGTCACCACAGGGTACAGCTCCTGACGCACAGGGAAAAAGAAGATGATTAATTTTTGTTCTGATCCAAACTGATAGATTTAAGATGCATTAAAGATGTAATGGAGTTTGGATAATCTTATGATTTTTGATTGCTGATGTTATTTGTTTGTAGCCGTCTTCCTTCACTTTCTCAAAACATCCTGCCTTTTGCCAGGCCACGCTTACAATACGAATATTGTTTTTGATCAATAAAGGTTTAAAAGAAGAAAAAAGAAAAAGTGCTTATGAAGGGCTTAAAGTAATATGTCTCTGTGAGTATTTCATAGATTCATTTTGTTTCAAACACAAACTTTTATAATTTTTTTTTTGCTTTGTGGTAATTTCCTTTTGTGGAAAAAATGAATAAAGTGAAAAATGAAGAAATGAAAATGCTTGAAAAGCTAAAAAAAATAATCAAGTGTCATGATTTTCTTGCAAGTCATCCTTACTTTGTCAATATAAAGTGGCAGAAGGTCCTCCATGACTTTTGCAGTGTGAACACAGACCTCTGAAGGCTTCACTACGGCGGCATTACCTACACAGGAAGATGAGAAAAGCACATAACACAATATGATTTTGACATATCATTTATAATTTTTTCAGCCAATTAAACTATTATTTCCATAAATATACACAAATTGAGCATAAATTGAACCTGTGCAGAACTGACTTAAAAAGGAAAACAGGAATTTAAATAAAGTTACAATGATTTTGAAGTCTAAACTGATAAATATGTTTAAAGCAAAAGTTCATTTTAAACATTGATGGTTTAACTTTTTTTGTTGGAATATAGCAGCTTCATTTTCTTGCTTTATTGATATTTAAAAGAGTCATTCCATGTATTTAGAGTTTTTTTTTAATTAGAGGGGCACAGGTTATTGTTGCAAACTTTGGATTCAAAATGATTTGACAGTTTGCTGCATGCAGACACATTACAAATGCTGTGTCAGCATGACCTTTCACCTTTCTATTACATAAAACTTCCATTTGTCATTTGCAACTATCAGCATAAGTGGTTGTTTCTGCTGATGGAGCTTCAAAAAGAAATAATCACATTCTGTGTTAAAAAGTAAAAATGTCTCTACAAAACAGTTTGAAGCAAATTTAGCAATTATTTAGCTTAAAAAATACAAAAAAATAAATATTTGTTCATGAAAGCTGCAAATTACATATAAAAAGAATAGTAACCTTTGACTTAAAAGAATGAAACTTTATGATCTGTATTGCACACTGGTTTATCTGAGACTTTTGACCCACTGCACTGACATAAACATTTGTGTAAGATCTGATATTGGACAAGCGTGGCACAAAGTCCACTTTGAACAAACTTGCCACATGATTTGCATTCCTCTGGCTCTGTCGGTTTAAGTCTTAGGAAATTTGTACACAAATCTTCATGAAGCAATACTGCAAATGAGCAACAGATGTAAACTACAATTTAAAACTAAGCAGAAATCTTAATATATGCATCTAAGTGATTCAAAAAAAAAAGATGAATCATTCATAGGATTTATTTTTTATATTAGTCTAAAACTTGAGTATTTGACACTGCATGACTCAATCTTTAAAACTCCTCACATATGATTGTGTTATCGAGGGCAGTATGAACTTTGATGCACAAATCACAACCATGAAAAAAAAAACATTAAAGTAGCACTGCAGGGACTAAAAAAAGGGAAATGGACACAAGATAAAAGATATAAGTCAGCGAGAAAATGCACACGTAAGTGACCAGTGCTGTGGCTTTCTTGTGTTTGCTTAAAGTTGAACACTCTAGGGATACCTGTTAAACATTAGCAGCAGATTTCAGCTCTAGATTTGGTTAGCTAATGCAACTGCCACCGCGCCATGGGGAGACATCGGCAGAATCTTCAAGATTTTAGGCTTCCGCCTGATTTTCTTTTAAATCGTTGTTGTGGTCACGAATGTAGATGCAGTCAGGTGGCTGTCAGGCGTCAGGGATGACGGCGTTATGAAATTAGGTGACAGCTGGGCAACCTCAGGGCAGTAGCAGCCAGATCGATGGCCGACTTAGACGATGTGTAAATGTCTCTAGGCGGTGGTCGTGGCATCTGCCGATCACTAAAGGATTTTGGGGACCTTGGAGACCCTCCTATCAGTTATTTATCACACTGCTGTCTTCCTGCTACCTGCCACCACATGACCTCCAAATACACCCAAGCCACCAATGACTGATGTGAAAAAATTGACTGGTCGCCGTAACATTTTAACTTTTTCTTAAAACCTCTGCGTCCACTGCGCGGTGTGTAAAAATAATACTGCCACGTCCTAATTACAAAATACTGCCACGCATTTATGTGACCATAGTCTAAAAAAAAGGGTCCAGCTCCCCCCGTCACACACTCAGAACGCTACAGTACCAGCAGCTATAGCTCCGATTAGTGGCCCGATGGTGACAGCCCAGGGGTAGTTCCAGGCCCCGATGATCAGCACCACCCCCAGCGGCTCTGGCTGGACGTACACGGTGTCCGACATGATCAGTAGGTTCTTTTCCACGGGCCGGGGGGCCGCCCAGTCCTTCAGCTTCTTGATGGTCAGGTCAATCTCACTCTCAATGCCCAGAGTCTCGTGCAGCTGTATCACCTCCTCGCTCTAAAGATAAATGAAAACATGAACGATGTTATTTCAGAAACAATGATACTTCATGGTGTGTAGGAATCCATAAGGTTCTTGGAATATCATATGGGACTTCTGGACTGTTCTTCCAGGCTAGTTGGGTCAACTTTGCTGGTGTTTTGGCTTAAATGTGCCTTGTGGATTCTGCTAAGGCTTTTATGGGTTTAAGGCTAGAGTTTTATTATATAGGGGAAATGACTGAGTTCTCCTTTTATCTATAAGACCTCTTCAAACCCAAGCTAAAACCTGTTAGCATTTCCAATACTAGCTGCTAATCCATGACATAGAAACCTCTAACAGACACTAGTCTCCAGCCATAAACCCAAATTCCAATATTTTTTACAAGTGGGAGTCAAAGGCAGATTTCCTCCTTAACAGATCTGCATTGGTAATACCGAAGAACAGTCAGAGAGCAGGTGTAGCCTTGCTTTTATGAGAAGAGGTGCAAGTTTTTGTCTTGTTTGCTTTGTGAGTGTTTTATTGGCTTAGATATTAAGTCACCTGGGAACCCTCTACTACAAAAGCCTTTTCAGGACAAGAAAATGTCAGTGATTGGTTACTAGATCTCCCATTCGAGGGTCTCTGCTTCACGTGATTCATCTGGTGTTTTTTTACTGTTTTTAACTCACCTTATTAAGGTCTTTCTTGATGGCATCTGAAATCATCTTTTGCTTCTCATAAAACAACCGTTTCAGGTTCTTCAGCTGGATGATCCGGTACTCCAGAGGTTTGGACCTGCCAGTGTTGAAGGCTTTTCTGGCACGAGCCACCATCTGCTGTTCCCTGGACATCCTGCAAACCAGGAAGGAGAAAATCTGACGTTCAAAAAGAGGAAGCTCAACAGAATTTGATTAACCATCAAAAAACCTGTGTTTCCCATTCAAAGTTTTTAACACTGGATATTCTTTTTATTTTGTCTGCCATTAAAATCAATATTAAGGTATTAATGAAGAGGGTTTTAAGAAAAAAGCTCTTCAGGTGTTATTTTTACTCCTTTTAAACTGTTTTGCAACAAACGTGAAAGTACAGGTACTGCAGCTCCCTCATATCACAAGAACAAACTTGAAAAAGACAAAAATAATTTGTGAATAGATAAAACCTGAATACAAAAATATTAGAATTGTGTGAGGAACACAAAATATTGTATTCTAAAACAATTTGGTTTAAGAAGAACAGTTTTGTTAAGCCTGTTTAGCTGTGTCTAGACAAAGTTTTGCTTTTATTGATGAAAAAAATTAAATCAATGGAAAATGTAACTATTTTAGGTGGAAATTACTCTAAAAATCTGTGTGTATGATGCACTGTGATTACAAAAACTTGCTTATATTAGAGTTTAAAGAATTAACTACTGTTAAATGGAATGAGATGTAAGCAGATGGGTGAAACCCAAACACTAGGCCCAGACTTATGAGAAGCCAGATGAGACTTAATTCATACTTGATTTGATGGCCACCATCAAACTCTTTCACACACACTATGAATTAAGTCTCATCTGGCCTCTCATACAGACTCACATCTTTATGAAGGAAATCCCTTTTGGATCATTGTTGGACATGTTTTGTTGTAAGCCTTTAGTAGTGGCTATTTCTGCTCTCCCTAGAAACACCCAGCAAACATAGGTTGCGTATTGTTTACATACTTTTATCACTCATGGCTAATGGCTCCTTGTTAATAAATAATCGTGTTCATCTAAAGTGGACTCAAACAGAACAGATTGAGTCAAACTCATATTTTTTTTCTTCTTTGAGGTTGATTTTCAGGTATGACAGTTTCTGTAAATGTAACTAATCAGTAATACGTCACATATAATAGTTGTGGGTTAAAAACATTGTCTTTTGGACTCAAAAATGTTTTGAAAAGACCAATTTCAGATTAAGCTTTTTCTTGTTATTTGCTGAAAATTTGGAATGAAAAAGAGAAATAAAAACCAATTTGGAGAAAATCTGTCAGGTAAAACAGCTATAATGTAATAATACATTTCTACAGAGTGTTCTCTTTTTGATGATTTAAAAATTCCAAAATACTTCCAAAGAAGAGAAACATGCAATCAGATTGACATGAATGGACATGCTGTCTTGCATAAAAACTCAAGACCTCCAAACACTCCAGGAGGCACTTTGTGAAATAGTTTTACTGTGCTAAAACATTTTTTTTGTACGCCTAAAATCAGTCTTTGAGGTCTAAGGAACAAATCCACTTGAAATATTTACTATTTATTTGCTTACGATGTCTTTCTGTCAGGATTACTATCAGGTTTTATCCTAAATTCCTACAGAAAGATAGTAAAGCTGAAAAGTGAACCAAGATAAAAATGTACAGGCGTGTGCAGAGAGATAAAGCTTTGCTCCATGAGGGGAAAAACACTTGGACTAATAGCTTCCTGCATACATTTATCACTCTCCCACATCACATCACTCCTCCTCTTTGCAATTTCGCTTCACCCTGATTATGAATCCATTATGGGATTCACTCAAGTGTCTAGATTTGAAATGTTTGCTTTTACTTTTGTAGATTCATCTTTGAAATAGTTAATAAATAAAAAGTTATTGGTATTCATTGAGTATGAAAGGTTTTGTTTGGTCCTGCATTATGATTCTTCCACTGCTGTGCTTGACAGTCAGAATGTCTACAGCAACAAGTCGTTTTTTTATTCCTAAAATATTTTCTATGTAATTCACTGATAAGTTCTTCTCTTTGAAGTCAGAAAAAACATTGTTTTAGGGCGTTGCAAAACGCGGACAAGTGCTTTGGTCTGCAGCGACGCAGTCTGAATGACCCTGCTTTGTTTCTGTACACAATGAGTGCGCTGTAACAGGAGTGTAGGGGAGAGCGCACCAGCAAGTGGGTCACACAAGGCGAAGCAGTGACGCCTTTAGAACATCCGGTTCCGCTAACCCCGTAGCGGATCTTTAACATTATGGTTTTGCTTTGGTTGGAAGCTAAAGTGTCCTATTCTGCGTCCTTGATGGACCGATCGCAGACCTTTTCCGCCCCCTGACTAGTGACGCTGTTGTTGTTCGTAACAGCTCGTCTCCAAATCTCCCTGATCCGCGTCAGATTAGCCTGGCGTGGCTGATCCGCGTGTGCGTAAAGCTCTCGTTTTTAGTGTGGTTCGCTCGGTTCTTACCTGACTGTGTTTTTTGGGGGAAGCCTTTGGGTTCCGTGTCCGTCGGGAAGGCGAGAGGAGCCGCAGTGCAGAGAGGATCGGTGATGACAGCCCTCCTCGCCCGTTAGGTTCCTCCCCCTCAGCGGCCAGGAACGCGCCCTCAGGCGGGGACTAGTTTTCGCAAGCGCGAGGCGCAGCAGCAATAGCTGCAAGCTTTCTGCAACCACACGATGGGCCTATGGAGCTGGTTTGGGGCCAATATTTGAAACTCAAATCAAACAAATTGAAAAAGATATTGGTGTTTTGGCCAAAATAAATGTATTTTCAACCTCAAATTTTTTTTTTTTTAGGTTCAAAACTCAAAATTTGAATTTTAAAACTGTTTTTCCAGTTTCAAATCTTTTTTTCACTCTCAACTTTTTTTTTCCGAATCTGAAATTTTCCGTTTTAAAACATTTGGCCACAGGACCAATCAATTAGGTAACTGGGTGGTAACTTCAGTCACTGACTCTGAAAACGTGGTTATTACGGTCAGAAAATGGCTGTATTGTCTGTACTATGATAATCTGAAGTTGTCCCAAGGTGGTTACTAAAATAAAAACTCAAAATTTTTATGGCATTTTATGTTTTATTTTTAAAAGTGCTGCATTATTCTTTCATCCTTATATTAGAACAATTTCACAATTAACAACTTTCTACAAATCAATAATTCCATACTATTTGTCCTTTTAGTGTTTAACATGAATTATTTTTGCACTGTGATGGCAAAAACACTTAAGTTGTGGTCATGCATTAAACATCTGTTTTTTTTCTTGAAATTTGACCCAAAAATAAACCAAAAGCTTAACAATTTGTTATTTATAAGCACGGCTAAAATATAAATTAGTGTTGCTTTGAGTATTTGTTTTTCTTTTGAAAATGTCATCTGAACAAGAGATTTGGTAGATAGCACATAAATATATCATAGAAAATTAAAGTAGTTGACCAAAATTTATTTTTATTTTTCCTTCAGAGGTCACATGTGATAATTACACCCACGTGACCTGGTTTCAGCAGCTCATTCGAGGTCCATCCCTATGAATTGGCATGTGACTTTTTAGAGTCTGAAAGCTTAATGTTTTCTTCAGCCTTTCAAGAGGGAAAATATCTCATACTTGGTATTTTTCACACTAGAATCTTGTTTTTAACATTTTTTTTATGCTCTTGGAGACATGAAAAAATTTACTTGAATGTTTCCAGGCTTCTGAAATAAGCATAAAAGCAAATTTTAGGAAATGTTTTTCTTTCCAAATTTTGTACTAGGCCTACATATCACATCCAGATCTGTGGAGTTGTGCGTCTGGCACTACAATGTTAAAGTGAGTTTATTGGGCTGCGCGTCATTCAGTGTTTTGAAGTCTCAAAAGGGGCTAAATCTGTCACCTCCACGTACTTTACCCGACTGGAAGCCAATACACGTTCCCAACAGCACTCACGCACGCATGTTTGATGCACCAGGAGGCAGGAGCATGGGAAAAGAGGATGGATTCAGAGACCTAGCATGAAAAATGTGGATAATGGGGACATTTTATTTCCTTTTTGGAGTTTTACACATATTAAAAAGCTCCATAAGCCGGAAAGACTCAAGCTATAAGTGGTTAGATTGTCTAAATGGAAGTGTTGTTGATGGGCGATCACGCATCTAAGGCAGACAGCTTGCTCCACATTTAGGACGTGTGGAAAAGAGTGGAGCTCTTGGCTGTGTGTCAAGCTAAGTATAAAAGCCCTCCTATAACCTGTGTTTTGATATTCAAAATGTACGGTGCTTTGCTACGAAGAATGGCTCGCGGTTTTGGCTATACTGTGAACATCACCTCTAAAGAGACCAGGTTTTACGCGGAGTCTTGGCGCATCCTCTAATTTGAAAAAGGACAATAATTACGCATATGTGAGTGGGAATGTTCGGCTAGAACATGACATTTTCGTGCAAGTGCATTAAAACCTGCTTATGTTGGGTTAGGCTTATTAGAATTCCCCGCAGCGCATCACTGTGTTTTTCTGAACCGCTCGGAGACGCGGCGTCGAAGAAGCGCACAATCTTCAGCTAGGCGCTAGTGAGCCGACTCCAAAGAGAGCCATCTCTATCACACGGAACCCGTCTGTTAAAATTTAAGTCTCTATCTTTTGAAACTGGTCTTCCAGAGTCTAAAAATCATGCGTGACACTTGATTCGTGTGAGTAATTTAGTCATTGATGCATGTGCGTAAATTGGCCACTTAGCTTTTACTTTCATTTTTCTATTAAAGTCATTTCTGTCCATTGAAAACTACAATGTTGATGACAGTGAGGGCTCGCGCGCCACCACGTGGCGCCGTGGCTTAGTTGGTTAAAGCGCCTGTCTAGTAAACAGGAGATCCTGGGTTCGAATCCCAGCGGTGCCTTTTCTAAACTCAAGTTTGTTATTTGTGTTTTAGTTTTTCTCTATCAGTGTATATATTTATCCACTTAAATAGACACACACACATATATATATATCAACTAAACATGAAATGAAAAACTAGGTTGTTAGGTTTGTATTTTTCTTTGGATCATATAAACTTCAGGGGATTTTTTTTAAACAAAAAGTGTAGTTATTTGTTTAACACAAAACCATTTAATTATCAAGTAATATGGTGAAACAAAAAAGTAATTGTGGATTTAGGACGTCACTAGTCCAATATAGATCGTTTTAATGATCAGAATTTACACATATTGTCTGAACTTGGTAGGCAAACATTTAACAAAGTCAATAGTGTGAACATAAGAACATAAGTTGACATATATCCTGTGTTTAGATTCTGTACTTGCCTTTAAACAACTGACCAACAGATGGCGCAGTTCTTTAAGTTATTACACATGGAAGTAGTAGACATTTGCAGTAAGTTAAAGGTATTAAGTTTGTTTGGAAGTACTTCTTCGCCTTTTTTTACAGTTTCATGAACATTTTTTAGTACTTCAATCTCTGTGACTGCATGTGTGTAACATTCGCTTGAAATGCAACTTTCATGGTTTAGAATATCCTGTTAATGCATTAGGCAGCTATAAAAAGGATTCTCAACAATGTTATCTAATGTATTTAAAAGTATCTTAGTCTATAAAAAAGTTATTGTGTTTCTTTATGATCTGAGAGTGATTCTGTGATCAAGACCTAAAAGAATTAGTAAAGAGTAGGGTCTACTATGGAACTGGGGATGTTTTTATGTCAATTGACTTATTTCTTTTCTGCCTTTGAATTATCAGGCCTCTCTTCCTCTTTGCAGCCCAGCCAATACTTTGCAATGGATCTTGGGTAAGGTGGTATGGCAACATCCACATGTTTAGTACGAAGCCCCACTCTGTAGTATTTATCTGCAAGCACAAATAGGAAACATTAAAATACAACATTAAGTAGCCTGATGGAGTAAAGTTGATTTGATCCATTCATACCTTTCTTAAAGAAGTACACATTTTGAACAGGAATGTGTCTGTTGTTGGGCGTGGTGCTTTGATCAGTGAAGTCGCTTTCTTCCATGCTCAAATCAAAGTCATCGTCCAGCCACAAATCTGCCATCCATCTGTGACTTTGTCTTCTCCGATGTGGGCCCCGTCTTCTGCTGGATCCCCTCCTGCGGTTGCTCCACCTCCTTGGAGGAGATGTTGGCTTGACACTGAGGTGAACTCGCCCCACCATGGCAGCATCTACAGGAGATTGGATCCCGTGCCAATCTCTACTGATAAACCGGGGATCAGTGTCAACTGTGGAAAAAAACACAAACATTGCAAATTTAGAAAAGAGAGGCACTGAAAATTGGAAATAACTCTATAGCGAGGCCTTACAGGTACTTCCGAAAAGGCTTGCGAAGAAATCTCCTCCACTGTGATCACAGAACAGGTCTGTGTACTGTGTGAAGAGCACAGATGGAGACGCTCTGGTCATTTGCACACACTCCTCATGTGATGGCTGGTGCTTGAACTCATACTTATAATATTTATCCCCTGGGGGAAAAAAGGAAAGTAACACATTAAGCATAAAAAAGTGAAGTTAAAAGTGGCAACCAAAAGAAAAATGTGCGGAGAAAATGTCTTTAACTTATGAAACAGATACATTTCCAGATGATTTTTGGTGTGCGACCTTGTAAAAAAACTGAGATGGGTTTGTGTCACTACACCATCACATCTTTTTTCAGTTTTGATTAACCTTGTTGTACAAGCATGTAATTATTTGTGCAAATTAAATTAAATTAAAATTCTTAATACATTTTTTGCAGGGTCAACAAATGTGAATCCTTCAGGTGTTATGTAAGGTACTGTTGCGAGTACCTTTGAAAAAGTAGGCCTTCTCCTTTCCACGGTGATTTGGTGCCGGCAAGGTAAATGCGGCATCAACGTCATTAGGAATACCATCAAAGCCCTCAGAAATGTCTCTTGGGAAACCCTCATCTAAGACATCCCCACTGAATCTCCAATACCTGCTGCCCTGCAAGAGGAGAACACGTGAAGATAAAAGCCATGAGTTGTGATGACTGGGCACCGGCGGCGTTGACATGAAATGTTTGAAAAACATGAATGATTAACAAACTTCTACCAATCATTTCTTTGTGATAAATCTTTATTTAGCAACAAAACTGAGCATTATGGTTATATTTCCATTGGTCCAATGAACAATATAACTACTCTCCTTTTACATTTTTTTTTAATTGCTTTCCATCTAAAGAGGCAGAATCTACAATTATTTTGCTCACCTTGAAGATGTAGGATTTTCCTTGGCAGTTGATGCGTGTGAACGCAGCACTGATGGGCCCTGAGATCCCCCATGTGTCTTGGATAAGTTTGGGATAACCAGGAAGTATGGAACTATCATCCAACTCAAAAAAATATTCACCTGTGAGAGAGCAAGTTAGGCAAGTTAGATGGGAAAGGCTGAAGACCCAAAGGATTTTTTCTCAAACATTATATAAAATAGGTGACTTTTATTTTTACTGATTTTGTTTTCATTGCTGATATACAAGAAATAACAAATTAGTCATAATCATCATAAAGCTAAATTCATATTTATATATTTTTGTGATTATAAAAGGTAAATTCAAGTCTGCAGAAATCCATCACCTCGAAATGCATAGATGGATCCGTTCTTCAGCTGCAGAAAAGCATCGAATGGCCGTCCACTGCAAGGTGCTGCATCGAGGTCAGTGTGAGTCGTGGGGCCAAATGTGGTGGTTGGTGGAAGAGTTGGAGCAGCAGTGCTTACAGTCGGTGTGGCGTTAGTGGTTGAGTTTTCTTCAACATTGTCGAATACATCTCCTCTAGTAACTAAGGGTACAAAACAACACATGTAAGTCCTAAAAATAAATCTTAAAAGACATACTGTAGTAATAAAATCAAATTATACATAGTTTTTCATAGTAATTTGTTTATTTTATTAGGTTATATTGGATTTGGTTTTAAAATCAACTAATAAATGTGGTTAAAAGTTGGTATTCCAGAACTTGACTAACCTTTTTTAGCGCAGACAGTGGAAAAATCCCCACAGCAGCTTGTGTAATACACACACATTGAGTCACACTGACATTTTCTTCCTGGGTCAAAAGAGCCACATAGACCAACGCAGGACTCTGTAAACACAGTCAGTTCAGTTCAGATCCTGGCAAACATTTAAAATCATAAATTCAGACCTTAAAAGCCAGATATTTCTACTGTAACATTACAGTATCTTTGAGCCTCCACTTTCTCAAATGCATCATTTCACTGATAATTCTTCTGACAAGAAGCTATAGCAAAATCCCTGTGCTGCAAAGTTCCAAAGTTGAAAACAAATCAAATTTTACGGTGTATTGCTGCAAAAGTGTTATCAACAAGCTCAAAGCTCATCTACCAGACTTACCCTCTGCAGCAGAAGTGCTGTCGACCAGAAGGAGAAGGCTCAGCAGAGCCACAGCAGCCTTCATGTCACAGAAAACGTCAAACTTTAAAACAAAAAATTAAAAAATCACAAAAGGTGTTAGGAGTTAAATTGCAGCAAAAGTCAAATCTCTGATGAGTTTAAGTGCATTACCCCGCTGTGGGGTATTTCACTTGGTGCAGATGATCAATAAATGTTTTTTCCAGAGTTTTTTACGCCTTCCCTCCTGATTGGTCAGAGCACTGATCATTGAGCGGCAGTGGTCGATGGTGACCCTGTTTCTGTAGGACAACACTAACTTACTGGGACAAAAAGTCAATTTTTTACCTTCAGATTTACAGGCTTTAAACCTCAACTTTTTACTTTTTGTTGTCAATCCTTCTAGTGTGAATTTCCCGTTTACCTGTCAGATTGGAGCTTTTAGAATCTTCTTCATGACAAACATTGAGCTTCTGTTGTCCACTGCTGTATCAACCTGAAGCCAACGTCCAAGGTCGGCGTCTAAAATTTGGACAAGACAGAATACGCTGGCTCTTTCATGAATCCCGGTGACCTCAATTTTTATTTTATTTTTTTGTCTGCAGGTTCTGTTTGTGTAACCAAGATTATAAGTCTTCAAATAAACAAAATTTATCTGAAAAACTGCATTAAAAATAAGTACTATTAGATTTACTTCATTTTGGAAAAGTGCTTTCAAATTTTCAGATTAAAATCAGAAGGACCACAGATAGAGATGCAGAATCTACTTCTGGATAGATTTTTCCCTCAACCTCTGATTTAACAAAAGCAATAAGCTGCAGTTATAATAGAAAACAACAAAGTTTGCTCTTTTATCAGAAAATGTTCAACCAGATGGAATTCCACGGACTCATTAAAATGTGTTCTAATTCGGTGCAGTTATTTTTCATTTGTTTTATCTCTGTATTTGTTGCATCCATGTCCCGGAGCAATCAATGACACATACACTCAATTGTTTTGAAGTTAATTTGAGGCAAAATGTTAGTTTGACGGCTGGATTTTCTGCTCCTGATAAACGGCAACATGTTTGCAGAATAACTGCTCTGCAAAGTTCAACTCAATATCAATTTTGAGAATCAAAAGCTTAAAAATGAACCAAAATTTAAATCAGTTTAATGTGAGAATCAAGAATGATTACTCAAAATAAAAATAATTACATAAATTTGAGGAAGTCACAAACTTTTGAGCTTTTAATGTGTGGCCTTTGTTTATTTTTGACATTTTTTTTCCCTGAAATTTTCTTATGATTTTTTTTATTTTTTATTTTATTTAGTGTACAGAAATATATTGACTCAATTATAAAACCAAGGTAAAAAAAACACATTTGTTTCTTTAAAACTGTTAAAGGAATTTCACTTCAATCTACCAATATTAAAAAAAAGAAAAAAAAAACAGAATTTAAACCTGAAATTTGCACTCCTATTTTTTGATGCATCAAACACTATTTATTCAACATGATTTAATATGAGTGAAAACAAACATCCAACTCAAACTCTAGGATTTTAATGTCATATTAAAGTCTTTACAGCTTCACTACAGAGGAATTTTAAACCTGACTCTTAAAATGAGTAATGTTTTTTTTTTAATTTGCTTTACAATTCACTGCTTTTTTAAAATTAATTTATATCTTACAAGTCCTAATGATAATAAAAATGTAAAAACAACCCCAAAAATGTAAACTTTTTCATTGACACGTATGTCAGTATGTTCATTTTTGGGTGTCCTGTAATATTTCTAACATCATGATGTAACATTCCTGTCCGAACATACTGTACATCACAAACACATCAGCATTTTGCTTTATTATTAACTATGTTTTATGATTTTGTAAAAGTTATCTATTATCTCTTGTGAAGTGAAGGAAAAAGTCATTCATGAAACCAAGGTGACCTTTTTGGATGTGGCTCTGCGTTATGTAACATCATAAAAAAGAGCAGATGTGATCATTTCATAAGGAAAAACTCTCGCTATCTGTCTGTCCGTCTGTCCATTCGTCCTTCCTTCCTTCTGTGTGTCCTTCCTTCTTCCTTACAGTCGCCCTTGCTTCCTTCCTTCCTACTTTCTCCCCGTCCTTCCTTCCTTACGTCCGTCCGTTTGTCCCTCCTTACTTTCTTACTTCCGTCTGTCCTTCCTTTCCTACGTCCACCCGTCACTTCTTCCTTCCTTCATTCTTTACCTAAGCCCTGCCTTCCTTCCTTCCTTCCTTCCAACTGTCCTTCCATCATTCCTTACATAAGTCCTTCCATCCTTCCTTCCTTCCTTACTTCCAACTGTCCTTCCTTCATTCCTGACGTAAGTCCATCCATCCTTCCTTCCTTCCTTCCTTCCTTCCTTCCTTCCTTCCTTCCTTCCTTCCATAAGTCCATCCATCCTTCCTTCCATACTCCAACCATTCTACCTTAATTTCTTACTTCAGTCCATCCATCTTTCCTTCCTTCCAACCGTCCTTCCTTCATTCCTGACGTAAGTCCATCTATCCATCCATCCTTCCTTCCTTCCATAAGTCCATCCATCCTTCCTTCCTTCCTTCCTTCCTTCCTTCCTTCATTCCTTCCATAAGTCCATCCATCCTTCCTTCCATACTCCAACCATTCTACCTTAATTTCTTACTTCAGTCCATCCATCTTTCCTTCCTTCCAACAGTCCTCCATTCATTCCTGACGTAAGTCCATCCATCCTTCCTTCCTTCCATAAGTCCATCCATCCTTCCTTCCATACTCCAACCATCCTACCTTCATTTCTTACGTCCATCCATCCTTCCTTCCTTATGTAAATCTGTTCTTACATTTGTCCGTCCTCACTTTCTTCCTTCCTTCCCACCATCCTTTCTTCCTTCATTCATTCCTTACGTCCATCCATTCGTCCTTCCTTACTTCTGCCTATCTGTCCTTACTTTCTTACGTCTGCCTGTCTCTTCTTCCTTCCTTCATTCTTTACATCCACCTGTTCTTAATTCCATACTTCTGTCCATCCTTACTTTCTTCCTTCCTCCATTCCTTATGTCAGTTCTTTCTTTCTTCCTTCCTCCTTTGCTTTTTTCATTCCTTATGTCCATCCATCCTCCCTTTCTTCTTTCCCTCCTTACTTCTGCCCGTCTTCCCTTTCTTCCTTCCTTCTTTCCATCATTCTTTAAATCCTTCCTTCCTTACGTTTGTTCTTACTTTCTTATTTCTTTACTTCTGTCTGTCCGTAGTTACTTCGTTCCTTACCACCTTACATTCTTATTTCTTTCCTTCCTTACCTTCATCCCTATCAATATACTCACATTTCTTTTTTTAATGGACAAAACATTTTCTCTATAAGACAGAATAGTTTCAAGGTTTTATAGATGCTATAAACATTTACTTCCATCTTCTATTCAATCAGGTCAAATGGAGCTAAAGTCCAATAAATATCTTGTAGTTTTGGTTTTCAGTCTGAAACAAGTTTTATGCTCAATCACAGATAAACAGCAGCATATGTAAATTCCTGCATGGTTATTTATTTTCCACAAACCAATTACAAATGAACAACAATTTAAACCAAGTAAACTGACCTGATTATCAACAAAAACAGCATGTCAAACATTTTCTACCAACTACCTTGCATGGTGATTGATGGGTGACGATTTACTGTATGCTTTTTTGTTTGTTTGTTTGTTTGTGTTTTGCAGTCATGGATGGTTCCTAAACATTTTCCTTAAAAAATAGTTTTGAAAGGAAAAAAAAAAATCTAAACTGTCTGCAGTAATACTGCCGGCTGCACAGCAGGACATCAGACTGGCTAAAATAAATAGCAGGACAGTGTGGCTTGGGTTTAGTCAGAAAGCAGACCTCAGTCTCACTGAAAAAATGGTGTAATGGCCATAAAAGTGTGGAAAAAAATTAAACTTTTTTGCCAAAAACAGAAGAGATTGTAACATTTTACTAGTTTTTTTGCTTATGTTACAAAATTCTAATAAAATAAAACACATGTACATCCTCTTATTGCACTACTTTAAATATTCTAAACAGTCAAGGTTTGTTTTCATGCTGTTTGTTGGCAGAAAATGTTTTATTAAATTTATTAAATACACTTCATTTAGACTTTAGCTGTACTGTATGTGCAAATGCTAATCAAAGAAGTGTAAGCCAATAGCAGCAACTGTATGAATAACCGAGGCTGTGGCAAAAACATCAGATAATTAAAGCTCTCAAATTAAAAAAAAAATTAAAAAGTAAATGCTGTTTTTCTCTTTTATGGAGCTGTCTGCTGTTTTTTTTTTTTTATTTTTATTTTTTTTTGAAAGTCTGTTTTCTTCCTCATAAAAAGCCTAAAATTCCGAACCTTGATCATAATTGGGCCCCAGGTTTAAACAAAAATGTGAAGCCCCCGACCTTTGGCTGCAGATGAGAGCCCACCCCTTCACCTGATAAAGACATCTATTGTGTCCCTCCGTTTCCTCCTTGATCCCTCCCTTTTCTTGTGCCGTTGCTGTTCTCTCTTCCCCGTTGACTTCATCTGTATTTTTTTTTTATCAAGAATAGTGATCTCTTAGGTGTTGAGTTAATGTTTGATTTCTGCGCACAGATAGACACAAATATTCCCTCAGTTCAGTCTCTTTTCTGGAGGGACTGTCCACGAGGAACATCTCTGCAGTTTGAGCACCTGAGCTTTTTTTTTTCTTTTTTTTTTTGACTCTTCTTCAGTTGGCCTCATTACCAAACCTGCAGAGTTTGTCTGCATCAACTCACCTGTTAAATCCAGGACATTATTGTTGAACTTCTTTGTTAGGTTGCTTTTCCAAAAGAAAATAAATCATGGGCAAAGCTCTGGAGCAGGTAAAATGGATTTGGTACCACAGAAACTACTTGATCATCTTCCTGACGCCAATCCTCCTCCTTCCCCTGCCAATTGTTATCCCAACATCGGTAAGTATGAGTGAGTGAGCAAACTGAACTGGGGTTTAGGCTTTTTAAAAGATCATTGTTTTCTGTTTTCTGTTCTTTCCACACAGTGCACGCTGCATTGTTAGATGAGTAACTGCTTTGCAAAACCGACAAACATCATTACAAGCAATAAACTGATAAGGCCTTTATGTAAATAAAAAAGCAAAAGTTTAAGAGCATGTCAATTATATAACTTTTGTGGATTTTCGTTTGTTTCAGGAAATACATTAACCACATTTGTAGAATTATTTTATTCAGAAAATATAAAAAAAAAAACAATTGAAATCAATTAAGAAAATGTAAAAGCAGCAGTAAACCACTTTATAGAAAAAAATATATATGCAAAAATACAGATAAAAACCATTAAAATGAACCTGAACATAAAGTGATTGAATCGTGATAAATCCTTGTCTTCAGCTGAACCGAAACCAAACTGAAGAAGAAAAAAAAAGACACTTGCAAAGATCTAATTTTACATTTAAATACTCAGAGGTATAATTACTTAAGGCCAGCCGTGTTAAATACTAAATTAAGTGCAAGTGTGATCATGGGGAAGCAGATCAAGAAGATAATCCAACTAAATCTAAAGTTTTGACACTTCAACCATGAGTTAAGAACAAACAAAGATTTATTGTAACTTGAGGATTCTTAATAACCTGAATCTATGTTGGAAAGATATAAACATCTGATCTTAAGTTATGAACCGGATAAGTTCACTTCCTCTCACTCCCTTTCAGGCAATCTCTAAATGTTTAGTTATTCTGTGTTTGACATGTCTTTATGGATGTAAACTTCTAATGATTGATTGTATTGCACATTATTTTTTTTTCTTAATTGCCTGAAATTAACCATTTCTAATCTAATCTAAGAAAACAACAACAACAACAAAGGAGACAAACATAAACCCTGCTTCTAAAGACACAATAACTATCAAATAAACTCCAGGAAACATTTGAATTTGTCTTTTAATACATTTTGTTTGCTTATATTTGTACATATTAAACAACTTGCATGATTTCCACATAATAAAATCAGAATAAAAGAAATCCAACTTTTCAAACAGAACAGTTTGAATATAAAAAAAATACATTATTACCGGTAATTGTCCAAAACATAAAATCCTTCATAAAATATAAACAATAGCTGACTGCTAAACTAAACAGAGTAAACTAAACTGGACATCCCTGCCTACAGACTCTCCTTCTTGGCTAGGAAAAACTCAGAACTTTGGTTAAATAAGTTACTTTTTAATTTATGTTTTCATAATGTGGCCCAGAGATATACATTTTTAATACTGACATTTCTTTTTACCATCTCTTTTATTATCATCCAGTTTTGCTTCCTTCATTTGTTTTTCCATAGAGCAACTTTTTGTAGCTTTTTGTCCATATTTTGCTCTGCTATGGTTCAATTAAATAAAGCGCCATATGCTGGCAAAAAGTAAAATATAAGGACTAGAACACAAAAAGAAAAAAAAAAAGTTTTTTTTTTTGTGTACGCAATGGTTCAAAACTAAACTAGAAATGTAAGAAGGTAGAAGCTGAAAAAAAAACAAACAAGCTGAGACATCCAGCATTTACAGCTCTGGTAAAACCTAAAACGATTACATAAGTGACATGCTTATGTCTGCTTAAGGGAGCTGACTTTCTGTAGAGGATTGATCTCACTTATGGAAAGTTTAGTGTCAGACTGATAAAACTGTCAGTCTGTGTCTATACAGTGCATTCATAAGTGCTATCTTGCAGGAGAAGAACATGAAAACTGTTTTATGGTCATAAGTTGCTGCCAACTGTATGTGTAAAGTCTTATGGAGTTTAACTGAGTGGGAGCAGATAAGAACATGGAAGCCCAATAACTGAGGATAACACATGACAGCACTTCTGTGTGTCTGAAAGTGTGAAAAGTTGTGTTATATTATATCATTATTTACTGAGCATCTTTCCATTCCTGATCTGCAGCTTGCAGGGCTAATTGACAAGTTTTTTTTGTGAAGTTCCTGTGGTAAACCCAAAGTTTATTCACATCAAGAATATCTAGACACACCACTGCTTTCCTTTGTTGTTGCTTTTAATGTTTGATTGATATGTATGTAATTCATGAATAAAGGAAATGAAAGAGTCAAACATTTTTAAGCAACAATCCAAAAAAAAAAAACAATCAAACACAATTTAACTCACAAATAAATTGGATGTGTAACAGGCAAACAATCGAATCGAAAAGATTATTAATGCTTTTTTTTTGGCAAAGATCTATAGGCGGATGTCTTTTAGTCTGAAATTATTTAATTTAATTTTAATTCAGATGACATTTTTTTCAACATAGAAAGGTGTAACAAATAGAAATTTCTTATCACAATTTGGCTACAGGGACAAATAAAATAAATATGTCATCTGAGAGAATAGTATTGAAAAAAAATAAAATACCAGTTATTTTGTCTGCTTAAATAGAATGAGTTCTTATCCACTTTATGAAGGAAACCTTTAACATACATTCCAACTTTCTGTGCTTTAATAAAACATGCTTGTAAAAATTGTACCTTTTTTTTACCAGCTTCATAAGATTCAAAGGATTTTTCCCTTAACAAAGTTAGATTTTTAACCTTTTTATTAGATGTTAAATATGAGTGTGGAAGGTAAGACTTTTATTGATTCCAAAGGTGTTTCTTCCTTGAAGCACGTTAAATTTATGTATCCTGTTTCATTTTTAAATTGAAAAACACGACCTTTGTCTCAACTCTGTAATAAAACTGCTGAGAAGAAATAAAAAACTTATCAGAAAAATTCCCATTTTTACAATGAACTAGGTTAAATGTCGTCAGCATAGAAGGATAACCTTTTTCATTCACTTGTTTAAATGTAACAAGATTTATACAAAATCAGTAAAAAATGTATTCTAGGGGTACACCCTCATTCACAATGATAGGGTAGCTAATGTCCTGCACACTCTGGGCATGAAAGTTATTTATAAATCTGATCACTTTTATTTTGACATTTCAAATATTTGAAAAAAAACATGCTGTAAATTGAGAATATATTAAATAATGATCTCTAAAGGCTTCTAGTAGCTATGATGATAAAAAATACTAAGAAGTTTGTCTATATTTACCTATTCAAAAATTTTGAATAGAAAAGGTCATATTAACAATCTAATCATGTTTTAGTTAAGCAAAAAATAAAAAAATGACATTAAATGGGGAAATTACTAAAATTTACTGTTATTTTTGTATCCAAAAGACTGTCAAGTACAATCCATAAGAAACGATGAACAATTATTTTTATGAATATTTCAAGCACAAATGTGAAAAAAATGTTGAATAAAATATTACAATAAAAAAAACAAAATTTTTTATCGTTTCAAATTACACAAACAATATCAAATTAACAACAGGAGAAAAAAAACGTACAAAAAAATGAAAATAATAGAAAAAAAATGTAATATGGTGTATGGCAAGTCTAGAATTTAATAGATTTCATTTACCATTACATACGTTATTTCACATGATTTTATAGAAGCTACCGATGTCGTTTAGAAATTCCTTCCACTTATTCCACTGGTCATTATATTTGTATACCCTTAGTTTAAGATTATATGTCATTTTAACTGATATTTCCTCTACAATTTGAATCTAGTCATGTTGCTGGGAGGTTCTGATTGTAGTCAACATTTGTTGTTGCTTTGTTTGTTGCAACTAAAATCATTTTTGCCAAATTCATTCTGTGTCTTCCTTCTGAACTAAGTCTGCTATGTTCCTAGATACATGTCAAGAAAGGTGTTTGGAATATCACATCCAAAAATTATTTTCATTATTACTTTCCAGTATCTTCATAATTTTTTACACCTCCAGAAAACGTGTATGAAAAACACATAAAAAATATACAATAAAATGAATAATACAATTACATTTATTTCTTCATATTTTCCAAAAGAGCTCATTTCACCCTTAAGAATTAGCATAAGTTGTTCCAGAATTTTCCTGGATGTTTTTACACTGTTTCAATCTGACAAAGATTTTTTTTTTTTTTTTTTATCTGACAAAGATTTTAATCAGCTTTGTCCCTTTTAGATCTGAAAGCCTGAAAATCAAAAACTTAAACAGGTTTTTTCTTGCTTAAAGACAAGCAATTTGTCGAGTAGATCACATCATGTTGAAGCCTGTAATTCTATGTTTTTACACTGATAACACAAATGTTCCAGTTCATTGACTATACATGAGAACTGGACCGAGTGGGTATGATGTCACCTATAGAAAATTCTATACTTCTGGCTCCAACCAAATTAAGGCAATTCAGTTGCCATTTTTTTTAATTTTTTTTTTTTTTGTGGTGATATGTGCGTTTCCATGTTGGAACCAGACAACATTAGTAAGAGGTGATTGGTCCAAGTCATTTAGAGTCAAAATTTCAATGGACTAAAACTCTCCCCAATCAGGAGTGAGCTTGTTGGAAGACCTCAGCTCCACCACTTGGAAGCATGTTCGGGTGAATATGTCAATCGTTCTGAACGTTCAATGCCATACAAAGCAACACTTTTTTTGAGGCGTCTGATTGGTCAGTTTATGACTAAAATAACTTGCACCGCAGAAAAAAATATGAAATCAAAGTTATAACGAAAACTGGCAAAAAAAAAAGAGTGGCAGAGACAAGAATATTTATTCTGACAAATAGAACGACAGAGTAGTAGCTGGAACCAGTGGTTACTTCCTATTTGGACTCAAGGGGAGGAGTTACTCTGTCCAGTTCTCATTTACAGTAAATGGTCAGCATCATTCCTCTGTGTTTTAATATGAGATATTTAATGCCAAACAGATCAACTCAAAGTAGAGACTGCTTTTGCAAAATACTGCAAGAACACATGATAATATTTTTCCTTTTTTGTGTGTTTATTTTGTAGGAAGCTAAATGTGGCTACGCCATCATTCTCATGGCTTTGTACTGGTGCACAGAGTGTATTCCTCTGGCTGTGACCGCCCTGCTGCCGGTGGTCCTCTTCCCCATGATGGGCATCATGAAAGCTGGAGATGTACGGAACCCATTGGAGTTTGTCACACCTCAATATACGGGCATGAAAATGTGTCAGTATATGGATGGTGAAATTGTTCATAGATCATTTCAACAGCTGAAGCTGCACTGATGTGTGTGACACATTTTATCTTTAAATGCCGGAAATCATCTAAGGACATCAGCCCAACTGAGATAAATGGGCAATATACCAGTCTGGGACATTAGCTTGATAAAATTCAGTCAATTGAAAGGGACAACTCGGACGTGTAATCAGTGTTTTTGTGATTCATTAATAACTGCTGATCTGAGAGTTTATTGCTCTAAAAAAATGCTACAATAGCAAACTTCAGCATGTTCAGTAGTTACCATGTAGTAGTTATCGGTTGATAAGATTCTATCACCTTCTGTCGTTCCATGACTGTGATCTGTTTCAGGTCAGCATCGAGTACCTGAAGGACTCAAACATGCTGTTCATCGGGGGGCTGTTGGTGGCCATCGCGGTGGAGAACTGGAACCTCCACAAACGCATCGCCCTCAGAGTTCTGCTGCTGGTTGGTGTTCGTCCAGCCTTGTAAGAGAGCTCCATAATAAAAATGATTTGAGCTGAAGTTAGAAGTTATTTCTTCAAAATATTCTCTACCAGAGTCTCTACTCTTTCCAACACGGCCTCATCTTCTCATTCTCCTCTCGCTCAGGTTAATGATGGGCTTCATGATCGTCTCAGCCTTCCTGTCCATGTGGATCAGCAACACGGCCACCACTGCCATGATGCTGCCCATTGCTCACGCTGTGCTGCAGCAGCTGAAAACCACAGAACTCCAGGCTGAAGATCGAGATTTCCAGGCTTCAGGGGAGGACAATGTTGGGTTTGAGCTTGAGAGCAGTCCGACCAAAGAGCCAACAACAACAAAGGAAAAAACACCAGACTCAAAGTCAGAGCTGGAGGCTGAAATGAGTGAGTAAAAAAAAGACCTAAGCAAGTCCTAAGAAATGACCTTTTTTAAAAAATAGTGTTAAAATTCTTGTTTTTAAGATGAGAATCAGATCTCCTCAGAAATCCTGCACAGGTCCAAGATAAAAGAAATGGAAGAGAAGTACGACCGCCTGACCAAAGGGATGAGTCTGAGTGTGTGTTACTCAGCCAGCATCGGAGGGACAGCGACTCTCACGGGCACAACTCCTAACCTCATCCTTAAGGGCCAGATGGACAAGTAGGAACAGAAATGAAACACTTTATAATATTCTGAAGTTCTACTGTGTTTGGGCTTCTGTCAACCTCTTTTCTACTTCCTGTTTGTCTTTTCTCCCACTGAAGACTCTTTCCTGGGAACGGGGATGTGATCAACTTTGCCAGCTGGTTTGGATTTTCTTTTCCCAGCATGCTGCTGATGCTGGCCATCTCCTGGCTCTGGCTGCAGTTTATGTTCCTCGGCTTCAAGTAAGACAACTGCATCCAAAAAAGAAACATTTTCTAACATATCCAGAATCAGGTTTTCTTGAGATATACTTTTTTGATTTCGATGGAAATAGTCAGAACCAACTTACCTTTAGTCAATAAAAAAATTGAAGACACTTTCAAGATTCCCAAAACAATCTTTAGAAACAATGTTCGCTGATTTATAGTGTTTCCCTTGCTATTTTTGTCCATCTTTTTTCCGCTTTTGCTTTCATTTTATGACACATTTAGGTATTTCTTTACATTTTCTCACTACAAAATAACATTCTCTTGTGTCAGATTAAAACCAAAATCAGTTATTAATACCTTTTTAAAATATGAAAGATCTTTTAGATCTTTAAAGATCTAAAAAATTAAACTAAAGTGTTTTTTTTTCTTTCACCAACCATGTTTTTGCTAAAATAACTTTAAAAAGTATTGTTTTCGTGGTCTCATTCTTGACACTTTGAAGAACTTTTCATTTTATTGGATTAAAAAAGTATTTTCTGCTTGAAAATATTGAATAAATTCAGCACACTCCGTCTCTTTGTGCTTTTTCTCCTCAGCTTGAAAAAGTCTTTTGGCTGTGGAGTCAAAAGTGACAGAGACAGGGAGGCCTACGCCGTTATGAGAGCCGAGTACAAGAAGCTGGGTCGCATGACGTTTGCAGAGGTGGCCGTGCTCATCATCTTCATCCTGCTCGTGCTTCTCTGGTTCTTTAGAGAGCCGGGCTTTTTCCCTGGCTGGGCCACCGTGCTCTTCAATCAGGAAGATGCGTAAGTAGCATGATTTAATCGAAACTATTAGCAGACGTATTATTAACAACGAAACCTGTGAAATCAGTAAGTTATTACAAAATAGACTGAATGAGACAGGATTCTTCAAGTCTGCCCGTTCCAGTAATCTTATTTATCTGGCTCGGATTTAGCTGGAGTATTGTGAGGAAATGTGTAAAAAACTAACTAGGAAATAGAATTTTGTGGTGTCAGGTATTATTTCCAAAACAAAAACTTGTAGTAGGCATTCGCCCGGCTCAAAATTGAGAAATCAAACATTTTGAAAGTACATAAAGTCTTAGTTTACAAAAAAAATTGGGGTTTAGCACAATAATTCACGTTTCCTTAAAAGAAAACCAGTATAGCAAACAACATTTTTTATCTACAGCAGTTTCATTATGAAAATTGAAAAGATTTGTTTTTTTTATTTTAAAAACAACAAAGATAGTAAATTAGGCCACAAGTCTAAGTCATGTCCTTTTTTCTTCTAGGTATGTGTCAGACGGAACTGTAGCCATCTTGATGTCGATGCTCTTCTTCGTCATCCCGAGTCGACTCCCCACATGTAGCGGTTACGGATACAACGATAAAGGTTGTAAAAATGTTTGTGGTCATTTGGTAACGAAATAAATTATTGTTTTTACAATATGTCCTAAACTTTAATTTGGTTAAACAGGTAAAATAGTGAAAGCCCCCAAACCTCTGCTGACCTGGAACGTGGTCCATGAGCGAATGCCCTGGAACATCATTCTCCTGCTGGGAGGAGGCTTCGCTTTGGCTGCTGGTAGTGAGGTGAACACCATATTTTTTGTATCATTTTTTTCTCTTTTATCTGTGCGGTCTGGTACAGAAGAGTAAAGAGCGGTACGGTACGGTCCAGTTAATTCTGGCGAGCGTTTCCACTCAGTTAAGCCTCATTTCCACTGAGCAGTTTATTTTCCACAATACATGCGTGGCGTAGACTGCTGTGTCACAGCGTCATCAAGAATGGCAAGGAACATTTGCAGTTCCACCGCAGACCTTGCATTTTCAATACAGACTTGTGAACAAACAGAAACGCCAAAAGCCAGAATCCTTACAAACCTAAACGTTAGCTTAAATGAGCGCAATATTGGCGCTTTCTAATGTCGTCATCACTTTCTGCCAATTAACGTGGCTGCAGCGGATCCACCCCAATCGTGCATTTCCACTTTACATTTGATAGGGCCCCCCATGAGGTACAAGATGGTACTGCTTAATTATACCGGACCGCTCAGTGGAAACGAAGCTTTAGATAAACCTAAGTGAAATCAAATAGGAATCCATTGTGTGTCCTAAAACAATCCAAATGTAACCCTTGGTGCCATCATGTTTCGGCTACTTTCAGGTGTCGGGTTTGTCCGTGTGGCTGGGAAGTATCTTAACACCTCTGGAAAAAATCCCCCCGTTTGCCATCTCCATCCTGCTCTCCCTGCTCGTCGCAACCTTCACTGAATGCTCCAGTAACACGGCCACCACCACGCTCTTCCTGCCCATCCTGGCCTCCATGGTAAACCCAAAGCAGATCAAACATCCTTTGTGTTTTTTTGCAACAACATTCTCATCTGCATTGTGCTCTGTTATTTAGGCCACTGCTATTAAGATTCACCCTCTGTACGTGATGCTGCCCTGTACCATCGCTGCATCTTTGGCCTTCATGCTACCTGTGGCCACGCCCCCCAACGCTATTGCCTTTTCTTTTGGAAACCTCAAAGTCATAGACATGGTGAGAATTATTTGTATAAATTATTATTATCTTTAGTTTAACAACTTCTTCATTGTTTTTTTTCATTCATTTCCCAAAAGACAAATATTTTAAAATGCATTTTTTAATCTGTTCTGATCCGTGCTCAACTTTCTCCTCTTCCAGGTGAGAGCTGGCTTCATGCTGAACATCATTGGAATCTTGTGCATTAATTTAGGCATCAACACCTGGGGATACTCCATGTTTGACATGGGCACCTTCCCTCAGTGGGCTAACCTCACAGTCAATCAACCTTAAATGAGAGCAAGACAGCTAATGTGACTTTGAAGAATCTCTTTTTTATGAGGCCCTCAAGGCTCATTTCTGTTTGACAGAAATTATTCGCACGTGGTGACGCACTGAGGACGAGCAGAGCTGCTTCACGGGGCAAAATATTTGATCGTTCTTAGTCATGGGGTGCTCTGCATCATAAAAAACAAAAAGCAAACAGTTTGAGAAATCTGTCATTTTAAATAACCAAACTTGAAATCTTAATGCTGACACCAAGGATTACAGAATACTGCTACTTAAAAAAAGTTTTTGAACTTTTAAAAGACTTTAGCGCTTCTTTTGTGTTCAGAATTGATTGATATGAGTCAATTAACTGCAGCAATATTTGTCCTGCAACAAAACAAAACAAGGATAATAGATAGGGGCTTTTCCGGGGATATGTTTTCCTCCATGTGTTGTCATCTTGTCCACCTGTTTATCATTCACAGATAATGCACGAGTGATTATTTCAAATTGCATGACAGTTATGAGCAGCGCTCTGTTTGTAAGATGATAAGAGTAAATTATTTGTGTCGGTTATGTAACTTATTGCTGCGGTCCTTTAGTTTGATCGTAAGTTTTTTTTTTTATTTTTAGTTACAGATTTTGTATTTTCGCTTGTGTGTTTGACAAACTTTCATCTCAATCTACTGTATATTTCCACATTGAGTTATATGGCAGTTATTCACTTGTCTTGTGTTGCCAGATCTTGATAGAGCCGCGAGGACATTGAGGGGTTATTTCTTTGGGAAAAAAGAGGGAGAAATTTTTTATGACAATTACCTTGAACGGATAATGGTTTGGAGTGTTGCACAAAAAAAGAAAAACAAAAACTATTGACAAATTAGGGAAATAATCCTGTTATTCCTTATGCAGAAATGCACCTTTTTGCTTTATAATAAAACAAACTTTTAATAAATTGTGATAGAAATTAAATCTTTTGGAGCATTTCAACACACAAACCTAATGTGCTGCTGTCTAAGCCAGAATTTGCTCTGGTCTCCACAAATAACCATGTTACGTCTCGTTCCTTTACCAGGTCACTTTTTGTTGCCCTGGAGAAAATAAAAAAAAAAAGAAAGCAATGCAAACATGCTCTTTACCTCTGCATTATATAAAAAAAGAACCACAAAATAGCTCAGGTTGTCAGGTTTGTTGTGGATGTTCTTCGCTTTCCTGCAGAAATTTTCAGATTTTTCAGCCATAATCAGTTTCTCTATGGTTAAAACAACAAAAACTTTAAGCTTTGAGGAAGGTGAAGTGCAAATCCTAACCAGAGAGGTGCTAATAATAGTGTAAAGTGAGTAACCATGAAAGGGTTGGTTGAAGAATAACAGTGAGATAAGGTGTGATTGCAGTGAAGGTCACTTTTTATCACACTCATCAAAGAGAATGTAATAAAGTAAAAGTGCTGAGGACCGAAGCACAATGTCCCTGGACAGATATGTGTTTCTCATTACATGTGGTGCATGAGCTTTGGATGTGTTACCTGGAATAAAGCATCACTTTGCAGAGAGTGGGACTCCTTCTTTCTCTGCACCACCACACCACATTAAAAGTCCAATAAATCTTTATTTTGCTTTTGTTCAATCACAGCAACATTCAAAAACTTGATTCATAATCCTTCATTAATCTCTATGTGCGTCACGTTTATGGAGGAAACAATGAAAT
>NC_050525.1:19216832-19252366 GCF_002922805.2 Oryzias melastigma | reverse complement strand
TTTTCCTGCATTTAGTTTTTTTCTGTGTTTTTTTTTTATCTGGATACTTCTGAGTCACAGGAAAGTTCAGTCAATTGAGATCAAATCAACACTCTAAGATCCAGATCAGTGGAATGTGCCGGACACAAAAACACATGAAAACTGTCAACGACAATACTTGAACACAAACACGAACAGTCGGAGAGACTTATTGTGCTACATTCCTGTTTCAAAACACAGCAGAGAACAATCCTGCTCTTTTTAGAAAGTTTTCGATGATCAAACATTGACTCGGACATGGAAGGTGCATCTTTGTAAAGTTTCTTGGCATTTTTTCATCACCCCTGGCAACGAAATACAAAACTGGAGAGTACAGCTGGAGTATAGATGGAATCACTTTTATCAGCTTCTGTCAAATAGGTCACATGTTAAGCAAACCAGGAAGGAGGAAATGAGAAATAGTCTGATAAGCAACTGTTTGTTCCCAGCATGAAAAAATGGGTCAAAACGGTTTGGAAAATGTGTCTTTCCAAACTAGATTCTACCATTACTGACATTAAATTTCTATTTTTTTTAATAACACCAGTTTTCATGCTTCCAATGGACAAACCTGTACAAATGCAGACACAATCATACAGGAAACACACAAGTTAAAAGCACTCACTGAATCAGGAACTCCTAAAAACACGTTTTTCAAAGTAAGATTTGATCCTAACCTGTAAGAAACTCCAGGAATTACAAAAACAAAAGATTTACACCATAATTCTCTTTATGATAGCAAACCTCATTGAATATTTTCTGCTGGTTCATCAAGTCAGAGACTTATGTGTGCGTTTGTGCTGGCACACACATATACACAAATAGATGTAACTGACGCCTTTCTATGGGATGCATTTCTCTCTGCATAAGAAAGACAGGATAAGAAAGACAAACGAGTGCTGGATTGACAGGAACTGCCACAGTTTTTCTCTTTTTTTGTTCTTGGATCGTCCATGAAATCATCTCCCGCGTTAAAGCGTCGCCTCTACGTCCCGCCGTTGTACGAGTAGTCTGCCTTGTTGTGCATCACCAGCTTATTGTCCACAAAGTAGAAGCTGTCGGATTGCGTCTCGTACGGGTGTAGGATCATCTCCCTGACTGTGAGGAGACAGAAAATAACCGACGGTGTTAAAGCCGTTAAAGCCTGCAGGTAAGGAAAAAACACAAGAGCTGCTGCTTCTATCTAAAGACTACGATTAATATTAAGACTAAAACTTTTTCCAAATATTACAACTAATCTTCCAACAGCCATGAATGCAGAATAACTTTATGCACCTAAAGAAAGTTCACTTCATTTGCAGTGGACCAAATATGGAGAGACACCAAAATTACAGGAAAAATAAAACATTATTAAAGATTTTCAATAGAATTTATAACAGATTAAATTGTTTAAGGGGTCCAGAGTCATAGTTTGCCCACTCCTGCTTTAGTGTGGCGAGCAACTAGAAATACACATTAGTTATCAAAAATGTTGTAAGCATAAAAGAATATGGCTAGAGGGATTTTAGACATAGACATATATTAACTGGAGCAAATATATCAAGATTTAAGGGGAGGTAATGAAGAATGAGGTGATGCAGAATGAGGTCCTCCTGTCTACAAATCAGAATACAAATGTGTGTTTTACAAAGTTCAGAAATCTTTTCCAGTTTTTTATGAATAGAAAATTAAGTGAAAAACATCAGAAAAACTTTTAACACAATGATGCAGATTTATTTATTTATTTTTTATTAGAAATTGAGTAGAAATTTTCAACATAGGAGTGTTTGCTTTCAAAACTGGCCTCTAGTGGTCATTTGAGGAACTGCAAACTGTATTTCTGAGTGAACTGTCAAATTCAAGAACTGAATGTCTCTGGGGTTTGCTTTTACACTTACTAAGAAAAAAACTAAAAATACAAATGATCTTATGACAGACAAATGCAAAAATGTATGTTTATGCTGATTATTCTGATAATTTGATCATCCCAACTTGACTTCACATTTGTGTGTTAAAATTCCTTTTGTGGGATTGTCTCCGATATTTAAGAGTTTCTAAATCACACAAAAAGCTGCGTGTCTGGCAGTGTTACATTTTGGAACTTTATTTCACATTTACCACAGAAAACATGATGCTTCCACATGTGTACACTTACTAATGTCCTCCGAGAGAGGTGGGAATTCGTAGATGTGTTCACAGGTGTTTTTGCTGCTCGGCATGCAGAAGCCGAACTCAAAGTCAAAACTCTTTAGCAGCTTCTCTCTAAAATAATGTCTCTCAATCATCCGGAAGTTTTCTATGGGCTTGTCTCCGACCGTGAACTCCACACTAAACACATGGCAGACAGGAAGAAGAAAATATATTTTTACACATATATGAGTAAAAGTACTGCGTTCTTGTAAATATTTATTACACGTTTTCACTCACGTGGCTCCAACTTGTCGAAGTCGAAGGAAAGCAGGGGTGAACTGGTACCGAACAAAGCGCCCTGCGTTTGGATCGATGTCCCTCCTCTCTCCAGATTTATCTAAGGAAGACATCATTTGAGAAAATAAATGTACTTCCTCTGAGAATCGACTGAAAAGATCCACAGAGCAACAGACCAATCAGACTGACGGGGGACTATTGATGACATAATTGAGGGTTAGTAACGTCCGAATTTGAAAACACTATTTTTCTATAACTCTCTCTTTGGAGGGCTAAATGTAGGGGTAGGGGAAGGATTTGGATTCAAAGTCAAATCAATTCAGAATGAAAGGAAATTAGTGCTGTATTTACAGAAGGGAGTCAAGTTGAAGTCAAACAAACGTGACTCACCTGTAGATGGAGGTTTGGTGATTTCAAACAACACCGTGCCCGTCTCCATGTCTCTAATCTTAAACCTGGTGAAGTCGATATTATAAATGTTCTCGTCTGGGCTGCACAGATAATCTGAGAAGGAAACACAATTTAAAACAAACAGTCATTTATCATGCTCACGTCAATGCAACTTTTTAAATTTTCATTCCAGTGAAAAATCGTAAAAAGAAAAATGTTATGGTGAAGCTGTAGGCCGATATCAAAATCTAGCAAATTTTATGGATCAAAAAATGGCAGAGAAGGAGAAAAAAGGACGAAAAGTCTTAAATAAAATTATAGAAAATAGCACAAACCAAGTTGACCACAGAAAATGTTTCAGATTTTTTTCTGTAACACTGATGTCACTATGGGTTCTTATGGGTTAATATTTTTTTCTAACACAATTACATACTCGGATACAGTATCAGTAACATGCTACAATGCCGTTTAATTTCTTAAACCACAAAGAAATAAGAAGCAACTTTGAGTCTTCTAATAAGAAATAAATTCTAAGGCTTTGACCTTTCAAGGCCGTAAAACCCTCTTTAAAGATCTTATCAGACGTTTGTGGATTTAGCTTCACTTTGGACAGTAAAAAGTCCAGATGTGACGTAAAGCCTCTAAAAGTTCTCTTACTTTGACCCTAAATCTAACTCTTCACAAACCGTATTTCTTGATAAGGTAAACAATGGATGACTCAAAAGAAGGATTTGCAGGAATTACCCAAAACGCTTTTCAGAGAATTCTCTGTTTACTCTTCCTGAAGGACTAACAGGTGCTGCGAAAATGCTTTGGAATGTAAGATTTATGATTGATGACACCTGAATTCATGGTAGGACACAGAAACTCCATGCAGGAAAAACGGAGATGAACGTTTTATCTTAAGTTATCTTCTTCCACAAATAAATGTTTTAATTTTTATTTTTGTAATGTTGAATGTGAATAAACAGACATGAAACTTTGATCTACGGTGGCTCTGAAGTGCAAATCACACCAATAAATCACTCAATGCTAAAACATATTAAAGATCACAACGACAATTAAAAAAAGAACAAATTATTTAAAAAAAAAAACATAAAATAAACATGTTTTTTTAAATAAAACAATAAAAAATAAAAATGAAATGTTTCTAAAAAAAAAGTATTTCGAGAAATTAAAATAAAGTTTTAAAAACAAACTAGACAAAATAGGAACTATAGGATGTTTTGCGTTGACTGATTTGTTGGTGTGATTTGCACTTCAGGGCCACCGTACAAGTCTCAAGAGGAACCACATTTCATCATAAAATTCCTGATGTCATGAATATTTTGAAAGTATATTGACACATCCTTTTAGTTAACATTTAATCTATATATTGATAAACTTCATGGTAAGAGTTGATTGTGTTAACTTCAGTTAGAATTTTGACTCAGTCACCTCAATTTGACATCTAGAAAACCTAGCAAATTACATTTAGCTTAAGTTTTTACTGAGTCATAACTTTATAGTCAATTTTTTATTCAAGAAGAATCTGAGTATTGAACTTTCAAGAGAAATAACGAAAAAGAATGTTTTATTTTTCCTCAATAGTTCAACAGTTTTTGACTGAAATGTGAAGCACTTTGAGCGTCTGGAAGCTTAACCAGCTGAGAGATCTGGTCTCTTCTGGGTTTAAAGGAGCGATGCAATAAATAAATGCCCATAAATGGAACTTTAAGCTAAATTTTCTTCATAAATGTCCTCCATCATCGGAAAAATGCCACAAGAACATGGTGAAAACACCAGAAACTATTTTCATCAGAGTGGGTCTTTAAGGTAAAATGAATAAACTCTCATCAATGACTAATTTTTACTTCCATTAAGGAAGTTGGTGCCTCTCATGAGACAACTTTAAAGACCTCATCAAATTTGAGACACTCAGACACACCTAAGAAACTAATACAACATAAAAGAGCACACAGTTTAAGCATCCTGTGTGTCACTTGTTTTAATACAATATGGTTAAAAAGTCTAACTTGATGCTCAGTGAGGCAAAAACTGACAGACTTTCCTATATATTTTTTCTTTTTAACTTAAATTTTAGCTTTTTTTAAACTGAAAAGTTGCATTAGACATACAGACGGATAACTGTGGTGTGAGATCTTCTATTCATTTCTAATGGGCTGACTTGAATGCATTTTTTCTCTTTTAGAATGAATATAATCGTAAGAGGATCTGACATAAAAGGACAAACAGGGACATTACTGGAACCCGCCCAGACTTGATGATTCAGCAGTCAGCTGTCAGTCAAAAAATGGTTAGATTATTTAAGCATTTTCACCTCAATGGTAAAAAAATCAAAAATACATAAATAAAAATATTTGAAAAATTAAAAACTCACAGAAACAAACACAGAACCCATTTAGACTTTTTTTTATATTACAAACTTCATTTTGGAGCAACTTCCAAACACACACACGCAGTAAAAAAGAGAAGTGAGTTATTTTTATTCCCCTAATCCTTCCTGCTCTCACCAGGCAGCCTCTCTGCTTATTAGAGTTCCTCAGAGCAGACACTTCCTGCTTTCTCCCTGATCCGATACGACTGACATGTGAGACCTGCATACATTTTGTAGAGTCGGTTGAAGTCACAACACACATATGAGTGGTAGTTTAAAAATGCAGAAGTTAAGGATAGTCACATCTCTGTGTCCAACCACTGGTTCCTTTTTTTTCTTGCAGCTGTTTTGGCTTCAGAAATGCTCTGACTAAATCTGTCGCCTCCAACATGCTGTCATAAAAATGGTGTCTGAGGAAGGATCTTTTTCCAGCTCTGGCCACCCATGAAGTCGGCGAGCTGTGCTGAACTCACCGCTCATCTCTCGGCCCCCACATGCCAGTTGCTTGTAATTATCATTACAACAATGTGAAGACAGCGGGCGAAATCGTTATGGATGTTTCAGTGGAGTGTTTTGACACGTGCACTCATCATCACAGCGAGTGACTCAGTAGGAAGCTGTGGAGCCTGATGTGGGACAACTATCACGGACTCAATGAAGACACATCAGGGAGAAGCTCTCACAGAGAAAGAAGCAGAGAAATTATCACCTCGATTCAAAACTCTCCACTCGCACTGCGGCTGTCGAGTCACAAAATCAAAGCAGACAGAATGCAAACTCCCACATGTTCCTGCACATGGTCAGGTTGAGTTACAGCGTGAGGCGACTTTTCCTGACTGATCCGATTCGAAGCGACGATGTGACATATTTGCTCCTGTCTCTTTCTGACTGCTGAGCTCAACTCTTCTGGCAACCTAGCAGCACTCAGCTGTGCTTGCACACACTTGCACCTCTTTGGATTAGTCTCATCACATTTTTTACCTCCAAACAATCCACAATTTAATTAGCATTTTTAAAAATGGAATATTTCCCTACAAATAATGCTTTGAATACTTATATCCTGATATTCTGAAAATATCAGTTAAGAAAGAAATAGTATCTTCTAACCACAAGTTTTTGTGGCATTTTTACAAAGCTAGAGGATTTATATAAGGAAAATAAAGGTTAAAATTTCATTTCTGAGTATTTTTTTAATTCAAATTGTTGTAAATCATGAGCAAACTGAATTGGAAAAAGCTTTTACGTGTGACGTAGAAGCTACAACGGCAAGCCACAAGCTCCCTGCTCCGGTCCATATTCGTCTTTGCTTTCCTCGTCCAAGCTGGCTCTAAACTGTACAGCTGGATAGCTCTAATGTTGTTGCAATTTTTGTTGCACTGATAATGTTAGGTTGGGGTCGTGAGGGGCTGTAAGCTAGTGGAAGAGAGTGTAAACAAAGGGATGATAGGAGATGAAGGCAGGCTTACTCTGACCCAACAATCCACCTGTAACTCAAAGGCTAATGTCTGCTGATCTGCAGAAACTATGTCCAAGACAACTAAGATTAAAATAGCATCATCATAACTAAAAGAGCATCTGGAACTCCAGTAAATATTCAAATATGACAACTTTTAAAATTAAAAATTATTTCAAAAAGATAAATGATTAAATGAAATATCAAAATTATTAAATATAAAGTCTCTGGTAGGTTATTTTGCTGTTTTGAGGACTTTGCTAAATCTGATTTTGTGAAGAAGTATCTCAGAAGAAGTGAAAAAGACTCTTTACCATTTTACTCAAGCCAGTAAACACAAGTACTGAAGCAAGTATTAATGAGTAATGAACCTAAAGTGGATCTAGACGCCTTTGTCATTCTAAACTGATGATGCTTTACTGGCAAAAGGGAGAAGTCAAAGTTAAAAGAAGGAAATTGTGTAAAGAACACATTTATTTGTGTTTACACCACATCAACAGATCCTTTGCTCCCTGGCAAAAAAAAGTTTGAAAATAGTGCAGAAAAGTTGTGGTCAGTACAGCGACAAAAGGTTATTGCCTCAATCTGAACATTATTTCCATTTAAAGAGTTATCAACGAATATGAGTGAAGCCTGCTCAAACTAAGACAAACAACGTTTATGGAATAAACTGGGAACTATGAGCTACAGACAAAGATAAAATGTTAAAGTCCCATTAGCAGTTAGGTTTGTGAAATGTGTTCTCTACATTAGACCCTCCCCCTGGGGGAGTGGTGAACTGCAGACACAGCTGCGCCTTGGAACCATTTGGTGGTTTAACCTCTCAATCTTAATGCTGAGTGTAAAGCATGGAAGCACTGGGTCCCATTTTAAGACTTTGGTAAGACTTGGCCTGGATTTGAACTCACAACCTTTCAGTTAATAAAATCCATAAATACAGAACTTATTCTACTACAACAAGCTGTACTTTCATCTTTTAAAAGCTCTTAAGCATCAGCAAATTCACATTTCTGGTCTATTTTGAGTTTCTTTTTATTTTGATTTAATCATTTTCAAACTAGAATCTCATAAAATACTTTAAATAATAAAGTAAGAAGTAAGCAGTTACTGAAAATGAAAAATTAAATTAGGCACAGAAAGTATTTTATTTGACAGAAAATGAAATCTGATGCGTGAAACTCCACCGGGAAATCTCTCTGGTGGAATCTTTGTGAACTTTTTCCTTTTAAATAATCACTCAATTTGTTTCAGACGACAACTATTCTTTTCTGGAAGGGAAGGGACAGTTTCACAGGCTTTTGTGACAATGAGATTAACTGTTGAGAAACACATTTTAAAAAGGGAAGAAAAAGTATGGAGGAAAAGGAAATGTTTGACCACACTTTTGTTCTGCTTCTAGCACGTCATTTAAGAAAAAGTCAATGTAAGAAATTTGTTTTTCTTTTACTACCATTAACTTCTTTGTATTGACTGAACCAGCGGACCATAAACAGTCAAATTTCGAGGTTGTGGTATGATAATTCAGTCAAAAGATCTGAGGAACCTTCTGAGTGTGTGTCTCGATTTAAGAGATCACTACATGAAACCATATTAAAGGCTTATAAACAACACGCACGCTGGCTAAAATAACAGCTGACACTGATAATGGGATCTAGTTGAGTGTGTCCCACTTTAACGGAAAACAATTCACTCAAACATGAGGGCACAGAAAAGGTTTTCCTTTATTATTTGGAGGCTGAGTGAATATAGATTTTTTTTGTGAATATTGTTTGGCTTTTTTTCAATCTAATGTTAAAAAATTGCCAATTTCTGTTTTTTATTTAACTTTGAAAAACAAATTTTACCCAAAACTAATGACTAAAATATTCCAATGCTCCATTTTTACATTAAAACTACAACTTTTGACCAAAAAAAGATAAATAAACTTGACGATAAATGAGATTAAAGCATCAAAATGAATCAAAGCTTTGGAGTTTTCTTATAATATATGACAAAGCAACAAGCCTGAAAGCATATCCTTAAAGTTACACATAAATGTTTCTTTATCTCAATCGTTGAAAAACCAATTATAGAATTATTCTGACCTGGAAAAAAAAGTCATACCTACAATAAAAAGATCTCACAGTGCTAAAATCAACAGTTTTACTCCCTTTCTAACACTTCCCAGAGATGTTTCAAATCAGACTAACTGCAAACTATCATCCCCCTAACCTGCATTTAAACCCAAATTTCCTCTCAAATATCATTTACAGTTTCAGCCAGGCAGCATTTGCAGCAGCACAACTGAATTAAGGAAGTCTGACAACAAAGATGGCCAATCCAGTTAGATGGGAGAATGAAGGCACTTACGCAGCTCACGTGGGCTTAATCCGGTTTAGTTTCTCATATGAAGGCACATCCAGCTAATCACTGGAGGGAGGGAAGCAGTGAAGATGAGGACCGAGAGCGAGTGAAACAGCATTGGAGGAGATGAAGGAAAACTCACTGAGAGCTCCCAATTATTGCTTTTGGTGAAATATGATTAAAAAATAAGCTATTTGTTGCTGCATTATCAACCTGTACTGTCAATTAAATTGTTTCTGGTATTCATATGATTGTTTTAATTAAATTTACAACATGAGAAAACGTAAATTTAAAAAATTAAAAGGTGGATGACTTTGAGATCTGTTCCACATTTAACATCATAAAAGTAGGATGTAGAGGCGACATCTATTCTTTTTTTTTGTCCTTGAGTAAAAAGACGCATCTTTGTGTGAGGACTTCCCCACTTTCACAGCCTATCTGTGCCACTGCAGGAGGCGCTGGCCTCATTTCATCACCTGTTAGCCCATTTAACTTCAGAGAATTTTTAGATGAATCAGACCTGAACCAGCATTCTGCAGCACGAGACAACTGAGACACTTCAACTCTGAATCTTTTAGGGACGCAAATTCGTTTTTCTGGTCAGTTTATATTAATAATAACAATAAGAAGATGTTTTGTGTGGGTGAAAATCATTAAAAAATGTGCAACTATAGTCAAAAAGGGGATAAAAGAAAATTTTTAAATAGAAAATTAAAAAGTTTGAAGAAATTTTGTATTTTTTCTGGAGTCAGAATTAAAAATGAACACTTTTCAAACTTTAAAACAAAATTAAAAAAAAAACACGAGGAGAAAGGGAAAGATCACAACAGAAAAAAGTTAGGAAAATATTGGTTAACATAAAAGCTGTGCATCGCTAATGTCTACCAAGACTAGCCTGAACACAAGCTAGCAACGCTGTACAGATATTCCTTTTAGATCCTATCTAAACTTTATGAAACACATAAATCTTTAATGCAACAAATGTTACACAGTTCATGTGTTTTACAAGACGTGTCAGTAAAAGGGAAGCTGTGGTTTTATCACAGCGGTCATGCTACGTTAGCAAAAAAAGACACGCTTGTTAAACTGCTACAGTTCCCATCCAGACTCAGCAAACAGACAGCTGTCCCACAGTTAAAACTGCAAATGTCTCCAGTTTGAGCTTTTATACAGCAATCACTTAGCGAATGTTGTTACTGTATAAGATAGCAGATGCGTGACAGAAGAATTTACATGTTTCTGTGCTCGTGTGGAGAAAGCAAGCAATGTGAGAGGAGAAAATGTCCTCATCTTCTTTATCTGTAGAGAGGAAAACCTAATCAAGAAGTACATTTGAACCCTATTCAATTTGGATTCAAGAGTAAAGAATTTGACTCAAATTCTGGTTTAAAACTTCCATTTGCAAATCATTTTTAAAAAAGAACAGTTTTCAACATAATTTGTAATTTAAAATGACTAAAAGTGGAGTTTTCATTGTTTGTTTGATAGAAAATGATAAGAAATACAATTAAGTGATAACTTATAAAGGCATTTGAGGAATCAATTGTAGTTTTCAATTTTTAACTCACTTTGCTAAATTGGTTATTTTACAAAAACGGCTCAATTTGGAAAAAAATTCCTGCTAACTTTATTATAACCCAACAGGCAAACAACTTTTAAAAATAAACATTTATTTGATTTGTTGTTTAATACAATGGAGAATTAGGACCACCTAAACAAAAAATGAGATATTATACGTTTTTTTTCTTGGAAATTTCTAAATTTATGAGATTAAAAGTAGTAAATTTACAAGAAAATCTTTGGCGTCAAAAGTTTGTCTATGACTTTTAAAGTTATAAATAAACAACTTTTTTCTTATAAATTTACAACATTTAAAGTCGTAATTTCAAAAAAAATGTTTTGTTTGTAAACTGGCTGTTATACTCAGTTGCACTTTAAAATGCTGCTAACAGAAAAAAAAAACTATAAAATTGGGGGTATTTCAGGGTGACATTTTTTTATTCTAATTTTTTGCAGACCTGTTTGATAAAACAGGAATCATAAGATTCAAGGTAAGAATGCTCTATAATGAATAACTCTGAGGTGTTTGGTTAAGAATTGAACATTTCTGTAAACTTTGTCCTCAAATAACATAATATTGTTGCTGGGTATTTTTTAAAAAAGTTTTTAGAAGCAACATTTTTACTTAGTTTATTTTTCTCTATTATGTAAAAAATATTTTAGTGAGAAGCAATAAAAAATAAAAAATGGACCACAGGTAAAATATGAAGTTACTTTATAACTTTGTATGAACTCTGCTGCAAGATAAAGCTCAGACCTGAATACATCAGCAAAAATGAAAAAAAAAGATTCACCTTAATTCACATTCAAAACTTTTAGAATGGAAAATTGCAGATAAAACATCTAGAAAAAAAGTGTTTCCTTTTTGCATTGTGGGAAGGAGTGTGATCTCCACCCTCTATAATGTGTAAAGTTAACAAATTTGTCAAAGCGAATGTATACATTTCTCCACTAATTTTATATAAAAAAAGCCCATGCTTGAACAATATGATGGACCATACGGGGCACTTATTAGTTCGTTAAGAGTTGGAATGTTGGTAACCATAGCAACAAATCTAATGAGTCTAAGTTCAATGTGTTAAAAGAGGGAGATGAAAAATGAAATTACCTCTACAAAGTTAAAATGTTGCATCTGAGCAGATGTCAGTGTCAAACAGAAACACACACCACTCCCCTGTGCTGTGATAATGTTATTGTTTAGGGTCTTTCATTTGATACAAATCTGTATTTCTTTAGTTTTGTTGTTGCAAAAAACTAATAGAATCCCTTTAAAAGCTCAACATGAGAGCAGACTAAAATAAGCAATAAATCAGTGTGTTTAAAACCATAACGTTGTATAAATGATATATGAAGAATTCATTATAAATCTGTCATTTGCCATTGTTCAGTTAGATTATATCTGAACTGATTGGAGCAGTAATTCTTATTGGAGCTCTAAATCTAGTGAAGCATTAGCACTTAAAAGCCTTATGTGAGAATATGATTGAGCAGATACTAAGTTTTCTCATTCAATTTATCTTTAAGACCCATAATCCCTTCTGGATTTCCAGTAATTCAACATAAATCGTTAAATATTGGGAGATGTTAGGTGGCAAAGAAAACTTTTAAACTTTTAATTTGTTCTCTAATTAATCAATTTTAAACTCTATTCCGACATCCCTGCATTGAGATTTTGTCTAATATACGAAAGATGAGCAGCAAAAGTGAAAAAATACAGCCTGAATGAGGTCATTCATGTTACAGGGCAGATAGAATAAAGTACATTTCTAGAAAACCTGAAAGTTTTTACAGCAGACAACATCCTCATCGGAACTTTTTCATAAGAAGGAAACTTTGCAGACTCTTTTCTCCTTAAGAATCTGCTGGAATTACGTTGATCGTGTTAATGGTTAAAAAGTTACAGCATGTTAAAGAGTTTGTGTTAAAGCATCACCAGGTGTTAAAAGGTTAAAGTGAATTAAATTACGTTTTCACCTCAGTAATACTAAAATCTCCAAAACTAATACGACAGTAATTCAGCATTTTTCAACAATCTGTGTGAGTCAATAAAACAAGAAAACTGATTTATATATTCGCTTTTTACCCAGATGAGAAACTTTCAGATATTTGTATTTATTTGTCTGTTAAATGTTGCTTTTTGTGAGTGTTGATCTAAAAATAAATCAACTCTCTATCTAAAGTCCTACACTTTCTGGGGTCTGGTAAGATGCTAAAATTATATTTAAAAAAAAAAGTTGTACGATGAGGTTACGATACAAATGAGGACAAGGTTTTTACAGTCATAAATTAAGATTTTTTTATAATCAGTTTAAGTATAATGATCATGTACTGATTATTACCAGTAAGTTTGCCTCTAATTCTGAGAAACACTTTAAAAATGGCAAATTAACATTCAGCTATAAAATGTTGACTCTTCTTAAAAGTCATGAATGAAGCTGTTTGTCGACGCTATTAAAACATCATACTTCTTCTCTTTTCTGGTAGAGTAAATTAGACTTTTTTTAATCTATTTTTTTACATTTTTTAATCCAAATTAGACAGTTACAGTATTGTAACAGGTTTTAACGGATGAATATTTTTTTTTGTTCAAATAAACCCCCCAAAAAGTTAGAAAATGTGTATTTTTTTAAATCAAGAAGCTATTTTTCTTTACTATTTGAGTAAAATTGGTTTAAAAAAAGGCATCTAGATGAAATAGTTCCTAAGGAAACAAATGATTAATCAACAAAGCCAGAAATAACTTTTAATTGCATCAAGAGAGGAACAAATCGAAGTCTTGGGGTAGCTCTTCTAGATGCTCTGAGCGTCCCTATTGAAGCAACAGAACGATTATGTGGTTCTTTCAGGAAAATTTGAATGAACCAGTCAACAGAGTTTAGATTTCATTCTGTCTGAGTAGATATTGGCTGCAGCTTGGTTTGATCACAACATAACAAGACAAATGAAGGATGATTTAAAACTTTTTCATAGAGCTTTTACAAAATGTATTTATTTATTTAATATTTAAGCTAAAATTAGTCCGTCTCTCTAAAAATAAAGGACTGTCCTGACTTAGATCTGATGTGCTGTTTATATCATGTCATTCACATGGGAATTTGTGGAAAGAAAAAAAAACAGACGTAGACAAAACAATGTTTTTTTTTTTTTAAAGTTCAACAATATCATGAAAGCATTATTATTATTGTTCATCTCCTTATAGCTGTGAGCGGAGGAAAAGAAGGAGAGCAGGAAGTGTGTGGGGGATGCAAGCTCAGCTGGTCCTAACCAAGCGGGAGATGCTTCTCGTTGCCATAGCAATTCAAGCATGCATCCACGTTGCTGTGGTGATTCATACATGCCTGTTCTTGCCTCTAGCATTGTTGTTTCAAGACGGGAAAGTGGGACCGTAATTGTTTCGATAATTAACATGTGGCAGATCGAGTCTGAATAAATTCAGCAGTTGCATTCAACTTTTTTAGCAGCCAAAACAATTTGGAAAAGCCAATGACAGCATGCCACATTTACCGGTACGTATCCATCAGATAAAATTCAAAAGACGATACCATGTTGCTTCAGTCAAATTCTAAAAGGCCTTTTTTTTTTAAATAGCTACAAGCACATCCTGCAGTGTGCTTGTAGGTTAGCACACTCCTGTAATGTAACTGGGTTGTGTAAGCTGCCTTTAAATAGTCAAATGTCCTTCTGCCACCTGTTAACTAACTTAGATGTAGATGTTCTCCTGTGCATTAGAGCTTCCTGGAGATTTAAAGGTGTGACATAATAATATTTTAAAAAGAAAATCTCAATGAAGTTGCATGCAATGTGACTTTAACTGGGAAAAGTTTTGAATGTGGTGCATTATTAAACATTTTTGGGATATTCTTCTGATTTCATTTAAAACTAAAGAAAAAAAAAACACAGGAAATGTTTGAATAACTTATTTTCTAAATAATAATATTGCATTTTATTGCATGTCAAACATGCCCATACAGATTCCTGCAGGATCTTGTGTATTTTGGGGACTCCTCACATGATTCTTGCTTAAGGGTTACACGCAAGAAGTGAGTGGGTTGCTCAATCGACTGAACGGGGTCTCCAGATTACATAAACGAGGAGACATGATGTGGAGCATGAGTCATCCAGGAGCAGCAGAACTTACTCTCTGTGATCTTCTGCAGACCCAGCACATCCTCCGGGCTGATCAGCGCGTTGGCCAGCAGGTCCTCCTCCGTGGTCTCCGGGACGCCCACCTCGGCGGAGTGGCAGCCTTTCTTCACTTTCATCGCCGTCTGCTTGGGGCTGCTGGTGCCGCTGCTGTCGGTCCCTCCGGTGTCTCTGGCTGGATTGCTACCGGCAGGCTGCTTAATGCTTGGCGGCTCCTGGCTGTTGCCTCTGTTGGTACAAGAATAGCTCATTCTGCGCTCCTCCTCCTCCTCCCCCCTCTCCAAGATACAAAACACTTGTCTCCCCCCTCCCTCCCTCCTTCCCTCAGTGGAGGGTGCTCTCTGTTATCCGGTGCTTAATTCAAATCCGCTTCGTCTCTGTGATCTAACAGTCTGCGAGCAAACAAGCCACGCTTGCTTCTGCTTCTGCTGCGTCTCCGAGCGCGCGCCTGCTCCTCCGCGACCACGTCACGAGGAGCGAGAGGGAAATTATTTAAATGTAAAAAGAGAGAGAGAGAGGGGGCAGATGGTTTGCAGCCGTCAAAGAGGAGGAGGAGGATGAGAGAGAAAAAAAGGGGGAGGCTCGGTCGTGCAAAGAGCGGCTGGTGTTTCTGCGCACCGTCTGCGCTGCAGCTGAGCGCCGCGCGCGCAGCGGCGCACGCGAGCTAATTGTTTCTGAGCAATCACAAACAACACATGAGGGAAGCGCAGGAATGAAAGACTTTTATTTTGACATAAACGAGTTTTGGGATTCAGAAAATGCAACAAAACAATTCATTATTATATAATTTTTGAATAATTAGTTTTAATCAAAAATGGGGGTACAAACAAACCATCAAACAAAAATATGTTGGTTCCTCCTTTTAAAGGAGAAAGAAACATCTAGAAACATATTAGTCAAGACGTGTGTAATATTCTTCTGCAAATGTAAAATGCAAAATGTGGATTTTTTTGCTTTAAAACTCATATAATTACTCTACAATTCAAACTCTTGTTGACTGTTTCAACTGCATCTTGACTATAGCATCAACACTTTGATCGAAAATACAAACTAAATTAATTGATTTAAAATAATATATATTTAAAGAAAAAGTTTAAAATCCACCCATTCATAAAAAATCTCTTTTGGGCGTCACAAGGTTGCTGGAGCCTATCCTATAGGCAAAGGTGGGATGCAATCTGAACAGGTTGCCAGTCTGTTGCAGGGCCACTCACCCATGAAGCAGGTTTTTGGACTGTGGGGGGAAGCTGGAGTGCCTGGAGAAAACTCCCACAGTTTCAGATCAACACATGCACACTCCAGGATAGAGTAACAATTATGAAACATGTTTTTGGACTATGTGCCCAAGAATATGTAAAGGACCTATATGGGAGTCAAACCTCACTGTGAGGCAACAGTGCAAAGCATTCCACCATCCTGCAGCCTTTTTGATGAATTCATTAAATAACTGCAGAAAACTGTGTATTACTGACAGAGTGAACTCAGCTTTAAGTAATGTGAATTGGATCCATGTGTGTCAGTAGTTCTCTAACTTCTTCATCACTCTTTCCAACAAAAAAACAAAGGAACTAGTTGAAGAACTCTTGTTATTTTTATTCTACATGTGCAACTCTTTAAAACGGAGAGTTTCTGTACTCAATACCCAGAATTCTTTGCTGTCTGAACATGAAGAAACATCAGTCCTTTAGTAAGTTACATATCTGAAGTTTAATTTTTAACCTTATCATTTGATTTTGGGATCATGATTAGAATATTTTGCTTAAGAACAATTAAGCAGATTCTCTTTTGTCTGATCATACTCTCATATTTGTCAGATACGTTTGACTCACCCATTTTCTCCCAACATGGTGACCACATTAGAGTTGAATGATTTATTCAGTAATGCAAAACAATGATCACTAACCTATACACTGTTGATTACTAACATAATCAGAAAATGCAGAAGATAAAGCGGACAAGAGCATAAAACTGATGATAAACAGGTCTTAACAATGTTTGGGGATATTTGTCTTTGTGTGACTCACTGGAAAGTCTAATGACACATAATTATCCATCACTCTGCAGAAGCACTTTGTGGGACATGACAATGAAATGCTATTAAGTTAATAGCAACCTAAAGGAGAGAAATAGAACAGGAAGCAGATACATTTAAAATGATTAAAACACTGACAATATGGCTAAGATCCCATCTATTGCAAACCAGTTTACTTATAGCTTGCTTTATAAAATATTTAGATTTAGATTGTTTTTTTCCTAATAGTTAAATGCTATGTTAGCATCCCTAATTATTAGTTTTAATGACGGAAAACTCAAATCACCAGAAGCAGTTAAAAAGTCAAATACAAATGAAACAAAGTCCCTCAGGTGAAAAAAAATATTTAGAATTGTATTTTCAGTGCATTTTTTTAATTTAATTTTTACACCTGTTAGCCCTTGGTGTGGTCTGTTGTGATTGCAGTTTTGTTTCCATCACTTTATAGCACACAGTAATTTTTTGTGGTATATCTGCTTTAATGTTTGCCTAAAACTCACATGTGCTCATTCAAAGTGGGCTATATGGAGGGCTCTTCACATGCTGAGTCCGCACGTCCCTTTGTCACGTCTGAGCTGCTGCTGCTATCATCAGCAGAAACACACACATACATGTATCCCTTTCTTGTCACATTCCCATCCAAATGAGTCTACTTTTGCTTCCCCAATTGTTCTCATTTGATTTTAGCTAACACCACAATGATATCACTTTCTCCCAATCTGTGGTCGGTACGATCAGGGAAATATGTGTCCATGTATACGACCACATTCAAATGCAAACACACCGACGGAGAGTCTGGCCATTGTGCTGACCTCAGTAGGCCATTCCTAAATGTTTATTGTTCAGTGTTGCAAGAGGAAAGCAGAGGCTGAATGTGCCGCATGTACCGACCAGCTGCTCGCTCTGCTTTCACTGTCACACAAAGAAGAGAAAACACTGATGAAATGTGGGAACCTTGAACAACATGTTTTCTGAAGATACAAGTTTGCCATAGATTATTTGTTTTAGATATAAGAATGAGACTTTTCAGTTAAATTGTTTCTTTTTTTCAGTTCATCTTGTGTTTATTTATGTGTTGTGGTCTAAAATAGAGTCAAGCCAAAAAAATTTTCGTCGTACTTTCTTCCACTGATTTTCAATATTATTATTATAAGCTGTATACATTTTTACAAATCATATCAAGAGTTCATACTTTTTTTTATTTACCAGATCTGTTTATTCAATAGTACTTCTTTGTTTGGAATGAAGAAAAACTCATGCAACTGATTCATCCAAAAGTGAGGTTCTTCATTTGCTTGCAAGTGAACCCTGGTGTGATTCACCAAGAGTGAAACTGTAAACAGACCATCCGGCAGATCAAAAACAGAAACAGAATGGAGAACGTGAAGATAATCATCAATATATGAAAGCTGGAGGACTACAGAGTCGTATTTATCTTTATAAAGAAGAAATAGATGGATTTATTCTGTCAAGGTAGACAAGTGATTTACACTTCTTCTTCTTTTTCTACTGTTTACCAGCCCATGTCCGCCACCTATAGATGGAAGAGAATTTATGCAAAACATTAAATATATATATATATATATATATATATATATATATATATATATATATATAATTATATCTGAAAGCACACTGCAATTATTATTTTTTCCTCTATTTTCAATTTTTAAATACAATGACAAAAAAGTCAAAAAGGATAATTATTTTCTTTTTTTTTATATAGGTATATCTAAATATTATTTTACCCAGAAATCCCATTGAGATTAGATCTCTTTTTCAAGGGAGACCTGATAAAACTGATAAAAACAGATACAAATGTTGAGTTGGGTGCAACTTTACTGTTTTAAATTCAGTCACATCCAGTAAACAACATCAAAATATATACCAAATAAAATCAATTAAAATAATGAGGCATCCTCATTTCTTTTTTACAAAAACTAGTAGTAATGAGTATTATTGATCTAGTGATTGATTGAAGTTCAGTTGCTTTGTTTTATAGTTGTTTAGAAATCCAGACTTGATCAAAGTGCAAAACATTCAAGAAATTAGAGGAAAAAAAATACATAATCAAAAATATAATACTCTTTTACATGAAAAACTTTTTACACATTATGACAAAGATAGGGACTCAATATGCCTGTTTGGTGGCACTGAAAACAGCTTTAATCAAATCTCCTCTTTGAAAACCATCAACTAAGATTTCTCATTTCTGGTTATTATCTCCAAGTGTTTCTTCAAGTTCTTATATGTCAAAATAGGAGAGTAACTCATATTGGGTTTGGCAGTTTTTTTTCTTCCCTCTGACATAAAGATTTACCTCAGAGGTGATGAACTATGGCTGTGCACCCTCTTTGTGTTTGCATGAATCAGTGTGAGTCTGTGTGTTAACCCCTCTGCTGCTCACACAACAAAACAATGGTGTCCAAAGCAAAGTGCTGACATGAGCCCAGGCGTTCCTGCTGCCCGGCCCCCAACACCCGTAGGTGTATATATACCCCTATATGCAAAGTCTCTGCAAACGGTTCAGTGGACACCCTGCGACACACAGCTCACCGGTTTGGGTAGGTTAAACCGTGTTCATTTCATTTTTGTCATTTATTCATTTCTAAAGCACCGTCCACCACCAGTCAAGGAGGCCCAAAGTGTTGTAATAATGCAATACAAGTTTACCAACTCATAGATATTTAGTAGATTGGGCTTTTGATCAATTTGTTCTCCAGGAACAGGGACTCATTGATGAATGAAATTAAGCAAAAGTACATTTTTTTGCCAGAGTTTCATCTTAAACAGGAGTTTGAACATAATTATTGGATTTTAGGTCATCCCAGTGGTCATGAGGGATCTTTTGGAAAGAAAATTTGTGGCAGAAAACTCAAAATAAACAATTTTACTGTCTATATCAAAAATCTTGTAACATTTTCTTGTTTTTTTCACTTCAGGTACTGCTGAAAAAGAAGACAACATGGCTCTGACAAACCCCATGCCCATGGGCCCCTGGAAGGTGATTTCCCCTCAGTTTTAATGCTTATTTTTTTTGTCTTTAGTCTCATCAGAAAAATAAATACATTTTGTGTGTGGATTTCAGATTACCGTGTACGATCAGGAGTACTTCCAGGGCAGGCGTATGGAGTTCACTGCCTGCTGCCAGAACATCATGGAGTGTGGGATGGAGAACATTCGCTCCCTGAAGGTCGAGTGTGGAGCGTATGTAGAATTTCTCCTGCCTTTGGCAAAAGTGAAGCGGTTTTTGGTACCAGTCATGTCAGGTCCTCCTTTTTTTTAATATTTCTTTGGATTCTGTCTCACAGCTGGGTGGGGTACGAGCACTCCAGCTTCTGCGGGCAGCAGTTCGTCCTGGAGAAGGGGGACTACCCTCGCTTCGAGGCCTACAGCGGCAGCAACTCCTATCGCATTGAGAGGATGCTGTCTTTCAGGCCCATCTGCTGCGCTGTATGTTCATTGTAGCTCACAAACTGCTAACCCTTTGAATCCACTCATTCTAATGATGTTTATTCCTAATTTCACAGAACCAGAAAGAGTGCCGCATGACTATCTACCAGATGGAGAACATGATGGGTCATCAGTTTGAGCTGTGTGATGATTACCCATCTCTGCAGGGCATGGGCTGGATGTGCAATGAGGTGGGATCCATGATGGTCCACTGCGGCGCGTAAGTTCATTCTCTTGATGCAAACTTTACAAGCCTAAATAAACAATATTTGTTCACTGAATTGATTTGCCTTGTTCTTTTAGCTTTGTGTGCTACCAGTACCCCGGTTACCGTGGCCACCAGTACATCATGGAGTGCGACTGCCGCGGAGGAGAGTACAAGTGTTACCGTGAGTTTGGCTCCCACGCCCAGACTCCCCAGATTCAGTCTATCAGGAGGATCCAGCACTGAGAGGGAGGTGCTTCTCTCGCTCCTCATTACCTCCTTCCTTTCTCGCCTCCTGCACTTCGATCCTCCTCCTCTCCTGCAACCATCATCTCCCCAGCTTTGCTGGTCCAGTTAGTCAAAGCAGGATCCTGGACTGGTCTTCAGGCTCGTACTGACGTCAATGGGTCCCTGCACCTTTGCTTTTTTCTCTCATTTTTTTTAAAGAAAATATCATTTGGAAAAGGAAAAAACGATTTAAAAAAGACAGGGATGAAAAAGTTGAAAAAGAAACAGCACCTCTGCTCCTTCTTTGCTCTTTTTTATCTCCAACCATTGATGACATCATTTTCATCGTCCTTGTCCGCTGCATCAATACGACCACCCCGCTCCTGTTACTGTGATACACATGACTGCCTGTGTTCAAGACGATGAATAAAGAGAACGAACAAAGAGACAGAAATATTCACGATATCCACATGTACTTCAGTCGCAGCTGTGTGGTCTTTTCTTTGTAATGATTCTTTAACAAAGCAGGCTTTTTGGCACACACTCAAAATTCTCGTGCAAGCATGAATCAATGTGGGGAAGCCCTCTGGCAAAGGAAACTAAAAAATTATAATAATAAAAAATGTTAACAGTTAATAATGAAGATTACAGATTATCAGGCTGACTGAAGGAACTCAATTAGAACAGTGAATAGGTATTTTTTATGTATTTATAAATATTAAAAAAAACAGATTATTTATTTTGGTTGTCAGAATCTTTTCTCATTTAGTATAAAAGGAACTGTAAAATTATCTATGGATATAGATTATTTGAAGTTTCCAAGAAGCGTTATGTTAAATGTAAAAAAAAAAAAAAAAGGAGTTTTTTTTTATTTTTTAATTTCAATAATTTGTAAAGCCTTGAAAAAATACTTTAGAGGGAAAATAATGGATTTCTTCCTTGAATTTTTTTGTTTAAAGTCTCAACCTGCCCTAAAAATGGATGGCGAACACTCAGAATTCCCATGAATCAATGTGAGGAAAAGAATCTATACATAAAATAGATAAAAATTAGAACTAAAAATAGGTTCATTAGAATAGAGAATAAAAATCTGAATTTGAACCCATATTCTGAAAAAATAATCTTTGAAATTTCTCTAATCAGCATAGGTTTTGTATTTATGTTCAAGTTAAAGTTAAGTTAGCTCAAATCCTTTGTTTTTGTAACTTTCTTGAAACAAAATATTTTTATGAAAAGCATATTAAAACGTTCACATATATTATTTGAATTAATAAGAAAACAAAATAATAATGTCTTAGTCCAGTGAGATAATGAAAAAATCTGAAAGAAAGTGCCATCATTGTTAGTCTTGAAGGTGTTTAATGGTATTAAAAACTGAATCAGAAAAAAATAGTTTATCACAAAAATATATATAAATATACATTTAAATCCCATATATACAAATAAATAAACAACATAAATTCTTCCCTATAAAATCACAGCTGACACTAAAACAAAAGGCTCAATAAAAACATCAGAATCCTGAAGATGAAGTTGACGTTCCGCCTGCTGCCAGTAGTGGGCGCTGTGGGAAAAGGCTTTAACTACGACAGTTTTCCCCCCTTGACGGCTGAGGATGACATGTCAACAACAAACATGGCAACCTACGGTGACTCCTGGGAAGGTAAATAATGTTTCGTTTTCAGATTTACAACGATACATTGCACATGAATTTTACAGCTTTTTCATTCGGTCACATCTTTCGTTTTTTTCTCCCACACTTTAACTCTTTAAAATCTTTACATTTGTGGAGGAATATTGGCGTTTTGGAAGCTTTGAAGTGTCCAGCGGAAGCTAACCTGAAAGCTCGTTAGCCGATGACGTAGGAGCTAAAAGTTTTTCCTTCTTACACGTTTTATTTTTATTGATCAATTAAAACTTCTATTTTCGTTAGCTTTAAAAAAAAAAATAGATAAAGCTTAGTTTAATCTTCCAATTAAAAAAACCGTAAGATAAGAAAGTTCATCCTGACAATTGGATTCATATGAATGTTGTAAAAACTTCTAATATCTTGTTGGTGTTTTGCCTTTAATGGTTTATTAGCAAGAAAACTCCTACAGTGTTAATTTTTTAGCTATATGTGTTCGTGTTTTTGTTATTAAAACTACATAACACAATGAAAATCTGGTTTAAACTTTATATGTTGAAGTGTGTGTATTAACATTTTCGTTTTGCCTAAAACCATTTTTTGGGCTTTATAAGTTGGTGGATGTTAAATGAATTCACATTTAAAATGTTATTTTTGTTTTTCACACTGATCACAGTTTGTTTTATTGCTGCAAAATCAAAGAAACTGACAAATGTGCAACTGCAGAGCATACAGGTAAACATTAGGATTTCTCCTTAAGCTCTTGTAGCGCTAATTTTTTCTTTCTTTCTGTTTTTGATCTTAGATTTACGAAAGCAAGCCAGACAGCTGGAGAATGAGCTGGATCTCAAGCTGGTCTCCTTCAGCAAGCTCTGCACCAGCTACAGCGCTAGTAACCATGGCCAACGATCTAGGTGATGACACACTCAATTAAAGACCCACACTGATGAAAATTGTGTTTTTAACATGCTCTTGTGGCATTTTTACCATTATGGAGAAAATATATAAATAAAATTACACTTGCAATATAATTTCTGAGTATTCCTTTATACAAATTGTGGTGAATCAGGAGCAGTCAAAAAAATGAATTTGAAGAAGCCTGTAGCGATAGGTGCTACAGTTGGCATCCACGTGCAGATATATAGATCCATATACCTCTTTGTTTGCCTCGTCTGAGCTGGCATCTGGCTCAAAACTGTACGGCTTGATAGCTCCAATATTGTTTGTCATTTTTGTTGTATCGATAATGATACATTACAGGTCTAAGAGGCTGCTAGCTAGTTACTGAATGTATAACAAAGAGATGGTAGGAAGTCTATAGACTGTATAATCACTGGACTATGCGACCCCTCCTCCCTTGCGTTAAAAATAGGAAGTACCTGTGGGCTCCAAGAAGCCAAAATCCCATAGGATTCTACTGAGACATAAACAGCTATTACTCAGTTGGTCAAAATGATTATTCTTTCTCTTAAATAATTTTCTTAACATCTTCTTGGTAATACTATTTTTTTTACAATACTTTTTTTTAATTGGCTACTGCAGTTCCCCAAAAACGTGGCTCAGACCGACTCGGATCAATCACTGTCGTCTGGCTCCTAATGGCGTTGCCCGTAATGTGGAAAAATCATTGACGGATTTGGTCTTATTCTGTGGGAGCCGGAGATGAGGCATTTTCTATGGGTGACGTCACACCATGTTTCGTCCAGTGATAATAATATGTGTCTATGGGGCCGACAGTCCCGCCCAAAACACAGAAGTGGATTTATACAAACTTCTGCCGCTCTGCAGAAACTACGTCCCCCCCAAAAAAGACATAGGTTTTTGGATTTTGCCTAAAAATGACAATCGTAATTAAAAGACCGCTGGGAGCACTTATGCAATAGATCAAAAGATGAGTGAAGTGGGACTTAAAAAATATGAACAGACCCAACAAGTGTCTGCATTTGTCTTTAAAACAAAATACGCATTTATTTTATTTTTTTTTCTGACTCATAAAAGACTATATTTAGAATATTGTTTACAAGAGTATTATTTTGTTTGGATTTTTTGGGGGTTCTGATAATTACATTTTTTTAAATATTAAAATATTACCTCCACTAAATAATATTAGTGCTTCTTGGTAACAGAGAAATGGTTGAATGAAAGCTGATTTAGTTATGAATTTTTCATTTTCTCCTCAGTTGTTTTTTTTCTTTGTAATGTCCTTCCCCCTATAATTAAAAGAACAGTAAAACAAAACAATTTGGATTTATCAAAAATAAAAGAAAAGTTTTAAAATGTCATTTTTTTTCTCCTTATTAAATTAGGTCTGACTCTTTTAGTCAATCTCAAGACAATGTTCTTGTGGCTATGACTACAGAACTGGAGCATCTGTTGGCTAAAGTAAGTTTAATCCCACTCCTCATTGATCTGTTATTTCACATGTTCAGATTTGTTTTTATGTTCTTTTTTTCCATTTTGTTTACAAATATCAAAATGTTCATATCTTTTTTTCAGTCAACATTTGCAATTATTCTGAATTATTTTTCCTGGATTTAATATTTTTTTTAATAGTCTTTTATTTTGAAATGCACTTTAAGATTTTTTTTTCCTCCCCTTTTTAAAGTTCTTCATTTCTGCTTTGTGATACTGAAGTTACGGCTCAAAATGTATTAAAGGTAATAGCTTACAAGTAACAGAAACTGTACGAAATTAATTATATTTTTTTTCTTCCCAGCTAACAGTTGTGAATGAGAAAATGGCAGAATACATAAACAGTCCTGGAGCCTCATCACATAATGCAGCGCTGATGCACACTCTACAGAGACACAGGGACATATTGAAGGTACCTATAGTGTTACTTTTATTTTTTTATCTAGAAAATTTTACACTTGAGTTTTGTAAATAACTTTTAATTTTTATTGAGTAAAATGTTTCTTATTAATATTTGATCATATGACATTGAAACATGTTTTGTTACACATTCTGTTGATCTGGTTTGTAGGACTACTCCCATGAATTCTACAAAACCAAAAACAACTTCTTTACTCTGCGAGAGCGTGAAGACCTCCTAGGCTCAGTCCACAGAGACATTGAGTAAGTTTCCAGATATCTCATTAAAATTATCGGGGTAAATTCTAGTTATAGTTTCAGTCTATGAGGGGGTAAAATGAATTTGCCAAAAGTGAACTGCAGGTAATTTTTATTTTCACACCCCAAGATAAAAAAAAGAAAGATCACCCAGTTCCAAACTGAATTTTTCAAATAAAAAAGTAGAATGACATGAGCATGTTGCTGTTTTGTCTTTAAATACTTTGGGAAATGTAATCATGTTGGGATTGGTGTTCAACTCTCTAATGTTAGATTTTAAATTTGATTCTTTTTAAGTTTCAGACAACCAGTCAATATACAATAAAAGCTGGAAATAGCAACAGAATGTTACCAAAGGGAAAAAATTAAACATTTCTCAAAAACAACAAAGAACCGTCACACAGCAGAAACTAGCAAAGATTAAAATTATGAAAAAGATTAAGTTAATGAAAAACATGGGAAGTTCTCGGCTGCTTTCAAAAGCTTGATGGTGCATGAATAAAACAAGCATTTTTGTGTCTTAAAAGTCTTAACAGAACTCTGGGGTCAGGATTTTGCATTCAAGCATCTGATCTTAGACACACAGTATTTAAAGATGTCTGCATTGGTTACTTTTCTATTTTTTGATCAAACTTTTACTTTTAGAAAAAAAATAGTTAATAAAATCTGAGGTATAATCTTGTTTCTCTAAGTATTTCTTGTTCTAATGTGTTACCGCGGTTAAAATGACCTTTAAAAACTCTTCTGGATGTTGTTTTGTCACAGCCTATTTTCTCTTTTCAAAGCTTTCTATACAACTTATTGCAATACTTCCTACATTCATTGTGTTTTAGGTTTCCCATTATGAGTTTTTTTTTCTGCTTTCATTCACTGCATCAGCTTTTCTCTTCTCATATTTCCCTCATTTCCTCCTAACATCTCTGCAAACCAGCAGGAGGCGAAGATGTCCAGTATTTTTGAAATTTCTCCACCCTCCAGCTTTCTTCTTTTTCTTACTGTCATTATTTTTCATTTTATACGAGGCACCACCTCTTATCCAGCTCCCCCACCCCACTTCTCCGTGTGTCAGTTTTCCAGGCTTTCTCCTGGGGATTTCTCTCCTAAGTGCCTTCTACAGTAAATCAAACCACAAGGCTTTCATTCAGACCAAGCTAAGGGGAGAGTGGTTACATCTGGTCTGACTAATCCATAGAAATGCTTTATCAGAGGAGGAGAAAGCGAGAAAGTGTGCTGCTTTGAAGTTGACTGATTATATAAAAAAAGAGGAAGATGTGATACTTTCTTTTCCCCATTAAAAGGTGAAGTGGTGGATAAAGAACGATAAAATTGAATCTTTTGAAACTTTCAGTAGCAGTTTCTTAGCAGCTCAGGGAAGAAAATAATTACAGGCACGTTGAATCACCTGTTAAAATTCAAATGAAAAGAATTATACCCAAAGAAAAATGTAAATTAAACATTTAACAACAATAAAATTTAGTGTCAAGTGCTAGAGCAATAATTTGTCAAATAAAACACAAGATTGGTTCACATTTGGGTGGTGTAAATAGGAGAGAAGTGGATAGTTACCTGAAAAGATCATCGTGCAGCCTTCAGGTAGCACTACAGAGTGAATGAGTTGCTTTAAAGGGAGAATCAAATGTAGATCTGAGGCTCTATTAAATGGATTTCCTTCAGATGAATAACTAACATCCATTAACTCCACAAGTTAAAATAAATTTGGCCTTAAACCACATTTATCTGATCAAAACTACAGTTTGTCCATCACTGCAGAGCAGCAGAGAAGATCCTAAAGTTTGATGTGGAGCATTAATCTGGGATGGGTTTTTAGACTTTTTTTTATTTTATTAAGTGAACCCACAGAGTGACCAGACTGTTTTTTATTTGCTGAACTAATTTCAGTTTCCTGTTTTCCTCTGCAGGTCCTACAAGAGCGGCACAGGAGTGAACAACAGAAGAACTGAGATCTTCTTGAAGGAGCACGAACATCTCAGAAAGTAAGAGATTCGTCTTAGGGCTTTAAATACTGAAGAGAAAGATATTTTTCAAACTGTTGGAGCTTCTTTTTCTCTGTATTCCACCCCAAAAAAAACAGGTTATTTTGATAATCTAGTGTAATTTGAAACAACAGCAGAGTAAATTCAATAAAAAGCTTAAAATTATACAATAAAATAAATTGAGCTATTAATTGCAGTGGAGGTTCATGGACTAAAATGCTAAAGAAAATAGAAAAATCCTGCATTTGTCTTGGGGCTTCATGAGCATATACAACCTGACATGAACCATAACATTAACTTCCTAATATGTCCTCATTTCTCGATGTAATGATACAAAATAAAGAAATTGGGTGAACGTACCTCTGTGCTCCATGTTTGTGCTTCCCGCCGCCTCATGATGGCGCTAAACTGAGGAAAAGTTTGACAGGAAGTGATCAATTCAGAAAGGAGGACACTGACAGTAACTGCAATATAATGACCCGCGTCAGTGAAAATGTGTTCCTCTGAATTTACAGAATACTTCAGCTTGTTTTTCAGTAGATTTGCACCCACTTTGGATCCTCAAGATGAGAGTGGGAGTCCCGGCAGATTAGATGTTTAGTGGACATTCACACGTCATGCAGAAAAGCAAATACATTCCTATATTTTGTGTTAAGTTTGAAGCAAAAAAAACAGTTAATGTGGATACACTTTGTGGATAAAAACTTCAAGAACGTTCCATCAGAATTTATTAAGTTTATACAAGAAAAATCAGTAAAAAATCTGTGATAATAATAATAAAAAGATTTACCTGTTTGGTAGTTGCTCCACAGATCTAAAACAAATGTAAGACGTGTGTTTAGTGAATGTCCGCACCTTTAATTGATACGAATGGCCTAATGTTCTCATGAACGGCGAGGAAATAAAGCTACTCAGACAAATCACATTAAACTGTGAACGTTATTTTATTTTTCTGTCCGTCAAAATTTATGAACCAAGTCTAAAAGGAAGCTTTTTTTTTACTATTTGGCATACAGATTTCTTCATATATTTTAGCATCTTTAAATACCTGCTCCAGTGATTTTAACATGTTCTTGTAGCATTTTTATCATGACGGAGGACATTTATAAAATAATTTAAGATTAAAACTTTGTTTACTGACTATTTTTTTTATTAAAATCATGTTTTATTTAAGACTAGATGAAAACCCATGGCTTAAAAAAGCTCAGGTTTGTGACGGAGCACCTGCAATTCTGTAGCATCTTCTTTTATTGTCTTAATTTTCCTCCTCTGAGCTGCCATCTTGCTCAAAACTGTTCAGCTGGATAGCTGCAATATTGTTTGCCTATTTATTTTTTGCTACGCTAACGTTAGCTTGCTAGCATGAGGGAGTGTGAACAAAGGAATGTTGGAAAATTAGCGTAGCTAACCTCCACGATAACGGTCCCATCAGGCAATATAACTTAAAAATAACAGGATTTTAATTTGATTAAAATCGCAGAATCATAATTAAGACACCTGGTAACAATTTTACAATTGGAAAAAAAATATAGTTGGAGTTTTATAGTTTTGTTTGCATCAGGTCCCCGATTCAAAGACCAAAACAAGTGACGTGTTTCCATCGGCGCTCCCAGAGCTAATTATTCCTTTCTCTTTATTTAGCAGCAGGATGCGTTTAATGTAGTTCTTCCATTTTTCTGTGAACCCGATACTGCTCTATGAGCTGACCAGGCCGGCCCACCGATGACGTGGTTAATGCAGCAAACAACAAAGCAACTCCAATGATTTCTTCTCCCATGAGGAGGGTGGGACGGTCGCTCTGTGTCTATCAGCTGCAACTGTTTCTTACATTTGACCAAACCCGCTGTTATTATAATAAGATTATTAAAAATGTGCTGAAAGCTTCTGTTTGGAGCGAATAGAAAAATATCATAGTATGTGGACATTACAAAGCATCAGAGGCAATAATGAAATCCAATATTGGTCTTACTCACTGCAACCAGCACATGCCATTTAGGAACAAAGAAGCTGAATAAGAAAAGAGGATTTTAATTTGGTTCTCCATTTTGAAGGATACAAAAAGAAAAGTAGGAGGATGTTTTTTTTTCAATCTGCAGTCAGATGAAATATTAAAGTTTGAATTCTAATTTGGACAAAATGATTAGAAAAGAACCAAAAAGAGTTTCTTGAGTATTTTTACTAAAGAAGAAAAGCTGAATAGATCATTTAGGAAAGTAATTTTCTGTTTTAATCATTATAGTACTTTGGTCATAAGGGCGTATTGGTGTTTCACACGTGATTATGCAACATGAACTGTGTGTGAGTAAAAACAAACCATTCAAACTTCACTTTATAGAACCTTATTTCTTTTTGTTTTCTACATTTTTGCAAATAATAACTATATATTATGTTTTAACTGATTTTAAATTATGTTTCCGCTGCTCTGAAATCTGCACTTTGAACATGTCGGCTAATAATAGCAAATTTGTGTTTTTTTTTCTTAATTCAGAGCTTTAAATTAAATTTAAGCCTGTCAATTAATGTGTTTAGAAATTCACTTATTTCATCAAACCTCAGTCTTTAGATTTAAATATAAGTTTTATTTGATAAATGTTAGTAAAATGTACGCTCCTTGTAGATATATGTGATATATGAGGTTGTGCATGCAAACCTGCTAGGAAGATCTAGGCTGACAAATGTACACTTTCCATTGTGGATGTTGTATCAAGTTATGCTAAAGTGCATGAATCTTATAGATACTGCTGCTTCAACTTTGCCTCACATCCATTTGCTCTTATGTAATAATAATGAAGGAGGCTATTATAGCTGCATTCAGTGTGGGATTTCCCAGAATTGAACACTTTGAGTCTTATTGTTTCATGAAAGCTATTATGGACTTTCTTTACTTAAAAAAATGTCTTTAGGTTTAAGAAATGTGTAACTTTTAGGTGTTAAATGTGTGTTTTAGTCCACCAAGACATCTAAAAAAGTTGTAACCTTTTCTACCACTATTTTTAATTTTAAACAAACATATTTACTATAAATATTTATTTTTGTGTATTTATTTCATGTCAATCATTTTTATCACTTTCCTGTCAGATAAATCCAGAAAAAAATGAAATTTTAGTGGGTTCATATAAATTTTTTTTCTATGCAAGTATATTGTAGCTCCTTTAAACAATTAAAAATGTTTCCTTTAGGTCGCAAACTGATCATTTAAGACAGAAAGACTCAGGAAACCACATGTAAAAGCGAAAGCCTGTGCCCACTAATGCAGAGTCCACAGAAAAGGCGGATGACAGCAGTAGATGTGCAGCAGAAGAAGAGGATAAATACATAGCGGAAATATAAAACACAATATTGATTTTGGTCTCCAGCGGAGACTAAAAGGATGCACATTGTTGCTCTTGTGCGCTTTGTTCGGTTCTGGAATGAAGATTTTTCTGTGCGTCACTCAGAATCGAAAGGATGCTGGAGGTTTCATGTCTTCCATTTATGTGTCCACAATCAGTTGATGAATTAGGATTATGGAATTTCAAATAGGTTCAAAGCACTTTTAAAAAAAAAAATATTAACCACCATTCCTTGTTTCCTGGAAATGGCTTTTAATGTTATAAAAATGCATTTATTTCTCTCATTTTTATCTCTTTTGTCCCACCTTTTGTGTTCACAGCTCGGATAGTCTTATCGATAATGCAATAAGGTAAGCCTCATCTTCCAACCCTCTTTACACCCATTCTCATCGACCTCCCTTTTTTAGTTCATCAGCTGAATCATTGATTGTAATTGGATGCTCTGAAGACTTCAATCTTCTTCTGTTTCTGCTGCTAAATCCTCGGTGGCTCGTCTCCCTCCAGCATCGCCATGGCTACCAAAGAGAACATCACATTCCAGCGTGGGATGCTGAAGTCCATTCAGACACGGGTCACAACTTTGGCCAGTATCCTTTTTAGTGCTGCTTTATGACACGCTTGCCCACAATAGCATCAAATTTCAGCTCTGCTGCAGATTTACACAAAGCTGCCTCAGATGTGGGCACAACTCTGAAATAACTCTCCTTCCTGGTGTTTATTTATTTATTTATTTATGTTGTGTAGGAAGTGTTTTTATTTATTTATTTATTTTTGTCTCCTAGTGGAAAGCTGAAAAACCTGCCTTTGATGTTATTTTCCTTCACCGCTCTTCCCCGCCCTCCAGATCGTTTCCCCGCCATCAACAGCCTCATCCATAAAATCAATTTGCGCAAGAGGCGGGACTCTTTAATTCTAGGTGGGGTAATTGGGATCTGCACCATAATCCTTCTGCTCTACACTTTCCACTGACCAAAACAGTTAAAACAAGACACTTTTGGGTTTTTTAAGATATAAATAGTTTGTGAATTGGTTGTTTTCTTCTCTGTAACCTGTACCGTTTTCTTAATTAAAGGTGATGAGCTCACTTCCAGGTCTGTCATGCTCAGTCAAGTTTATTTCACATGCAGAACTATGGCACAATAAACCAGTCATACCGTACAAACGTATAAACGTTGGAGTGCCGAGGTCGGTGCATACAAGGCGGGAGAGACGGTCCCAGTCATCACTTGCAGTATATTGTAAACATAAGGAAGAGATCCACAAACGCCGGTCCGAACGGGGAAACAGTTATCTCATGAAAGCAACATACAACAATATGAGCGTAATTTGTTATCATAAAGGTTATTTTATACAACTGTGGATGGAAGAGACTCGTGCATCTTTCTGTGGCCCAAAAATCCAGTTTAAATATTTTTTGTGTGCCTGTTTTTTGGGAAACGATTCCATTAAATGGGTGTTTGTGTGTGAGAGGTGCTCTTATAGAGTGTCTGTCAGGCCAGTGCTCACCTCCCATCACAAAGTCTATGACATTCTCTTCTGTGACTCCAGAGATTATGGGATTTGAGATTTTCACTTTTTCAGTCCATAAAAGGAAAAAATAAAACATTTTTATTATCTTTTTTTGCTTCTTTATAGCTGATATTTCTCCTTTTTATCTTGTGTGCAAATTTGAGATTGGATGATGTTAAAGGAGCCCCATTCCGTCCCAAAGTTCAGGTCGCCGCCTCTAAGACACAGAGAGAAAAATTAATGTTCTACTTGTTGTTGAGTGGGGTTCACAGATTTATCATCATCATCCATACCTATTGTATATGCTATGAAGATGATTACTGCCACACCCAGCACGATTGCCAGAATGCTGAGCAGCATGGACAGACGCCCATATTTCCTTGCCCCCTCAACATCTCCCGTTTGGAGAACAGACTTGGACTAAAGAGGATGTGGAATCATGTCATTGCAGAGCAGCAGCAGAAAGACCACCTGTAGTGGTAGTTAAGAGGAGACTTTCTGGATGAATAAAGAGGCAACACTCACCACATTCGAGTACCACAGGGCGCACGCATTGAGAGGAACTGCTGGACAGAAGCAGGACAGCACAGCGAGCCAGAGGTAGCTGGAGGGTTGGGGTCCCGGGGGCACCGCGGACAGCTGTCCCAGGCTGATCCGGGACGAGGACTTGGGTGGGGTCGCCAGATGCCCAATGGAGCCGGACCTTAGAGGCGAGCTGGGTTCGGTTTGGTCTGGGTCGAGGGAGCGCACGCTCCCCCGGATGTTCAGGGAGAAGGAGTCGGACGGTTTGAGGTTGCTCTGGCCGCTGGGCTCGGTGGTCCCGGTGCCCAGCAGCTTCTCCGTGTCCTGGAAGTTGGTGGGGTTGGAAACTTCTCTGTCGCCGAGGGCGCTCTTCTCAAAAACAGCATCCGTGTTAATCGCCATCACAGAAAATGCCGAAGATCTCGTCTCCTGAATGGGGTGTCCGGATTTAGCGTTGTTGTCCCGCGAAGGAGGAGGAAGAGGATGCTGGAGAGTCTTCCCTCAGATGTTACCCATGGGGGGTTCATCAGATTAAATCTTATGAATTCACGGAGCGCAATACAGTCGAAGTAACCTACTTAATTAAGCAGCCAAACTCCATCAAAATCTCTTATTGGTGAGCGAGATCTTATTGATGTCTGAGTCTCCCTCCTGTGGAGTTGGCGGTGAGCGTCCGGACGCACGCCTCGCTCTCCCCACCCCGTTCTATATTATCTGGTGAGGTATTGCCGCATCCATTACATCTCCACATCACATCCCCAGCGCCGGAGGCCTACTTAGACACCGGGCGAGGCTTGGGACAAGCAGAAAACACAATTAAACCTCTTTTGAGGAGAACACGCGGTGCGTAAAAGCTTTCCATTTACGCGCAGCAGCTAAATCAGCATAAAGGACACAGCAAATACAGTATGGGAGTAAAGCAAACACAGCAACATAAACCTCCGTTTATACTCACCACCTGCTGAGTCAGAAACTAATGTAAACTTTGCTGTATTGAGGCATTTAACAGGAGCCTTTTTGTCTGCACGAACACAGAGAAAGGGCATAAAATCCATGTTTACTTTGCTTTAAGAGCACAAAACTTTACAAAAACTCTAAAAAAAAAAGAAACATGTCCAAGATTTGCAAAATTTTAGTTGCAAATATGGCAAATTATTTCTGTCTTCTGGACAGTTTGATAAATTTCAATTCATGACAGATATACCCAGACCTGTTTTGAGGGTATCTGCTGCGCTTAAGCCATTTGTTCCTGAAGGAAATGTGAGATCATTCTGTTCATTTTCCTTAAGGTGGAATAAACAGTTTGATGTATTCTCATCCTTATTGTCAATATCAGTTCAGATTTTTTACTTTTGTAAAGTTGTGTTAGACATGTATTAAAAAATAGTTTTCCATCATCCATTCATTTTCAAAAAGACAAATGTTTGCAGTCTTCCTAGAGTTATGGAAATAGCTTTTATAGTCTAATTCTAACTTAGCAAGTATATAGAAAGAATTTAAGTGCTCACGAGCCCTTCAGTCATTGTAAGTACAGTATATTACAGATCTCTTCCATTAGAAAATGTTTCTCAATTTGCACACATGTATTTTGTGTGCAGGACATGCAAATCACATCCAAAACATTTATTTTGCATATACTTTCATGTAAAAATTACATTACACTGTAATTTGAGAGCTAATATCTTCTTATAAGCATGTAAATGTGATTTGGAAATAACGTTATTTAAATGTAAAAGTGGATTTGATGTGACCATAAAGCACAAATTAATAACCAAATTATTGCAAAAACCATGAAAAAAAAAATCAAAATGCATTGCGTGAAGGATCCCATTGCTTTGTAATACTCATTTGTTAACATTCGTGCATTTAAATGTTTATAATTTTGTAGAATCTGAGGCTATTTTTAAGCTTTTCACGTACAAACTTACAAACAGAAAAGATAGAAAACATGATATTTTATACAAAAAACTATTAGACTATTTATGAATCACAGTTTTTTATTGACTAAAATTATATTATTTTTCAGTATTAAGCCAGCAACAAAAAATTACTTTATAAAGTTGTACGTTTTCTTTTTAAAACTAAAAATAAACACAATGTTGATCCTTTTATAAATGACCTTGCGTTGCCTGTTCCTTTTTAAAAAGTATGGAGGAAAGTGCATCTATTCCCTTGTCTATGAATCCTTACAATGTTATATCATACAATCGTATTTTTTTCTTGTAATATCGGGCTAATTTATATTAGAGCAGATAACTTATCGCGTTAACTGTAAAAAGTCGTGTATTTGCCATAAGTATCCACATATGAACCTGATGCAACATTTCAGTCTCAGATTTGCGGCGAACTCCGCCATCTAGTGGTCATATTTGGGAAATCACATGAGCAGCCTGAAATAATTGCACCTTTAAATTTGACAAAAATCACTTTATTGAACTTTTTCAGGTCATACAAAAACATTTGTATCAAATTCTGGTGAAGAAAAACAGAAAAATAGCAGGAGGATAAAACATTTGTGTTCAATCTACTGCTTTTCCCCCTTATTTAAAATTTTACCTTTTTTTTTTAATCAAGTTGGAGTTTTAGTTGAAGCATTAACAGATAATTTACCCAACAGACTACATATTCTCATACTTTTACCTTTGGAAAATCTTCTGGTTTGATGGTCTTGTGATTTCATAAGTGAACATGCTGGGAAGGAATTCCGTGAAGCAGCCAGTAACGCCTTCAGGCACGGAGACGACGACCAAGTAGCTCCCACCCCACCTTGTCCACGCCATCTCTGTTGTTTATGTGCAACAGCTGAGATCCACAATGCTCTCCAAATACTTCACTTATTAAGCTTACATTGCATTTTGATTTCTGAAGAGTAT
>NC_050525.1:19216501-19216583 GCF_002922805.2 Oryzias melastigma | reverse complement strand
GAGGTTTTTCTATTTGAATATCATGCTGTGGCATACTTTTTAATGCCAAATAACATTGGAGAACATTTTGTTCTTTTATTGT
>NC_050525.1:19215049-19216442 GCF_002922805.2 Oryzias melastigma | reverse complement strand
ATAAATAGAAATCATTAAGAAAAACACAAACAATGGGCTTTGGCTCGGATCTGGCAGGATGCAAAAGTCCAGACTAACTTTTCGTCCCGTACCCACCACCCCACATCCTCTTCCTCTTCTTGAGTCATCCGGGGCAGGGCTGACCAGAGCAGTTCTTCAGCTGGCAGCTTTAGCATGTGTATAGAAACATAAAGCTTGCCAGTGAAGAACAGCTGTGCGTCAGCTATTTGAGGCTACAGGTGGGTGAGAACTGGGCTCCCGAAACAGATGGCTGCTGAAATCCCATCAGTCCGTCCCTCTTCTTGGTGAAGATGTGTGACTTTCTACAAAAAAAGAACAAGGAAAATTTTTATTTATTTATTTCCGCTGCAAAATTCCTGATCGGGAAGCAAAAGCACGGAGTGAGTCACATATGTATAAAAAGTGGCAGCAGTTTCTGCGATCATCGAAGTGAAATGAGATATGTAAGAATGCCTGGGGTGAAGCACACAAAATCATGCATCAGATTACCATTCGCCAACTCTGCCTGTGCACGTTCCTCTGGGCCAGAGAGAAATTCAGCCGTAGAAGTTTCTCTAGTCATAGTTGGATTTTAAAAAAAAAAATAAAAGAAATAGTTGATCACTATTTTTAAAAGTTAGTTTCCACAATCAATAAGTAACATAGATTTTCAGATGGCTTAAAGGTTTAAAAAATATATTTTGCATTACCCTTTAAACAAACCGATTTTGATGTGTTGACTCAACGTTTAGGTTGTTTGAGGAATAAAATAGCTGATTCTTCACTTCTGTTCCACAACCATCATCAGAAAAACACAAACTTTCTGTCATTTACCAAAACTTCTTTGCATAAATTGCAGAAGCTGCTTGTTGGCTAGTTTTAGCTCAACTTTTTTCTTTGTTTGCCCACAGATAAGATCCACCATGAGGATGAACGCAGCCAAGAACATACTGTTACCATTTGAGTTTATTTTTGACACATGCACAAAAAAACCTGCTAAAATCTGCTCTGTTAGTCTTTCTTTAGCAACAAATGACTGAATATGTGTAGATAAACATTATCTAGAACCTTTTTAAGCAGATCTGAACTAGCTTTTGTTAGGAAGGTCAAACTTTTTAGCAAAATGTGTAGCGATAAAATCAGTTAAGTTATAGATAAACTTTTTAGAAATGCATGGCTTGAATTTGTATTAATAAATTAGTGAGAGTTCCATTTGTTTCCAAAAGGAACAGTATGAAATAGGTCAGATTGTTCTTGAGACACTGATGATCTGCTCGTACAGGAATGAGCAACATGCATGGCATGTTCTTGTACTTAGACCTTTAAAATATGTTTACAAAAGGGAACAGGGTGTGTCATAATCTGTAGAACAACGCTGCAAGGAAAAACTGTC
>NC_050525.1:19116546-19215009 GCF_002922805.2 Oryzias melastigma | reverse complement strand
CTGAAAGTGAGCCATTTCTATCAGGACGAACGTTTGACAAGAAACGCTCGGTGTGCATGGAAACACCACTCCTCACAAATTATCAGCATGACGAATGGCAAATGAGAGATGAGTCAGCAGTGGCCCCCGCTGACTGCAGGCTTGTGAGTGACGTACACAGTGACAATGATCCATAATCAAATCTAAATGAGGTATGCTGTGCTGGCTTCACACCTGCTCTCCTTTCAGATGCACATTCTGTCTGTTTTGATTCAGGATTCTTACCTGTCCTCAGCTGTTAGTCACTTTTTGACATATTTTACAGCTTTGCAGAGCTAATTGAATTCACCACCTACGTCCTATCGTTTCTAGAACACTCAAGTTTGTTTAATTTTCCTGTAATATTAATAGATTTAAAAATATTTGGAATCATTTTTTTTCTTTTTGAACCCTTTTACCCAACTGTGTTCACTGTTCTGCATCATGCACGTACAACAGGGATCTAAAATCAACTTGACTGACTTACTAAGAATATTTGCATTCATACAGCCGATGTGAAAAAGAAAAAAAAAAAGACAGTAAACCGTTGGGCAAACTACGGCCCGGGGGTCATATGCAGCCCATTAATCGATTTAATCTGGCCCGCTGAACTGGGATTGTTTTATTTTCCCTGTAGTTCAGGTGTCTCCCCACAGGTGGCGCACTACAACAAAATTGCGCCATGTTCAGGCGCATAAAGTCATTCTGCATTTGTGGAGAGTTTGAAAATTTGTAGTTTTTTTCCGATATTCATGTGTGACTTACAAGTCAGACGGTCATTTTTCCGATTATTCCAACACCACATGAACGCAGCGCTTCCCTGAGTTTGATTTATTCTATTAACAGAAATCAACCCATTGGTGAAAATGGGACTAAAATGAGAACACAAACCAAAGTTTTGAAAAAATAATTAAAAAAAAACTAAAATATTCCATTTTAAAATAATTTTCAATCGAAATTAAGACACGTTTTCATCCAGATCCCGTATTTTTTTCTTTCTTTTGTTTCTTGAGGTGAATAACCAAAACATGAGTAAGAAAGTTTGCCCATCCCTGGTCCAAACCATTATGGTGCGTGGGCCAGGTCAACGGTTTTAAGTATTCCGTTTAATGGGTCCATTAAACAATTAAAACGGATCAAACCGGACCGCTCAGTTGAAACAAGGCTATAGTAAACCAGATTGAAACAACTGATTTTTTGGGCTAAATTTAAGAATTATTTTAAAAAATCTTATTTTTTAAACAATTCTGACTTGTTTGGCCTACTAGCTAACCAAAACTAGCCTAAAAGACGTCTGTTTACTCACATGTCATTTCACCCTGAGCTACTGGTTCATTTTAACACCTATGAAGAGGTCAAACCCAAAGAAGGAATAGCAAAGGAATCAAGAAGGAATAAAACAGAATCCTCACAGCTGGCTCTGAACTGGTGTCCCATGTTCGCCGGTCCTGTGATCATCCTCTACTCCATTGTGTTAACAAGTGTGCTCACTGTAAGCTCTATTTCCAGCGTTTCCTGATGTCGTTCAGTGACGAAGCGACCAGTTATGAAAGAGGTGGTGCTCGCGGACAGATGTGGCAGTAAAAGTGTTGAAAAATGACAGCAGCCAGAACCCGTGGACAATGAGATCGACTCCTGAACCGAGCGTCTTGCAACATGTCGAGCAGGAATGGAAAACGCTTTGACACAAGTGCACTGGGGCTGCTTTGGAAAAGAACAGGGTGGAGGAGGACATGCAGTACGAGTCCTCGAGCCAATCCTTTGGAGCAGTCATAACTGTTGACTGTCACAACCTGAACCTGAATCGTCATTTGTTCCATAACGTGACACTTCCTAAACAAACAGTGACTATTTTTTTTCTCCCCCTCACAAAGACGGCAGTGTTGAGCACCCGACTCTTATGCTGTGCCCAAGTCTTTCCCGACTCGTCTTTTTCCTCTTTTCCTCGGTCAGATCAGACTGTCCTGCATTCCTGACATTCCCGCCGTGTATGTTAGAAATTCCACCCGGCTGCTGTGGGCTCACACAGCTTCCTCCATTCTTTCTTTTCTATCCTTCATTCCTCGCCCATCCCCTCCCCGTCAAACGCTTCTGGCCTGGCCTGGATGAGGCTGCACTGTCAGGTTGACCCTCTTCAGTCCACCCCCCCCATCCTTGTGTCCGCCTCATACGAGGAGGGAGGCGAACAAAGCCACATGACACGCAGCGCGGAAGGCCTTGAGACACGCTTTTATACGCGGGGCAACGGTGTAAAGAGAGATAACGCATAGTCTAATATACAAAAGAGCGAGCTTATCTCAGGACTGAAGGCGTGCGCTCTCGGCCACCGAGGGGCGGGTGGGGAGAAAAGAAACACGCGGGAGCTGAACAAGCAGGATGTGCGAGAAAAATGGGAACGATGTTAAGTAGAGACAAAGTGGAAACCGCTGACATTTCAGCTGGTGAGGACGTCGGCTAATTAATCCGAGGGATCAGAAAGAGTGACGCTGAGGATCAGGGAGGCAACAGCTGGAAGGGTTTTTTTTTCCTTTTTTACAGCCCAGGTGATCAGATGAAATGCTGGTTTTGCACACACAAAAGCAAAAGCTGCTCCACGTTAGGTTAGCATAATTAAATGTTCAATCCAGGTACATTCCTGTGCTGTGGGTGTGGCCCAGATGGAGAGAAGTCAGTGTCCCAGATTTGAGTTTGTAACAGACTGATCATATTAGAGCAGGAATAAGGACAAAAGGCAAGGAAAGGGCGGTGGCTCGCCCTGCAGAGAGCCTCTTCTTTCAGGGTTGCATTTAACTGGACTTTAAAAGGCCATTTGACTTTAACCCCGAGATCACAACAAGCGGAGAGGGGGAGATGCATGAGGAATGTCTGAATACCATTCTGAATTCTGTCCTCGGGCAGTTTGTGCCATTTTGTTTGAAAGCAGTCTTTTTTTTTTTTAAATGAACCTACATAACACATCCATTCTTGCCCCATCCTCCCTCCACAAGGCACGCAATAGGAATGAAGGGTGGAACCCACGTTGAGCAAGATGGCTTCACTTCTGCAAATGAAAGCAGGAGTTAAAGAAAAAAAAAAGATCTAGACAGGATGAGCTTCATTCTTCTTTTCTTTTAACGTGACATCCTATCATCTCCATGTGATCCTCATTGACGAGGCAGATTATGTCACGCTTTGGATTGCAGTGGCGCTAATGCAGCTCGTGACACAGTCCACTGCGCATTCCTACCAGCACACTGAACTCTGGGCTGCACAATTATGTAAGCCAGGCTCCATCAATGCAACTTCCATAACAGTAAGCCTTCACCTCTAACCATTAATCTACTGTGAGGCATTACTGGGACATAAATGCACTTTGCTCTCTCGCTGCTTTAAGCAAAAGTGAGTTAAAAGTTTGGATTGGGAGTCTAAAACTAGACAATGTTAAGTCCCAATAAAGTTGGAGAATTTTCCATCCGTGCCAAATGACTGGTGGTGGTGTCACAGCATTTTTGAGAAATGACTCAGTTACCCTGATGTTCACTTATTGCCTACTTGAGCTCAGGCTTTTCCCTCGGCCTGTAATGAACTCAGCAATTTTGAGGCTATAGAGGAAGACACTTCTTTCTTCTCTATATAAATTAGATTAACTTATTTAATTAGAGCTAATACAGCATAGGTTGTTCCATTTTGTTGTCATTTCTACAGATTTTCTCTCATTTTTTAGATTTAAATTATTATTTTTTTCTGTCACAGTGACATAAATGTACAAACAAATACAGCATACAGTTTATGATCTTCGGTTGTGATGGGGTAAATGTCAGATTTCTACTGTGCAAACAAATCTTGCTCCCCTGAGTCAGTAGGCCTTCAGACTGTCAGGCCCTCGGCTACAAAAATCAATCTGAATCGTCCCGAATCTCACCCAAAACTACAATCCAAACTGCGGGGTTGAAATTTACTTGATAAACTAAGGAAGGGATCGCTTCCCTGTTGCCATTCCCACGCAAAGTGGGTCATGGAACCACCACAGGCTAAATCTGGCTCACGGGGAACGGGCACTGACCGGCAGACGCGCGCAGACAGGCGGTAACTTCACTGGCCTCACCTTGACCACCGGAGGCCGGGGTCGCTCCTGCCTCCGCCGCGACTGACCGACCGGGTCGACGGAGTTCATCATCAGCCTGCCGCGCCCACAGCTCGGTGGAGGAGTCCCCGCGGCGGGCTGGCTGGCTGGCTGGGTGTGTCGCTGCGTGGATTCGCGGAGCGCGTTTGGATCAACCGGAGGAGAAAAGACGCGCAGCCGGAGGAAGCGGCGCAGCACTTCAGCCCCCCGTTTTACACAACTCCTGCTCCAGTCCACCCCCTCCCAACCTCTATATCTCACACACTCACACGCCCAGTCCACACGCACACCCGGCTTCCCACTCCGATCAGCTGGCAGCGTGATGACGTCGGCATCACGAGAAACCAACGTCACGATCCAACGTGCGCACGCCGCGCGCTCTGCTCCAGCACTGCTGTTTATAATGATTCACCTAAACATGAGGGGGACTTTACCAGCAGAAATGCAGCAAACACACACAGAGAAACACACATGCAACACAACTGCATGTCTTTGTGTCACAGTTAATGCTGTTTGAGTAAAAACATGAGCTAAAAATATAATTATCACCGACAAAAACTGGGTTTTCCTTTGTAATCTGGGATTTCTTCTTGATATAAGGTTGAGATTTTGAATTTTGTGATAAATCAGATTTGTTTAGTGACTATATGATAAACAAATAAACAATAGTTTTGCTAAAATTTTGTTACAAAGATCAAAAACTAAATATTTTAAGCCCAGGAACCCACACATTACCTTTTCATACAGCCTATTTGGGGATGTTATAAAACGTATTCATAAAATTACAAATAATGTTGAGTTTTCCCATTAAAGATTATTTTAATGATCTTCCATCCATCCATCCAGATGCCCAGAGAAAACTCACACACAGGTAGAACATGCAAACTCCACACAGAAAAGTGCCACCCAGGATATGAACCGGGGCCTCCTCGCTGTGCTAACCCCTGCAACGTCATGCAACCCCTAGTGATGTTCTGTTTGATACATTTGAGAAAAATTAAATGTCTAACCTGTGATGTTTTGATAGTAAATTATGGTAAACTAGGCACGTTTTTTAAAAATCTAAGTAAATATACTAAAAAAAGAACACAGTTTTTGGTATAATTCTTTTGACTGGTGCATCATCAGGAGGAATCAAGATGAATCCTGTCGCCATTTTTACAAACACAAAAGGAGTCTGCTGACATGGCAACTGTTAGCGTTTCAATTTGGAGCTGCACTAATTACACAAAAGTTGTGTTGCTATACCATTAAGACGTGGTGGGCGTCTGCAAATGGCCTCTGGAGACATCAGTGGGTTGAGATGAACTTGTTACCCTCTCAGTGCTGACGCACATGGACACACACTCGCAGCGAAGGCTGTGAGATGAGTCTCCTTTTCCTGAGAACCTGGGCTTGTCACTCTGCAGCTTTAAGGCTGCTGCAGTCTGAAAAGCTGCTTCCTCGCCGTCACCTGACACACTGAGCACACACAAGCAGCAGCAAATCTAAGACCACTTTCCAGAGACTTCTCCTTTGGTAATTCCAATGGCTTCTGTTTGACAGGAAGCACAATAGTTTCTGAGAATAATTACAACTTAAGCTATAAAAGTAATCGTTTTTACTGACTTTGAACACCCCCCCAACATCATATTTAACAAGGAATAACCTACACCAGCTTGTAAGATGATCTGATTGCTCTCTGAAAATATCCGGATTGCCTTCAGGGATACCGGTTAGGTTAGCCCCCACCTGCAAAACCTTTTCACCGACTGATCTGACATTTATGTTACATACAAGTCCTTCCAAATCAAATTTGAAGTCTGTTGTTACAGAGGCTGTTGTTCTGTTTTGTCAGCATCAGACTTTTGGAAAAAGCACGCGAGCCTCAAACTTCCCCTTCACTGTTCCAAAATGCCAAAGCAAAGGTTTACAGTCAGGAAAGAAGATCAAATAAAAGTCCTCTTTTGTTGCTTTAAACTAAAATCAATTGTTTTTTGGGGCCATAGAGTATAAGTTACAGACAGTGGCTTTGCAGGTTTCTTCCAGACAAGCGTGCAGGTTTTCAGAGGACACCTGTATTGTTCTCTGTGAACTTTGTCACTGTTGCTCAGAAAAAATGCAACGTGTCCTCTCTGACTCAGCAAGATGATTTATCCTTGTTCTTTTTCTGGTTTAGATATGTGAGGAAATAACATACGCATGACACACTGGTTTCAGCTGCTCCAGTGTCTGTGTGTGTGTGTGCATGCAAATGTTTGTGTTATATTGGGACTGGTAACATGGGGAAGTCTGTGGTCTTCTGGTTGCAGTGGGTGTAGACCTCAAAGTCTAAAGGCCACGCACTGAAAATAAAACGAGCTGCAACATCTCTTGAGTCTGCATGTCAATTAGTTATTTTAGACACCAAAGTGTGCTAAACTGATAACAGAAAAAATCCTTCTGTGAGTGCACACTCTTGAGTATTGGTGGTGACTCGACTGTCTCTGTTACCAAATTGGATAATAAGCATTTAGATAAAAATAAATGAAGAAATAGGGTAAAAGCTTGAAGTGGTTTCGTTTTACATTGTATAAAATTCAAGGGCTTTCCAGGAATTTTCTGGAAAATTGAGTAGATTTTCGGAACTTCCCCAATCTCAGTTTCCTGTTTAAAAAGAGAACAAAAAACCCCCACAAAAAATGCTTTTGTCACATGTCCAGCATAAAGAGTTAGCTTCCTTCTTCACTTCACTTCTGGGGAAATGTTTATGAAATGTAAAATACAAAGAACTTACATCATAATAATGAACAAAGTAGAAAAAATGAAAAATTATGACAAGAAAAGGCAGAAACATTTCAAAAATACAAAGTAGATAAAACCAATTTGAAATAGTTTGATTTACAGTTTATGTTCAGTGCAATATTCATAACAAATACACTAAAAAACAATTATTAGGGACAACGTTTAAGCTAAATCATTAACTCAAACATTTTCCTTCCTTAAATCGTAACATGGTGACCAAATAATTGCAACAAAGGTCAACAGTTTTCTGGAAAGTCATTGATAGGCAGTGGGAGGGATGCTGGAGTTTCAGGGGTTTTTGCAGATCCTTAACCAAGTTAGAGAAAACAATGTGTTTTATAAATCTGTTTGTGTCTCTGTCTCAGAGTACTACCACTACTACTAATAATAATAATAATAAGAATAATAATTTTTATTATCATTAATATTTGGGTTATTAATAATAAATTAATTAGTTAATAAACAAATAAATAAATACTTTTGCATACTTTCATTCTGATGTTTATTCAACTTCTTTATAGACAAAATTCAAAATACAATACAATGTAGCTACATAGTAAACGCGTTTTCAAATATTTTCTTTAAAAAAATCAAAGTATAAAAAAAATTGTAACAATATCTCATAATAAAGTAGCCTAATCAATCCAACACACTGTAATGTTTATTCAAGTCCTTTGCTAGCTTGGAGTTAGCGCGCGTGCTCTGTCGCCATGGAAACGGTAACTGGGCAACGCCGCCAGAACGTGATTGTGGAAATGTTTGCTCCGGAAGAAAAAAGGAAAACTGTTGTCTTTGTTTCTTGGTGTAGTTAAAAGTTCTCATTTATAAATTCAATGAGTTGCGTTCTAGAGGCTTAGAGAGAAGCATTTTCCATAACTTTTGGTGAGTAAATGAAGGTTTTTGAAACATTTTTTTAAAAATGTTTGAGACCAGGCATCAAGAACTTGTAAATAATAATTTTTTTCTCACTCTTTATCAACATTTTTTTAAAGCTCAGTTACTGTTTGTCCCAAAATATGACCAACCCAGAAGACACAAACTTTAAATTTACCCAAACAGCCAAGGTCAGCAAACACGGAACGAAGAAAAAGGAAAGAAAAGGAAAGAAAAAACAGAAACGGATTAATGGATCGGCCTCAACTACTCCAGAAAATAAAGGTAAATTAATATCAAGCATAATTTACACTACTTTATATATTCAAGTTACTTTTGAAATGTGTTTTAATTTTGATTAAAAAAATCAATTAAAATCAATTAAATCCAAGTAATTCTAATTAAACGATTGTCCCTTCACAAAGATGTCTCCAATTTATCTTAATCCATTGATTGAATGTTTCGGTGTCTTCTGCCGCCTCACCTTTAACCTCTGATGTAAAAAAGCTGTCATATTTGGATGAGTTTTGCACAATCGATGCTCAAAGATAAAGACTCAAGTTAAGATCATACTGAATTCAGAATATTTAATCTTTAGGTAACCTGTGTAACATCAGTACAAGCTATTTTACATTTTACACAACAGTACACAATAAAAATGTTTGTGAATTTTTCTTTTACAATTCACTGGTTTGTGTTTAACTATTTGATTAATATTTTACTTTTTTCCTGGAGTTCAGGGCATAAGTGAATAACTCCACCAGGCAGACATTATAATAGCAGTTGTGTTACAATGAATTTAATGCTGACATTTTGATCTTTGTCATGTGACTTTTTAACCTGATGTTCTGAACTACCAGTTTTCTGAATCATGCAAATTAGTTATTTATTATCTTATTATCCATCCTATTATTACCCACCCTTCGCTTACTTTTATCTGCATCCCCTTTAGCCTCCTGCTCTTTTTTTTCTTTTTTTCTGTGCAAATATTAGCAATGTTTTCCAGCAAATCAACAATTAAATGTGTAATGAATTAATTCCTGTATTCATTTAAAATGTTTAATGAATAAATACAAATTAGGGAGAGGCTTCTCTGTAACACATTTTTCCTTCACAGACTGACAAAAATGTCAAAATTGAGCTTTGCAAGATTTTAATTTAACAGTGAAAATGAGTGCAGTGATTCAAAATGAAACATTATGTTAATTTATATGAAAATTCTTTAAAAAAACCTAAGATTAATCATTTTAAACAAGTTTACCTCTTTGAAAAAGAAAAATAAGTGTTTGTTTCAATGTAAATACTTAAATAAGATGGCATTTTATGCTAACAAAACCTTTAATTTATATATGTTTAACATCAACAGACAAAATGAGACAAGAGTCACGTAATATTTTAATCATTTTCTTCTCTCTCCTGCAGATAAGCAATTGTCTTGTGAGACAACGCCGCTCCTGCGTCCTCAGGAACCGGTCCAGACCCGACACCAGCTTTCCAAGCCCAAAACTAGCCAAAAGAAAAATACAAAACAGCGCTCTGCTTTCAGCCAAAAAAGCAAAACACATCAACAAAATTCCCGGGCTATCGTCAAAGTGACTGATGAAACCAGCGGCTGCAGAACCGTGACGCATGAGACTGGGCACAGAGAGAGCCTGAGGTGGGAAGGAGTTCTACAGGACCCTCAAGAGGAGGCCAAGAGGCTGGAGCAGTACAGGGCCGACAGGCGGCAGCGTTACATTGCACACAGAGAGGCTCTGCTAAAAGAAACCCAGCAAGCCTCAAGGGAAGCTTTTATTTAAAGACAAAAAGACTTTAAAAGACAAGAGTCTCACATCGCTGATCTGAATGAAGAAAAAATAAATGAGTCACCTAAAGATGTACAGAAGCTATAATAATAAATTGAGTTGTGCAAACACTTAATCTAGCCACAATGACCAAAATGTTTATTTTGATGAGAGAATTAGTTAAAAAAAAAGAAAATTCCCCTGAAAAATGGGGATTTTTACTAGTTTATGTGGTTTTTCCCACAACAAATATTAAAAATCAGAATTTTTTTCTTTGTGAACTGAAACGGGATAATTATATATCACCCAACTTGTTTCAAAGTATTCAGCATTTTCGCCATTGCTCTTCTACTTCTGTTCTTCTGCATAGGTGAATCTACAGCAAACTAACTAAATTAAGAGTAATTTATTATCAACCTGTTTTGAACCATAACTGTTCAATTTTTTTTTGAGTAATTTTCACTCATTTTAGGAGTTTATTATGGCTGCTCTTTCTAAAACTTTACTTAATATGGAGACACATTATACTAGCTTATAATATAAATTACATTTGATTATTATCAAGAGAAACAGCAAACTCAGATACTTGCAGTGATTTTCTGTTATTCTTGTATTTTATGCAAATGAGGCAACTGAACAGAAGCAAAAATTGATTTAAAATGTATTACGTAATATTATTTATTTTACTTTTTTAAGTATTTTTTAATCCAAAAATTGGTTGTTGAAATAAACTTTTGGGGTGATACCAGTGGTGAACAGCAGATGGCAGTATTTTCCCAACATCTTCCCAACATGACAGGTTTATTGGGACTTTATTGTGAAAGAACTTTTAAAAAAAGTTGAATCTTATCAATTTTCATTGCTTTTTAATTTATAACACAGTTTTTACAAGAGTACTCATAATCAGCAGTTTTCATCTTTGGTAATTTATAATACAAGTAACTGAAATTACTTTGCTATTAATGGTAGATAAAATAAACTAAACATCCAAGCAGCATATCTGACTTAAAGATTAAGCAAAAGTTAGATTACAAAGTGTTCTTCAAAAAGAGAACCTGTTCAGGTGTATATGACATTTTAAACCAGCGTGACTGAGGGAGAAAAAGAAAAAACAGCATATCTGTTGTGCATGTTTTGTTGAGTGCATTTGTTAGAGTTTTATTGTTCCCTGGTGGTGGGTTTTGTCACTGTTGCGTGTTTCAGCAGCCCTGTTTCAAAGTGCTGACCGCCCCACTTTCTGTCGCCCTAATCCCTCCTAAACCATCTCTGTTTTCCATCCTGTTGAAGGGATGCCACTTTTATATCAACAGTAGAGGACACACCCGTGCTTCATGTTTGGGATGTTTCTGGACTGAGAAATAAATCAATGAAAGAAAGTAAAATAGTGACAGATATTAAAAAAAAAAATCAAAAAAGATAAGTTGTTTTGAGGTATCTGTTGTAACATGAACTCCTCCTAACATGAGCTGCAGAACATGGATGTGGATCCCTCACTGGTTGGTTCTTGCTGTTGATTTTTACAAAACTTTTCAGTTTTCAGATGGAATCTGGACCTCGGCGTGGGCAGACGAGGAGAGAAGATGGGGATCAAGACATCTGCAGCCAGCTCAGGTCGTCCGATCTGTTGGGGAGAGGAGAAAGGAAGATGGATCCACATTCTTGAATGCCCTTAAACTAAGTGAACTTCCCCCCTTCTCTTTAACTGTCCTAAAAACTGCAGAAAATAGATGAAAACTATAAGTTTTCAAGTTTTCAGTTGGAAACAGAAACATCTGAGGGGAACGTTGTCTTCTGTCATTATAAAGATAATTATTAGACAATGACAGTCCCACATACTGAGCTTCCTTCTTGGTAATGACTTTTCCTGAGGACAACCTCTCAGCTACTGCAGACACAGCTGGGTCAAAGTTGAGGCCTGCCGCAGCGATGACTTCATCATTCCTACAGGTAAACAAAACATACAAGCTTGAGTGAGTAAGTATTATTATCAGGCAACTAAAAAACAATATTTTTAAAGTTTTTCTTACTTGAGGTACAAAGCGAGGAATTTATGTTCCTGAATGTTTCCTTTCATCACCAACTCAGTGTATCCTTCCCCATAGCCTGCAAAAAAAACAAGAAATCTACAATGTAAATGGTGTATTTGTTGATAATAGAATGAAAACACTTGCGTTGACGTGTTTGTACCTGCATATCTGATGGTTTTACCCAGTAGGACGGTCCAGTAGAAAGGAACTGAAGTGAGTTCAGTTTCTTTTCCCAGCATATTCAGAGCTGCCACTCTTCCTTGACAATAAAAAAAATGTCAAAAGTCCAGTTAGGAAAAAACAAACAAAAGCTATGAGACGTTTTTGAACAAAAACTTTTACAGTGAACTCCAAACTATTGAAAATAAATGTGGCACATTGTATTGAGAACAGAGGTTAGCACACAAAAACAGATAAAAATGTTAACCCCATTGACAGATTTTCTATAAATAAGCACAAATAGGGACAGAAAAAATACTTTAACCAAATTGTTTTATTTCAAGAAAAAAATTCTAGTAACTTGGATATGTTTTTGCAAAGATGATTTACTTTCACTTAATTAGATTATTAGATTTCTTTTCTTGAAAGACAGAAAATAAAACATTTTTTAAACTAGGGTCTTTTTAATTTTCTTAAGAATCTGTGTTTTTCAGTGCAGTTTAACAGTGTTCAAAAGTGCAGCTTACAACAAATTTGATCCTGAAATGATGACTTTTTTTTCTTCAAGAAATGTAACATTATCTTAAAGGCTTCAAAGCTTTTTCTTCTGTAACTTTACACTCTAAACTGTTATTCTTTTATAGTTCAAATGATACTTTTGTCAGTATTGTCATAGAAACAGTCTGTTACCTTGTGCTTGTGCCATCTGCCAGTGTCCGATGTTGACCACCTTGTTTTTGGCGAGCGGCAGAGGGAAAGAGGCCAGGTCACCTGCACAGAACACATCTGGGACGTTTGTGCGCATGTACTGCCAGGAGGGGGGAACAGAGGAAGAGGAGAGATCATCAGCAGAGCAGAATATTCATTTTCTAGTCACCACAGGGGGACTTTAATCCTAATGCTGGCATGAAATGTCTAAAACCTATAGTATGAGAATTGAGGCACAGTGAGACATTTTTACAAACAAACAGAAGACCGACCTTGTCAACCATCACTAGTTTTTTTTGGTTCATCTGGATTTTAGTGCCTTGCAGGAACTCTGAGTTAGGAATGCTACCTGTTGAGACAAAGAACAAAAAGAGAAGAGATTGTTTTTGTCTGTCTTGTAGAGAATCAGACAAACCAGAACTATTTTTAGTCTATAGGTCACAAAATCCAATAAAATAATTTTAATAATAATGTAATAAATTCTTCCACACGTTCCTATAAAGCATTTTGTTTGGGTTATTTTAAACAAGAACTCCTAAAATAATCAAATGCAACCACAATCAGCCATATTTGAGATTTGGACTTATAAATATATGCAGTATTTGTTGAAATGTTAAATAAATCTTAAGTTAAATTCTAAATAAATGACACTGCAGTTGCAATACCTTTTAGTGTTACAGTGAGAGGCCACAACAGAAAGCTATACAGTAAAGAGTTTTTCTCACCAATCCCCACAATCAGGACATCCGTTGGGATAACTTTTCCACTTTTCAGCACAACTTCCTTCACCTTTCAGTGAATCAAAAATCAGAGAGTTCAAACATTTAAAACAAATCCTAAAATAAGTCACAAAAGTGTCAGCTCCTCACCTTGCCATTCACACCTTTGATTTCTGTCACCATGTCATTCATGTAAAATTTGACGTTGTTCTCTGACAGCATCTGTAGAAACACATGGAATGATGGGTAATCAGAATGAGCTGCTGGTAAAAATAGTTTGGATGCAGACAGTTACAGCTGTTACCATCATCGTTATTCTGCCGACCTCCCGACCCAGCGTGTTCTGGTACGGAAGCTCACTGCTGCCAATCACAGTGATACTGAAGGCTTTGTCCAACAAATACGATGCGACCTCCATCCCTGTTCAATAAAATATGATAAAAAATAATAAAACAAACACATAGTGGGAGTATTTTATATTTTAGGTTTGTATCTTCATGGGTGTTCACGTCCAAGTTATTGAGGGAATCTCATTTAATGAAAACAAATAGTTACTACATAACTCTTTCTGCACAAATATTTAAAAAATATGCTTTTTTTAACATATTTTTTAATCAGTTATTACAGTACCAACAAATGAAGTTCCTACGAGGACTACGTTGCTGCCCGTGCAGGCAGCGTGGATCTGCCGGGCGTCCTCTGGTGTCTCCAACATCTTTATGTTATCCAACTTTGTGCCGGGAACATCCAGAGCTTTGGCTCTGCAAAAAGAAAAAAGTTGTTTTTTAACACAAAATTGTAGCAACATTTAAAGAAAAAAAAATGTGGGTAAAATGATCCTGTTGAAGGAAAATATGGCTTCCTTGACTATAATCAATGAAAACATGTTATTATTTATTTTATTTTTTATTATTTTCATGCAGCCTTTATTTATCCAGGCAAGACAGATATTATTATTATTATTAATATTTTATTTTTACATTTTATAACAGTCTGATTTTTATATTTGGTTTTCTGAATTTGTATAAAATCAGAAAGGGGAAGTCATAAAGAAGATTTTTACACAAAAGATATTCTCACTAAGTACAATGAATATTGCAAGAAGATGCTGTTTTTTATGCTACATCATTTTTGTTGAGTAAGATGTCAGTATATATATTATTTTTTCAGATTTAAGTTTTTCACTCAATTTTGATTTATTTGCATATATATTGTAAAATAAGTTTCACAACTCAGTCATGGTTACTCATTTGAACAATTCCAAAACAATAAATCTACATTACTTGTTTTAAACAGGGAGAAAAAGCTTTAAATGTAAAGCTTTGGCTACATAACTATTTGGTCCTCTTTATGTACTTCTTAAGCTGCAGTCATTTTAAGGTTGTATTCAGAATGGAAAAGTCCATTGGTCTGGACCGAGTCCACTAAATTTGGTTTGGATCGAGTCATGAACCTTGCTTTGGTTTGTATTCAGACTGGCTTCTACCAGAGATTTTTGTTTCAAATTAAAACCTGTAAACAAAATCACATGACTAAAGATGTCTTCCGTCATTGGCCAGGAATTACGAGGGCGGGGCAAAGCAATGAGAGAAAGAATAATTGTAGCTTTTTAGGGTAATACACTTATTCCAACTCTATATTTTGCTGACCAATTTTGAATGTCTCCATCAACATCAGGTATAACACTTTATACTTGCTGCTTTTTTTACGGCGGAGATGTAAAACGATGTAGATTATGAAAGTGCACAAAGTGTTTATGACAAATAAATATGCTGTTCAGGATGTACCTGCAGCCTGTGGAAATGAGGAGCTGGTCATAGTTCTGGACTAAACCATCATCAAATGTGACCGTCTTCTTCTCTGTGTCCACTGACAGCGCCTGCAAAGATGGTAGCACTTTAGCTTCAATTATTATCACTTAAAAAAGTCAATTTCTTTCATTCTGGAAGAAATTTGTTTTTCTATTTAATCCAATTTAACCAAGTTTCAATTGAGATAAAAGAAGAACTCACTTCTTTCCTGAGCCACACCTCAATGTCATATTGATGGTAAAACTCCATCCTCCTCAGAACAATGGTGTCGCTCTCCACATTCATAACCTGCAGACGGGGAGCAGGAGGTCAGAGTTTAAATACGGATGTTATCTCATGAAGCCCTGTGTTCAAGTCATCCGCTGAACCTTGCTCAGCCGAGTTTTGTCGTAGGGCAAGAGGTGATCTCTGGAGACCATGATGATTCTACCACCAAACTTTTCCTGCCGGAGTGTCTCTGCACACATCAGTGAAGCAATTCCTGGAGAGAAAAGTTCTGTTACAAACACTGAGGAGACATACGAATGCTAACTCTCGTTCATTTATGTCGTCCATTAGGTTAACACTCAGAAATTAAATGGCAAAAAATATTTAAAAATATATTTTTTCTTTAAAGGGCTTAGAAATGAAATGTAAATCCTCTCCACACACAGTCTGGACTCACCTCCTCCAAGCAGCAGGATGGTGTGAGTAACTCCTGGTACTGCAGCTCCCATACTGCGTATTCGTTTCTGCCGTCGGAGGTCCTGAATTAAGCAAAAAACACACATGTTCTCAGAAAAATATAACAAATGAATGATGGGGCTTACAGGAACAGATCAGTGAAAATAGAGGTTCAACAATGAATGCAAAAGCAATCTATGTCTTTCTCATCAACTGAATAGCATCTGTTTGTTAAATAACAGCTTAAATACTTTTAGTCCTAAATCCTATAAGTCTTAAAACATTATGTGAAATAATATACTTTACAAATATAAATCAAAGAGGCTTTTTCTAAAAAAAATATAGAGGTGCATTGGATTTGACAATAAATATTTTAATATTTCATAATTCTTGTTAACCCTTCTAGTATTTTAAAGACAATTTCTCTTTAATTTTGGTAGTAAATTGTTTTGTATTTTCTCCACATTTGGTTGATATTTATTTTAGTTAATTTTTAAAAATATATATCTTTTTATTTTTGTCTATATAAATATTGTTTATAATTCTGTGAATTCAGAAGGATTTGGCGGAGCCACCAGCCAGGGAGGAAAATGAGGAAAGGTTTGCAGGGCGTCGGTGGCTGTCAGAAGAGGAAATAGGGAGAAAAACCTGGGAAAGTCTACAAGGGACCCCAGGAAGAAATCTGGAATAAGGGTGGAAGCCACAAGACTATACATTTTGGTAAGGTAATTCCAGGTGTTTTGGGACTATCATTTCATTGTGCATTTATATTTTCGGACGGTCGACTTGATGTTTGAACTCATAAGAGAGATTAAAAAGAATGAAAAGAATAAGATGGCTTTTATCCATTGAAACATGTGTTCACATGTTTAACTTTATTTTAATCCACTTACCTTATTGTTCACAGTCACATACACTTTGCTGTTTTGAATTTTCACCTTTAAAAAATAAAAGGAGAATAATGAAAAAAAAGGTCAGTAAGTTTCCTAAAAGTACATCACAAGAGGTATAACATGTGGTTCGTAGGCCTACCTTATGGCACGGTAAAGAGTCAATGCCAGGGAACTCCTCTAGATCTCCAGTGCAGATGTTGAAGCAGGAGCCGTGCCATGGACAGCGCACTCTGTTTCCCAAAACAACCCCTGAACACACACACACATCCATTTAACCATGATTCATTGCTAACGAGAGTTATTTCAGTTAAAGACTCTACCTTGGCTGAGTGGAGCTCCGTAGTGCGTACACTGGTTTCCGAGGGCGCTGTATTTGCCGTCATAGCGTGTGAGCAGCACACTGTGATGTCCAACTTCAACTTCCTTCATTCTCAGATCACACACAGGAAGACACAAAGATTCTTTCAGTCGCAAACAAACAGTCGAGAAGACATTTAAGTATATATTTTTTGGTAAAATCTTCATTATTCAGTTATTGGACTTATTTTTTGTTTCTTTAGTTTTATTTTAGGACATGTACACAAATATATAGATATTAACATTTTTATAAAGTTTTTATTGAATAATTTGCAGTTAAATTTGAATTTCTGTTGATATTTGAGGAATTTTCTTTTTTATTGTTTGAGGTTGACGTGTGTTTTTTCTTAGGGATTCTGATTTTTCTGTTTCTTCTCGTTTAAGTGGTTCATAATAAACACTTTCAAGTAAAGCTGTATGATTTTGAATGTTTTTGATCCAATGTGTAGCTATTTCTCACCTTAACTGCAATTGTGCAACTGCAAAAAGTAAAGACAATAGTTGAAATTGATGATTTCCCTGTTAAAGTCTGAAAACTGCAGTTAAACCTCAGTTTACTGAGGTTAAAAATGTACATAACACACAGGTAAATTATTGCACTTTTGTCTCTCTTTGGGTTCTATCCTTACACACAGTAAAAAAATAGCTGAAAAAATAACTAAAAGTTTTGTAAAAAAAAACATTTTTCTCATATTAGGTCAATTAAAATATCCCTTCTATTTTTTTATATTTTTTGAAAACTTTATGGACACTTTCATACAAAACCCTGTGAGTACTCAAAAAATTGTTTGTGTTGTTGAAACAACACATTTAATCTTTTGCATCTTGTGTGCACACGATTAAATAAAACTTTAAAGGAATATCAGGGCTTCAAAAAATATTGTATATGAAAAAAAGCCATATTGATGTTCAAGAAAATCAGCTGCCACTTTTTTTTTAGTACAATTTCTTTTAACCTAAAATATATTCAATCTTCTTGAAATTAATTTGAAATCATCTAACCCGCTTAGATTTTTATTCAAACCAGTTACTTTAACACATTTGCAGACAAAGACAATTATCTGGTGCACTTTTATTTTGAAGAAAAACAACTTTCTAAGAGTTACAATCCTTTTTAAATCCGTTTTTGATCACATATATATATAATGTAAAATGAGATGGCTTTCCAGGACTGCAACAGCTTTGTTTAGATGTAAGACAGACATTCACAAACAGGAATAAAACAACAACGTGGTCATGTTCCTTCCCAGATTCTATGATTAATTTAATTATTTGACAATATTTGTCCTCTGGAAAACCCTTTTCTTGAAGAAATCAAAATCCTATTAGTTGACTAAGTGCATCAGTTATGATAAGATCAGAAATATCAGCTACTGATATATATATATATATATCTATATATATATATAAACTGGAGCTTTTGTAGCTGAAAGAAGCTTTTGTTTTGTCTTACAAAACAACATAATTTAAGTATTTCACGGAAAAATAATAAGAAGAACTAAATGTCTTCATGATTTGTTTTATTTTTTTAAGACTTTTGGACTTTGCTGAGAAAGGTTTAATTTGTATAACATATGATTTTAGAATCCTAATGTTAACTCATGTCCCAAAACTCAGCACCTGTTTGTTAGTGTCCCTAAACCTGGAATTAAACACTCAAAAACTGCTGTAAAAAAGGAAAACTAGTAGGATCCTCGAAAAGGTTAAACATGTGATCTATGATTTCATTGTCAAACTCAAGCAAAAACAAGTATTAATATGTGCCGTCACAAGATTAAACGTAGAGATTTGGATTTATATAGTTCAGCTTCCTTACTGTCCATCCTGCAGGTCTGACTCCAGACACACCATCTCAGTCAGTTCATCTTTGTCCTCTGGATCAGAGTCTGTAAAGTCACCATGGCCTGCACAAACCATTTCAAAGTAGATCTCAAATACCAAACAACATTTCAATAAAGGTCTCTAGCTTTAGGAGCACAAAATGATAAAATATGACAGTTTTCATATTTTATTAATAGTTTCAACGATGTAAATCCTGTACATACATATAATTTAGTACTCACTTTGTGTGGTCCTCCACATGTTTCAACTGCAACTCCACACCTACACACAAACTGGATACTGCCAAACCATTAAAAGCTCATCAAATGTTCGGCTATAAGCAGTCGAAGCAAAAGTCTGAGTCTGAGTCTTTCTGAGTCTTTCTATCCTCTGTGCCGATAAGAGATAAGAGATTGTTGCCACAAGCAACTGGCTCCATATCTGATGAAGATCCTTCAGGCTGGAGGCTGTGACGACAGTGAAATCAGGATAAAAAAAATTAAAAATATCCTTGAAAAAGTAACTTTTGTGTTTCCGGTGAATGAGATGTCTCTGCAGTGTGACTGCTCATGTTCAGCTCTGCTATTGTTCCACAGAAAGAATAATTTGGTCTTTTGTTTGTCGTAGTGACTACACAGAGAAAGGCTGACGAGGCTGAACGCTGAATGAACGTTACACAAAAGGGAGCACACAAAACCGGAGCGGGAGGCTGTCGTTCAGACACTTTTGAAAGTTTTAACTGAAGAGTTAGAATAATAAACCAGTTCCTGAGTTAAAACACAAATTCTAATAAAAATGTGCAAATATTAATATTTGTTTTTGAGGTTCTCCGCTAATAAAATTAGCTTAGAAACTACAATAATGAGGTTTAAATAATGGTTAACTATATTACCAATTACCATATTCTATTTTCAAATAAAAATCATTTTATTTTAATAAAAATGGTGATTAAAAATATCGTCAACAACATTTTAGACAGAAGGTGGCGGAATTTTATCTTATTTTAGCTAATTACGCAGATTCAACTTAGATTTTTAAATAAAAAATAGCTTTTTACAGGAATTTTCACAGTGATTTCTATTTCTTTCTTTACAGTTTTTGTCGTTTTTTGGGATGAGTGTGTACTTATAGGTATATGAGAAGTTTTGCCATACATTTCAGATACCAAAACAGTGCCAGATCTATTTGACATATGAAAAGGAAACACTCCAACAGTGAATATAATATTCCTAAAATCTTATTTAAGTCTCTCAGTATTGTAAAGTTTTTGTGTCTGTTATTCAGGTTTATTGATAGATTTTTATAGAGACAAGACAACACTGTTCAACCATAGACTATCTACTCAGAGCTCAAGCATTTACCTCGCAATTGAAAACTTGGCTATAAATCTCAAAAGAGGACAGACAAACAACCAACTGATACAGAACAGTGACTTTTATTCCAGATGTGTATGAACTAGGGCCGGGAATCGATTAAAAAAAACGAAATAGTTCATCGCAAATCTAAAAAAAAATATTCGCGATTAATCGACATTATTATTTTTATTATTTGTATATTTTTGTTATGTGTTAAATTAGTTCAGTGTGCAGTATTTCCGGAGTATAAGTCGCAAGAGCAAAAAATGTGTAATTGAGAAGAAGAAAATCATATAGAAGTCGTTCTGGAGTATAAGTCGCACTTTTGGGAGAAAAGTCTGACTTTTCAGAACAAATCCGCCAAGCGTAGCTAAAATATAAAGAAATCGTTTGTCTGTATATGAGAAATATAAAACTTTAGGAGGAAAACAAACAGATTCTCTTCAATGTTTGATTTTAACGACACTTCTTCTGCCTCTATCAGTTGCAAATTATACTCAGATACAGCGCCCTCTAGTGGTTGTTAGAGGAAACAACCGCCAAAAGACAACAGGTGTTTACTGGGAAAATATCAAATATATGAGCCTATTTATGTCTTTAAAAAACACACACAGACAAATAAGTCACTCCTGAGTTTAAGTTGCACCCCTGGCTAAACTATGAAAAAACTGTGAGTTATATTGAATGAGAATATTTAGATTGTTACTGCATTAGCAAATTGAGATGATTACTTTTTGTATTATCATAATTCTGAATACAATCCGTTCAAAGTGTCTTTTTTCAATGAGAATATTAGATTATTGTTACTGATTAATATAAATGATTTGTTGTGGATGCCTTGAAACTTGATTACATCAATGATATTAATGACCTTAATGGCCTGAATCTGTTAATATTTGATATCAAGTCCGGATATTGATAATTCAAGTAGAGGAAATGGTATGGTCGAGTCGGGGTGGGATTATATAAGTTTGCTTCCTTCCACTCCCTTTCAAGCGATCTACTTGTGTTTCATTAAGTGATATGTTATGTATTAAGACCTGATTGCTTGAAATAAAACATTTCATTCATTCATTCATTCATACTCCGGAAAATACGGGACTTGCTTCAGAAAGTATATGCCTCTTTTTTTTATTTTTTTTCATTGGCGTCTCGGAATCTGTCAGAAAATTAATATCTAATTTAATATAATGACTGCTGAAACTTTCCAAGCGACCCTATTCATAAGTTTACATACCCTGATGACTTTGTTCGGAAAACTCACACACAATCTGAAACAATCTGTCTGTAATCAATGTGTCCGAAAGGTCTTGAAGTTTCTGCGCTCCCAACAGACTCTTGCATCCTTCAACTAGTGCTGCACTGACATTTCTTGAGTCGTGGGAGAAGCTAAAGAGCTGTCAAAAGAACTACAGAAAAAGGTAATTACAAAACGGATAAGAAGATATCCAAGAACTGAGAATGCCTGTCAGCAATGTTCAAACTTCCGCTGAAACCAAACCACGTTCACAAAAAATTCTGCCACAACTGCCAGAAAAATAGTTAGGGATGCAAAGAAAAACCCACAAATAACTTCAGGTATAATCCAGGACTCTCTGAAAGACAATGTCCCACTGTGAGCCATTTTCCACGTTAAATATTCAGCATAATGTTTCTCTGTTTATTGTTTTATCTGTTAGTTCTTTGATAAAACATAACTCTTTTAATGTACCTAGTTTTGAATTTCTATCTGTTTTTTTTTTCAGATAAATATAACATGTGCCCAACAGCCACCATACATCTGCTTTTGAGCCTTTTACAGCCCTAACCTGTTACAGCAAAGGTTATTCAAAGCAAATGTCTTCACTTTTTTACCATTTCACATTTATTTGCATTTTTTCAAAACAAACATAAAGTCATACATTTATTTCATTCATAAAGCGCAATTTTGATTGAGAATATTGTCATTTATTGTTTTATAATTTGTTATGACATCTGTCATGAAAGCTAAATGAATGGCAAAACAACAATGTTGTTGAGTAATTCAACAATGATAAATACGGCTGTTCTTCCAAAAAATAAATAAATAAAAGAAGAAGATGCATGCACGTCTTTTACATCAGTATCCTCTTCTGCTGGAACAAGTTGACCAGTGTGGAGTTTTTGCAGCTTGTATTACTTTCGGTTTCTTTTTTGACACGAGGGAGGCGAATCTTCTCCGTCTTGGGTTCTATCTTATTGTACGGACAAACTTTTAGATGCTCCGAGATGGACGGCACATTTCGGAAACACCAAGCATCCACGGGAGAGAACAAAGTGCTGAACTGCCAAACCTGCAGACATAAACAAATGTTGAAAATTAAAAATTCAGTCCTGCTTTCAGTACATTGTATCTTTTCCTAACATGTCATTTATCTTCAGGCTCACAAAAACTTTATCCAGTTAATGAGGGATTTAAGCTAAACACATTATATGACCTAATAGTATAAACTCAATAAGTGTATTGGTTCAACAAATACATATAACACTCAAACAAATGTGAAAAATGACATTATTTATGTTAAGTCTGACACAGACCAGGTAAAAATAATGTTGTAGTTTCTTATATGACAAACATGAATCTTCACAGAAGCCAAAATGTTCTTTAATCACCTTTAAAGTACACTACGGTCAGCTAGGGACTCCACATTGTTAAAAGTCTGTCCACCAACTTTAAGATCCTTAACTACCCAGAAAAAAAAGATTTGGATTGATCACTTTTAAATTCACACTTACCTTCTGCTTCACCTTCCACCTGATTTTCCCGTGGGAGGAGGTTTTCTCCCAGCAGAGCGTGACCATCCCTCTCTCCTGCAGCAGAGACCAACACACCTGCCTCATGAGGGGGGACACCAAGGCCAGCTGGGACAGAGACAAGCTGTCCAGGAAACCAGCGATATGCCATAGCACCTCATACGGAAGGGAGCTTAAGGAGCCTTCTCCTCCTTCATTTTGACCTCCTCTCCTCTTCTGGACACCAGAGGAGTCGGTCATAGACGCAGGCACAGTGGGATGGAGGCCGAAGCAGCCCAGATCTGTACTGAAATGAGAGGAGGGCATTTAGATATTTGGTTTTATTTAAAGGTTTTTACAGATTAAAAATTAAAGATTTTTAGTAATTTAGAAGTTCTTTTTGTAACAAATACGAATAGATTTATCACAAATGTGATCACAGGTGTGTTGTTAACATACCTACTTGTTTAGGTTAATGTTTAACCCGAAGCTTGTAAATTATCTGAACTGCGACTGTTAAAAGGTTGTTGGGATTTTTTTTTTCTTTAGAGAAATGTGACTTTTTGACCAAATAGAAGAAAGTACAATTAATACTGTTAATAATTCAGATTAAAGTAAGGATGTTTTTGTCATTTTAAATTTTATAAACCTCTTGAACTGGCGAGTTAATATATAAGGCTGGCACTAAATGTAACTGTGATAAAAAAAAAAAAAAAAGTGTTTCATGTTCAGCCATTTGACACAAATGTAAATTCTTTAAATTAAAACATCTAAATATTTTCTATGATTGCTTTGTTTTGTTTGAAACAGTGTGAAGGCCACAGCCTATAGACTGTCATATAAGATTAAATCTTGAGGACAAATCTAATGGGGGAGAAAATAAACTCAACCGGATTTGTGATTAATTCTTGATTTGTAACTCAAATAATACAATTTGTGCACTTGCAATTGTGTATTCACATGAACAAAAATTAGGAAATTCAAATAAATAAAAAAATAAATAAATGAAAATTAAAAAATAAATGAAGTTCAAAGCGGCTAATAAGAAAACTCTGATGACCCAGCATTCTAGCAGCATTTAAATGCATCACTTACACATGAATCTTGGAGACGTGAAACAAGTCTCACATCAGATTTATGAGTAAATGTGATTTTCTGTGAGCGTAACAAGCGATTCCGTAATTTTTACAGATTTGTGTGTAGTTAGTTACAAGCTGTTGTAATTTTATGTTGTGCAATTGTAAATTTTATTTTCATTTTTTTTAATTAGTAACAAAGTTATGTGCAACATATATTGTATTACGCACACACAATTTCAAAGTTTCGCAAATATCAAGAATTATGCACACACAAATACACACTCCATAAACCTACCTTTTGAGTTTACAAGGGACTAAATTTTCAATTTCAAATTCTGCAGCTTATGTAAATTATGTTTATTACTGTTACTAATACCCATAAGGGGCGTAACAATGACACTGAAAAAGAGAATTCAGGAAGTAAAAGAGTTGAGTAACCAAACGCGTTGTAATTTTGTGTTTTTTGTACTTCTTAAAAAAAAATAGCTTACTGTTTTTTTTTGTTTGTTTGTTTTTTGTTTTTTTGTCTTACTTGTAGTTGACAGTGGCCTCATGTGTTGAAGGCTGAAACCTATTCTGGCTGTAGGTGCATCCCAAGTATGCCAGAGGGCATCGCTGCTCGAACCAGCCGTTCACACACATCTGAATGTCACAGTGGATGTTCCTGCAAATAATCAAAAAAGTCATTACTAAAGCTAAATTTGATCAATATCCTTTTAATTTTGATCGCATTTAGTTTACTAAATACAAAGATGAAGTAAAAGTTTTCTTTTTAATGGACTCACTTATAGTGTTTGCCATATTCTCTGCGCTGGAAAGTGTGTCCACAGACAAAGGTAAAGGTGGAGTTTGCCTTGTGGTGTCGACTGGTGACGCTCTCCACCTGCAGCTGAAGGTGCAGCTCCAGCGGTTTTCCCGCTGTCAGGTCAATCAGGGACAAGTTTTTCCCAAAAGGAGCGGACAGGAAGTTGTAGGTCTGCGTGCCTTCGTCTGTCAACAGGCTGTCTGAGCTAACGGTCTCTGCAATGAGGTGACCCCTACGCTCTTTCTCCAAAGAGCACAGCAAGGAAGCCTGAGTGATGAAATAAAATGATGAAAATCACTCTGAAAGTAAGCCAAAATTTGAAGCCGAAACATGATAAAACACACAAAATAAGACATTTCAGAAAAACATACACAATTGGAAAAACTGGAAGTCGACTGGAAGGTTGTGAATTCAAATCCCAAATCAAATCATACCAAAAGGGACCCAACGCCTCCCAGGATTGAATGGTTAATCCACTAAATGGTGAAGAGTCTGCAGCTCCCCGCTCCAGGTCAAATGTGGAAAATGAACTTCACACACCTAAGTTTGTAACAGCTGATGGAACTAATTAGATTGCAAAAATGTTCTTAAATGGCTTTGAAAATGTTGCTTTCCCCCCCAAAAAATACATGATTTAACCCTTCAACAATGGGGAAATTGTTAGCTAAATAACATGCGTTCTTCGAACTACACAATTAACAAAATTCCAGTGGATTCTGAAAGTGAGAAAGAGGAATTTCAGCTGAACTAATTCAAGTTTTAACATGTTCAATGGATGTATTTTGTATGTAGAGCAGAATAGTGTCTTAAAAATGTGCGTAGTGATGGACGTACATGAGGTTTGAACTCTTTTCCATAGATGTTTCATTGGAAATAGTCGCTTAACACAAGTTTTCTATGGCGGTGTGATTAACCCTTTAACACTGGAGCTCTGTTGTTTATGTTTTTTGATTTCTTTAAGTTCTTTGAATCTTCTGGAATTAAGTTGATCGTGTTAACGGTTGAAAAGTTACAGTATTTTAAAGATTTTGTGTTTAAGCGCCACCGGTGTCGCCTCAGGTGTTAAAGGGTTAATCCTAAAACATTCTAACGTCCAAATAAATAACAAAAATACATTTTTACACTCAGGACCTAAGCTTTTGCCTGTCTCATCTACAAAACAAACATTTTATTCGGATTTTCCACCATGAGATGATTTTTGTTCATTTTGATGCAACACTAAGATTTAAATCTCAGTTTTTACTATTTTAAGTTTTAGCAAAAATTAGCAAACCTTGTCTATTCCATCAGTAAATCAGCATAAGAAGACTATATTTTTGTGATCTGCATTAGCTCAGTAATCCAGTTGGCTCACCTGAACTTCCTCCCACACCGGTATGCTGTCCGCTCCCACTCCCAGATCACTGGTATCCACAGCCTTAGATTCCCTCTTGTAGAATCCAGGATTGCGGATGCGGCTTTGCCTTGCAGCAAAGCTGGTTGGGACTTTAAAGGTGCGCACTGTGATGATCTTCATCGGCTCCACGTGTCCGTACACAAAGATCTTCTTGGGTTTTTCAGCAGAACATGAGGAAGAGGATGTAGAACATGCACCAGATGGTAGTTTGGAGCTGCCAGATGCTGCCGCCTCGTCTTCTTCTGTCAGAGTATCCAGACCTTTTCTATTCTGTTTACTCTTTTCTTTTCCTGCTGCAGTGGTCGCTTCGGCCTGACGGCAGCCACCCATCTCCATACTGAACATGCGCTCCCAGACATTGTAGTTTTCCAAATTATCGGCATCCACGTCTGAGGCCCTGGCAAGAGCCTCCCGTTCTTCCTGACTGAGCGCTGGCTGGTTTTCATCCTCAGCATCATCTTCACTCTCTTTCTCACTGGGGAAATTGATGTTGAACTTGTTAAAAGACTCCCAAAGTGCCTGACTTGCTTCTTTCGCAGCTGCCCTCTCTGCTGCCTCCTTCTCTATTAAAGCTTTCTTCTTCTCTTGTTCCTTTCTCCTTTCCTCTTTCATTCTTTCCTCTTCTCTCTCTTCTTCCTCTACACTCTGAAGTAGCTCTGGGAACAACTTTTTCATCTTTATGGAGTGAAATAGCCGCTGCTGGTCTTTCAGGGCCAAAGCAAGGTCAAGACATCCGTTTTGCTCTTTCAGCAAGTTCTCATGCAGCTCTGTGTTGGGGTGAGAATGGGCATCGTTGACCGGCCAGCGGTTCCACTCCATGGAGCAGCACACCACGCTGGCCGGACACATCTGGAGGTGAGCCGCCCTGGAGGAGCGCGGCAGCTGGACCGGACAGCCGTACTCTGCATTGAGGCAGGGTACCCTCACGTTGGGACAGAGCAGCAGGTGATCCTCCTCCTTGCACAGGTGGTAGAGGGCGCCGCAGAGTAGACGGCAGGGGCTGAGCGGACAGCACACTGAGGCCTCCACCCGAGCTCTGCAGCGCCGGCTGTAACAGGAATCGCAGTGGACGTGCTGCCGCTGCCTGGAGGCTCGAGAACGATGACTCTGAAGGAGCCACAGCGACAAAAAGATTTTCATTAATTTAAAAAAGCAAAATGAGAAACCTAACAAATATAATAACATACACTCTCTGGTCACTTAGGTACTCCTGCTTGTTAATACAATTTTCTAATCATCCAATCACATGGCAGCAACTCAATGCATTTAGGCTTATAGAAATAGTCAAGATGATCTGCTAAAGTTCAAACAAAGCATCAGAAAGGTGATTGAAGTGACTTTTAACATGGCATGTTATTGGTTCCAGACGAGCAGGTCTAAGTATTTCAGGAGCTGCTGATCTACTGGGATTTTCACCCAGAACAGTCTCTAGGGTTTAAAGAGAATGGTCAGAAAAAGGAAAAAAATCCAGTGAGCTGCAGTTTTATGGACAGAAATGCCTTGCTTGATGCCAGAGGTCAGAGGAGAATGGTCAGACTGGTTCCAGCTGATAGAAAAACAACGGTAACTCATACAACCGAGGTCTGAAGAAGAGCATCTCTGAACACACAACATGTCAAACCTTGAGGCAGATGGGCTAAAGCAGCAGAAGAACACACCGGCTACCACTCTTGTCAGCTAAGAACAGAAAACTGAGGCTATATTTCACACAGACTCACCAAAATTGGACCATAGAAGATGGAAAAAAAGCTGTTGGGCCTGATGAGTCTCCAAGATTTGCCATCAACATCATGAAAGCATGGATCCATCCTGCCGTGTATCAACGGTTCAGGCAGGTGGCGCCATAATGGTATGGGGGATATTTTCTTGGCACACTTTGGGCCCCTTAGTACCATCTGAACATCGCCAAAACACCACAGCCTACCTGAGTATTGTTGCTGACCGTGTCCATCCCTTTATGACCACAGTGTACCATCTTCTGATGCTAAACTCTCTGAGGAATGTTTCCTGGTTGAATCTATGCCACTAAGGATTAAGACAGTTATAAAGGCAAAGGGGGTCCAACCCGGTACTACCAAGGTGTACCTAATAAAGTGACCAGTGAGAGTATATTATGATAGAAATGTCTTTGCCATTGAGTAGTGAAACAAATGTTAACAGTTTGAGATTTATACTCAAAGAACAAAATCATACCATCTTTTTTTAATCTTCTCCTATTAAGTTTCCTAAGGTGAAGCAACAGACTGATCCTCCTGTAAGAAAAGAGGACACCTTTATCTTTCCGAGACTCTGAGATCAACACCCCAACAACAAACAGAAACAGCCACACAATGACGACAAGTCTGAGGATTCAGAAATGAACAACTTAAAGCTGTTGCCCTACCTGTCTGACTTTCCAAGAAGAGAAGCGCTGACTGAACCGTCATGTGCGTTCAAAGATCAAGTGTTTGTGTTATGTATGTGTTATAAATAGAGCCGGGCACTGACTGAGAAATGCTGCACAGGTGGTCAGACACATGGTTTATGTTACAGCCCTCCAATCCACTCCAATAAAAAGACTGATTCATTATATGCTGCTGTTGTTAGCCGACATCAGTCACCTGCACAGCTTTACTTAGAGATCGGTTCAAACAGTGTCCTCTGGTGGGGATTTAAGTTGATCCAACAGCCGATTAAATATTTATGCTGACAGAGATAAATATGCTAAAGACTTAAATAATATAAGCATTTTATATACTATCCTTAAACTGAAAATGTGCAGGTTTGTGTCAACTTTTAACATTACTACAGCAAAGACAAACTGAGGGGGTGTTATGCTTTCCTCCAGAACTACTTGGTATTGCTTGTCTAATTTTAACCTGCCAGTTTAAGGACGCACACTCAAGGACTTGGAGCTACATTATCAAACCAAAGACACAAAACAACACGTCTGAGCTGGTAAGGCATGTTTGATTGTCTAGGATTTTGTTAAAATATGTTTTGTCCATTCACCTGGAGAGATTGATGCAGACATTAAAGCTAAAAAAATGGTTCTAGTCTTGTTTTTTGAGTTAAGCTTTTTGTGTTAAAAGTTGTTTTTACTCATGCAGACACATTTATTTAAAACTTTTCTTTATTATTTTTTTATTTTATCAAACACTTCAATCTTTTAAATCAATAAGCTGTAAATTGTGGCTGAAAGCTTAAAATAAGGTTAATTCAACAAGTGAACGACATAAACTAAAACAAAGTAATCCCATGGCTCCTCAAGTAAAAAAAACAATTCCTGAATTAGTTAAGTTAAATTACAAAACGCTGTGAGGTAGCCTGGCATGGAAAGTGTTTCTGTCAGTTTTGGATGTCGTGCTTTTATTTTCAGTCAGTGCACTGAGCTTTGTAAATAACCAAAATTCTGTACCATTTTTTAAAAATCATTTCAGTTTATTACTCATTTCAACTGGATTAAAATGGCAAGTAAAAGTCATCAAACACTGCAGCTCAGTCAGTAAATCCTTTGCTTCATGCCTCTGAAGTAAACCTGGACTCAGAGATTCTTTTTTTCTGTTTTAGCTTCATTAGGACTACATAATAAATTGCCAGTGTTTTGTTGGTTAAGGTAAAAAGATGACAGGGATGTTTTGTGTTAGAGCTGAAAGTGAATAACATGAAGATTTTTTCTGCTTTTCCCACAGAGTTACAAAAAGCAGGAAACGATGGTGAGTGGAATTATCTTATTTTTGTGATGCACATGATTTCATCAAATCAAATTACCATACATTGTTAGAAATGTTTACATTACATTCTTCCCTTCATGTTGAATTGCTATGAAGTTGCATGTTTTTCCTGGTACCAGTTGAGAAATCACAATAAAACGTAAAAATAAAAGTTTTTTCCTTTTTTGTTGTAAACGTATTTAAAAAAGTTCAGGATTTTCTGCAAAATGCAAAATATTACTGTACTGCATATTGTTTTGAGTTACTGAGTTATTTTGAGCCAAAGACTGGCTTCTAAAACTCAAAAAATCATAGGTAGCACATTTGAAATACTGGTAGATCTTCAGGACAAATTCAGTTTTCCTTTTAAAAACAATTATATTATATATTAGATTTAATCATCTGGATTGTGAAAAAAGCCCACACTAATAGCAGATCCCTAAAATGATGTAGACTTATTAAGAGATTGAAAAAAGCCCATAAACTGGATCAGCGGAGTTAAATGAACAGATATGTGGATCTTGATAACAGAGCAGATGGGATATCAGGGAAGATGGTAGAAACCTCCAGACAGATGTTCCAGGAAGATTACATAGAAGGTATTAGCTAAGTGAGACCAAATAGAATAATGAGCGTCTAACTTCAGACCAACAGGCAGAGTCCAAATCCAAAAATACTAAAGTAGAGGTCGGGGTTAAGGTCAAAACTTACTAGCTTAGCAAGAAACGGGTCAAAAGTTCAAAAAGGCACACAAGAACTGACAGGTTGGAGGAACGACTATTAGAATTTTACACTGTGGCACCAGGTAAAAATGAAGATCATCTTAACTGAAGGAAGACACCGGTGAAGTAACAGGAAACAGAGAGTAGAAAGAGAGAGCAGCTATTCAGCCATGACAAATGAGAATATAATTGTAAATAAAAATACAAAAACAAATAAATTTGTGGTTTTCTGCTTCATTGTGGCTCCTTCAGAGTCATCGTTCTCGAGCCTCCAGGCAGCAGCACCACGTCCACTGCGATTCCTGTTACAGCCGGCGCTGCAGAGCTCGGGTGGAGGCCTCAGTGTGCTGTCCGCTCAGCCCCTGCCGTCTGCTCTGCGGCGCCCTCTACCACCTGTGCAAGGAGGAGGATCACCTGCTACTCTGCCCCAACGTGAGGGTACCCTGCCTCAATGCAGAGTACGGCTGTCCGGTCCAGCTGCCGCGCTCCTCCAGGGCGGCTCACCTCCAGATGTGTCCGGCCAGCGTGGTGTGCTGCTCCATGGAGTGGCTGCGCTGGCCGACTGATGAAACACAACTGCACGGCTTCAAAGCCCTGCAGGACAATGTGCTGAAGGAGTGTGCAGCTCAGGACGGAGCTCTGGATGTTGCCATGTCTTTGGTTGATCAGTCAGATCTGTATGAACGCCTCAGAATGAAGCCGCTCTATCCAGAGTTGATGGAGGAGGATGAGGAGGAAATAAAAGAAGAGGAGAGGCAGGAGGCAGCAGCAGGATGGACGGTCAGCGAAGAGCAATCTCAAGATCCAAGTGAAGGTTAGTTGTGAACCATTGAATTTATTCCACACAAAATCTGTTTTTATTCCCTTTACAATTAATCCTAAATGTTGCTACGTGCACACTTTTGGAAAACAGTCGAGAGTAACAGTCAGAGCTCTTCTGATATTTAATTAATATTATCCTCAATATTTATTATTGCAGCACTTGTCAAGTTTTTCTTTTGACTAATCTTAAAATCTAATATCAAAACAGTTTTTATTGCAGAGGTCCAGGTAAAAAAATAAAAATATGTACATTATTTAATTCACAGTGAGGCAAATAAGTAAATTCTAGCTATTCTAACATTCTAACAGGTGTTCAAATACTCATGTGGAGTAGTATCATACAAATAAATCATTTTAAAAGTCATACAACGTGACTTCCATGTTTTTTTTTATATTAAATCTCTGACAGTGTCACCTATGAAAATGTCATTCCCTTCCATGATGGAAGAATTTATCTTCTCATATTTATTTGCCTAATGTAAATAGACACTTATCTTGTAAATGTGGATCAATTTAAACTGTAATAACATCATTCCATGCTACTAAACATATTTCATCTCAAACTTTTTTTCTACAGGACTCCCATCAAAAAGTGCACTTGAGAATAAAGATGTAGAAGAAGTAGAACAGAATAGTTCCAAATCTGGTTTGGTCATTAACAAAGAGACATTCAACCTGATGGAGAGGATGTTCAGCATGGACAAAGGTGGCTGCACTGTTGCTCAGGAAAAACTAGAGAACCAAACACAAGCTAAACCATCTGGAGAGAAGGGAAGTAACCACCATGGCAGAGATCCAGAAGAACCTGAGATGCTGGAAAAAGCAAACACAGCCGCCGATGCTTCTGCTGCTGCCAGTGAGCATGACACAAGCAGGACCGGGCTGGCCCCGTGGCAGGAGGGGGTTCTGGGCCGCCTCGGACAGGAACTCACCCCTCAAGAGTACAACATGTACTTAGTGCATCACGGCCGCATGCTGCTCGCTTTTGGGCAAATTGAGGCCTGCACTCCGAGGGAAAAAGACTTCGTCTACGGAAGCCTGGAGCCCATTCCAGTACAGACGCTGCGCTCTTTCAAGGTGATGATTTCACACGGCAGTCATGTGTTTTTCTCCAGTATTTAGGAAAAAGTGTGCCGTTTTCTCTAATCTGGTTTTGTTTCAATTTACCATGTTTTAGACTATAACTGTAATCTGGATTAATATTTGATATAAAACAGAAAAATGAAGATCAGGTTTTGACTTTCATCCAAAATCCTCTTTTACTGACAGGTTCCTGACAGCTACCACTACAGGCAGCGGGTTCATAAGTACGACAAAGCTGCTCGGGCACAGACCGAACACTGCAGCGTCGACACCTCCGGCCTCGAAGTGAGCGAAGACACCTGGTTTACAGATGAAGCTGCCACCACCCTGCTGGGCTATGCTGAGCAGTCGGTTATGGGTCACAAGGTACAAAATGCACATTAAACCACAGCATGCTTTGGAAGCTGTGCCTGTAAATGTTCTAAAATGTGGAAAAAGCTTATCATAGAAGCATCATGAGGTGATGGTTTTATTTGTTGCAGATCAGTGAGACTAAAGGAGCAGATGGACTTTACGTCGATGTAGGGACGCAGACGCACTCTTTCAGCTCTGCGCCTTTCAAAGGGAAGACGACCCTAGCCGAGGTGATGGCGGGCCGACCGCTAAAACTTCATCTGCAGCTGCAGGCGGAAAGCGTGAACAGCAGAAACAATCGAGCAAGCTGTGCCTTTACATTCATCTGTGGTCACACCTTCCACCGCAAGGAGTATTCCACGCACTTCAGGTGTTCATTAGATAGTGCTAACTTTTACATAAATTCTGTTTTATATACTTTATGTATTTGTAGACGGACACACTAAAAACATCTTTTTACCTACAGGAACGCGCACAGTGACATCCAGACAGGTTTAAGCGGATGGTTCGAACAGAGATGCCCCCTCTCCTATTTGGGATGTACATACAGCCAGAGGAGATTTCAGCCCTCCTCACATGAAGCCACTGTCACCTACAAGTGAGCACGCTTTTGGCTTGTTGGTCTGTTGATGGCCTTGCTACTTATTCGAATAATTGTGTTCTTCCTGAAAAGTGGAGATGCTGGCTAAGCATCAGTTAGACTCACAGATGTCACATTTCCATCATCCTTGGAAGGGTTAGCTAAGCATTTATGCACAAGGTCTGACTTTGCGGTTAGCATGTTAATTTTGTCTCTAATTTTTGTGCTGTAGTTTACACATTACTAAAGCACAGTGCATGCTAATATGCATGGCAGCCAACACAGAAAACCATATTAACTAGTGTCAAAGAAGGTGTGATGAAGTGGTTAGCTCTCTCCCCTCATAGGATGAAGGCCCTGGTTCGTATCCCAGCTGGATCCCTTCTGTGTGGAGTTAGCATATTCTCCTCATCGCGGAGACACTCTGGCTTCATCGCACAGTTCAAAAACATGCTTCATAGCTTGATTGGTTACTCTAAATTGACCCTTTGGTGTGAATGGGAGTGTGTGTGCTTGTTTGTCTCTGTGTGGCCATGTGATTGGCTGGCAAACTTTCCATTTTTCTCTTTAGGGCCATAAGTTTGAAATTAAAATGCAACAATTTGCAGCTGAAAAAATAGTTTTGAAATGAGACTCAAAAAAAAAAAAATCTATTTTTTTTCCAGTTAAAAATTTTCTGTATTTAAGTTTTAAAACTCAAGCTTTCACTTCCAATGTTTTTCTTTTTCTCCTTGACAGTCAGCAGCTGAAGTGTTTCAATTTGTGCCCAACCAATTTACCAGGAAGCCCTCCTGACCTCTCCACTGCTCAGGGCAATGAGGGCGAACGCCTGAGAGGAGACTCTCTTAGCTCGCTACCTTTTGAGGTGCTGTGCCACATGGCCACTTTTCTGGATAGCCTGTCTCTGTGCCAGCTGGCTCTGGTGTCCCGACTCATGAGGCAGGTCTGCTTCTCTCTGCTGCACGAGAGAGGGATGGTCACCCTGCGATGGAGGAGGAAGACCTGCACACAAGGAAGGTTCAAGTGGGAAGCCAAACCGGTGAGATTTCGAGTCTGTACTTTCTATTTTTACCTTTTTCATTCTACTTGTGATTCTGCTTCTCTTAAGGTGTGGGAATTCAGTCATCTTTTTTCCTCGGTTGACTCGTGGCGCCAGCTTGATATCCCTCCAATGTCTGCTCATCTGAAAGTCTGTCCTTATTACCAGACATCTACTCACAGTGAGCCCATAGCTCTGCCCAGCATGAGCGAACAGGAGAGGAGCAGCCGGAAAAGTAAAAGTCTTGTCAATCACTTTAAGGAAAAACTATGATATAGCAGTTAAATTAACACATTGTGTAGCTTCTTTCATTATAGTAGGTTGTATTTTGCACAAAAAAGCAAAACACTACAAGTTTGTTTGGTTTATACTTTTTTTAATAAGTTACATCATCATCTATGTTGAGCTGTGTGTGTGGCTGATTCATTTTCATCTTAGCAGTATGTAATTTTCACCTGCTACAATAGTTTCTTGCTTTGCACAGACAAAACAAGTATTTGATAAAACATATACATTTCACCTAATATGGAACAATAAAGCACACAGGTACAATGACCAAATCTTCTTTTCTGATTTGATCCTGACTGAGACGAGTTTCTGAATATTCCCAATAATAAAGTCTTCCTACTGCATCTGGACTCAGCTTTTCACTTGGACACTTATTGCAGTTCACATTGAGAAACATTTGTCCTTGATGACACTGAAATACATTTATTTTTTTAAAGAAATGTATAGTTTAGACCACAGGTCTCAAACTCTAATCCTTGTGGGCCAGTTTTCCAACTGAAGCTTTCCAATTGGCTAAATCCACCTGATCCAGGTAATCGGATGAGGCAGGATTTCTTAAAAGTCAGCGGGATGTCGGCTCTTGGAGGCTTGAGTTTGAGACCCCTTTTTTAGACTATAATCAGAAAAAGCTGTAATAAACGTGAAATATAGAGTAAAAAAAAAAAACGTTTCTCTAATAGAAAAACCAAACTGAATATCTATGTAATCTGATAAGTCTTGAAGAATAAAAACTATCCACCTGTGACCTGTGACCTTGACTTGGTTTCACATGCAACTTAAGACTTTTAAGAAATTAAGGGCTAAGATTTAGTAGTTGTGAACACTTTTTTTTACCTCTTTATTTTATTTTAAGGTAATTACTATGGTAGTTAAATGTCTAAAATGTATTTCTTAAATATTGCAAGAAAGTAGTTTAAAGTCTCTCTCAGATCACCTTTGGATTTATTTTGAAAGTGTTCCCAGTGGGCTTTTAATTGTGATCATGCCAAAATCAAGGAACCTGTGTCGTTTTCTAAGACATAGTCTCTGCAGAGAGGCAGAAGTTTATCAGAAATTCCCCAGAAATTAACCTTTTTTTTCTTTTAATAGTTAAGAACATGAGTTGAAAAGCCACTGGGAAAGTTTTAAAAATATATCAAAAGATGATTAGAGTAGGTCTTCAAGATTTGATTTAGACCTAAGAAAAAGCAGGGCCTCCATTGCAGCACAAGTCCAACATAGATTTTTTTTTGCTATTTCTGCCATTCTGGATGTAAAATGAAAGTTTTTTGCTGATCACCGCTAGCGCCGTGGAGAAATTGAATGTTGGTGTTAGACTGGGGGCGGAGCTGTCAGAGCAGACTCTTCCTGGAGGGCGCTGTCCACATCATGCGGACGTCAGCACGATTTGACCCGCTTGTTTTCGTGGGTATGGGAGGGGCTGCTGCAGACAGCACAGGTTTTTAGAGGATTACTCTTAAATGCATGAACGGATAAAAATACCACTTTGGGGTTCTTTATAGTGAGGAATTAACAGTAAAATGCATTTAAAACCTCAAAAATTTACATTTTCATGGTATAGCTCCTTTAAGATAAAAACTGCATTTCTGAGTATGTCTTTATTCAAATTGTGTTGGATCAGGAGCAGAGGAAAGCTCGCTGTAAAGTCTCCACTTGTAAACCAATAGATCCATTAAGGTCTTTATTCTTCCTCCAAGGTGCCATCTGGCTAAAAATTGAACAGTTGGTTAGCTCCCATAACGCTTTACTTTTTTTTTTTTTTTTTGCTAAACTGTTAGCTTGGGCTTGTGAGGTGCTGTAAGAAAGCGTAAACAAAATTATTTCAAAAGTTGAGAATAACCGTGACTTTTATTTTAAGATTATGTTATGTTTTTGTATTATATGTTTATAATGTATATTTTTGTATTGTACAACTCAGAATTTCTACCTTGCAGAAAATATGTCCTAAAAAATACACTTTTTTATTTTGGCTAAGAAATTACAACATTTTAAATTGGCTTTATCTAATTGACAAGTCAATTGAGAACAATATAACAAAAGAAAAAATTATAGTTGGAGCAGGAACTCAAAACCTCCCTTCTTTCTGGCAGCTCCACTCCTTAAGCCCCGCCCCTCGTCTTCGTGGTAGGTGTCACTAAACACCCCTCATACCGCCCGCTTTGTTGCAGCGCCGCAGCATCATTCAGAAGGTGAACAGGAGGTTACTTCGCATCAAGCCGCTGCAGGATTTTTCACATTTGATAAGAGACGAAGCAGTCTGAAGCGGTCTCGAGCGCCCTTCTGCTCTCGCGTGGCTTTGTTTCGCTGCTTCTTCAAGGGCAGACGGAGATCCATGACATACGTTTCGGAGAGGACACCGCTTCAGTGTCACGCAAGGCCACGGTCAGTGATGCTGATCCAATCCACGCACACACGGGAAGAGAGACAAATATCTGATGCTGTAGAAATGCATGGTGCAGTAACAGTGACTGACCTATATCTGTAAGAACTGAGATGTTGTGGAGGTCTTCTGTGAATGCTCCAGATGTTTTGCTGCAATCAGGTGGTGCGGAGGTTCAGTGATGGACGCCGAGAGGTTGGAGCAGCAGGTGGCCAGTGTGGAGCGGGGCATCGTCTTCCTGAAGCGCGAGCACCTGGTGATGCTGAGCGGTCTGCAGCGGGAGATCACGCACCTGAAGAGGCGCTGCCACGGTAAACGACGCTGCGTCTTTACGCACGTCTGCGCCACTTTCTGCCTTCATGCTCACCCGTCTGCCGTGTCTTGCTGTGTGCAGAGCTGAGCTGCGAGCTGGACTCCAGGTTTCCCAACAGACACACAGCAGGTGAGCGAAGTAAATGATAGTAGAGAGAAAACATGGGTCCCTTCCTGTTTGCAATGGTGATGGATAGGCTGACGGATGAGGTTAGACAGGAACCAACATGGACTATGATGTTTGCAGACGATAGTTGTAGTGAGAGCAGGGAGGAGGTGGAGGAGAAGCTAGAGAGGTGGAGGTTTGCCCTGGAAAGAAGAGGAATGAAGGTTATAACCACAGTAAGACGGAGCTGGAGGAAGCAAAGATGAAGATGCTGAAGTTCTCTTTGGGAGGGATGGATAGGACCAGGAATGAGTCAATCAGAGGGAGATGTTAGAGGTTTTGGTCATAAAGTCAGAGAGGCCAGACTGAGCTGGTCCTGACATGTCCAGAGGAGAGGAGGATGCTGAGTCTGGAGCTGCCAGACAAGAGGTTTAGAGCATCAAAGTCAAGGCTCTGAGGCCGGATCCTGATAATTATATCCGGCCCTGCAGATCATTTTATTTTAATGTTATTAAAGGCCCAATGTTATCTTGCACTCAGACATAAAAATACATTTTTTATGGAGAGTATAATACTGAACTTATTTAAGATTTAAGTTGATTTATTCTGGAATAATATTTCTGTCTTCTTATCATTCCTAATTACGTTTAAAAGTTCTAAGAATTGGCATTTTACTAGCTTTTTGGACTATTTTGGCATTTACTAAGATTTTTTTAAGCTATTTTGGAGTTGAGCTAATATTTGAACTATATGCTAGCTGTTTTGGCTAATTTAGGTTTTTTTCTGGGATTTTATCAGTCCATTTTGGAGTTTAGCTATTTTTTTCAGGTACATACTAGCTGTTTTGGCTAATTCAGACTTTTTTCTGCTTTTTTAATTCAATTTTGGAGTTTACCGAATATTTCAGCTACATGCTAGCTGTTTTGGCTACTTTAGGCTTTTTTAAAAAGGTTTTTTTAAGGCTGTTTTGAGTTTCGCGGTTCTCACACGGCTAGCGTCACAGCTCCGGTGCGATGCAGGAGCGGTCCAGCTGAAGCCGATGTCTCATATTAGCTACAGGTTGACTTCAGCTACAGGGTCTGCTGTGTTGGTATTTGTCCATGCAAATGACAATTAGTGCAACTGAGAACCTATCCGTGCTAAATAATTTAAAAGACTATCAATCATAAGTGATCAGAACCCACTGAATCCCATTTTGGATCATGAGGTTGCCCGAGCTACTATTAGGTGAAAAATGCCTTGAACAGATTGCCAGGAGGGCACATACACTCCTAGAGACAATTTAGAGATACTAATCAACATGTTTTTGACTGTGGGATGAAGAAAAAAACCCAATTTCCAGAAAGATCATGCAAACTTCATACAGAAAAGTTCCAGCCGGGATTCAAACCAGGACTTTTTCACTGTGAAGTCAACCACTACACCACAGTGCAGCCCTACTATCAATCATTGTTTTTGTTTGTATTTCCAACCAACAAAATTTCATTTTTGCTCAATGCATTTAAATAGTGATCAGTCTAAATGATCCTACTTTTAGTGAAGCACACTTTTGTTTTCTAGGTTGATTTGTTATGAAATATGTTTAAATATTTAATTAATGTCATAATTCTACATCTGAATGTTCAGTTTTTGGACCTCAGACACATTTTTTTTTTAGACTTGTTTTTTTTCTAAACATACTCACATTTTGCTCAATTGTAGTTTTCTATTCATGGATGTCAAAATATACATTAAAGTTACAGTTGGATGGGCTCTCGATGAAAATAATGCTGAACCCCTGATCACCTCTGAATAATAGTTTCCTTCAGACGCTGGAGTTTGAATCTTATTTTCTTTTACTGTTTTTTGGTAAAGCAGCATTATCTGCCACTAAACCTTATTTGAGGTGTTTGATTCAATATGACTTGAGTTAAACATTTCTATTATTTTTTAAAGTAACAATTTATATTAAACCTCAACTAAATCCCACATGTTATAAATCTTGTAACCCAGACGACCTATTCCTTACAATCTGTCTTACAATGAGCAGTTTTGAAGATTTTTTTTCATAGTGTGAATGTCAGAGAACCATCAATTGAATTAGCTCAGTGCTTATTATACGTGCAAAACACATAATCAGGATAGAGTAAAACCTTGTTCCAACAAGGAATGCAACAATTCTTGGCTTAAAATTTAATCAAAACCTTACAACCAAAACGTGGAGAAAGTGACGTTTTTTAATTTTAATTTGGTTGCTTATTAGCTAATTTTAAAATAAGGATTTATCTGAATTTTGTGTTGTTGTTGTGTAATACGTAAATTATATATCGAATCAAAACAAAACTATGATTTAAAAATTGATATTTGAACCAAATCATGGGAAAGTCAATCCCTAGATTCTGCATGTTTCTGCACTGGACTCTAATAAAAGAATGTCTGATGATTTAAAAAAATATGAATTTGTTTTGAGGATTACTCAAATGATGTGATTTCAAATGCTTGACGGCGTGTACATGTGTGTTATTCTGTGTTCATCAGAGGAGGAAGCGGAGCTGGCGGCGCGCTGTGAGGCAGCAGAGCGCCTGCTGGAGCGACAGCAGCACATGATGGTCTCCACGCGCGGCGAGCTGCGAGCCGGCCGGGCTCGAGCGTCGGCGCTCGGCCGGAGCCTCAGGGAGGAGGAGCGGCGTTTCCTAGAGGAGCTGAAGCAGCGGAGTCACAAGATCACGCTCCTGAACCGAGAGCTGCAGCGGCAGAACGTCACCACCATGTCCCTCTGCCACCAGCTCCAAAACGCACAGCTAAAACTCTTCCAGCAGCGGCAGGGCGCAGGATCCTCTACCGGGACGGAGGAGGAGGCAAAAGAGGAGGAAGAAGAAGAGGAGGACGATGAAGGTCAGGAGGAGTGGCTCTTGTCCCCACCTGCACCTGCATCTCCCAGTCAAGCAAGAGCAAAACACCAGAGGCCTGTGAGCGTGAGGGAGGAGAGAGTCAGAGCCTGCGTCCCGCAGGAGAGGGTGACGTCACCACAGCGGCCTCACTCCATGCCTGACCCCGCCCTCTTTTTGGTTCCGCTTCGATACCGTCTTCTTCGCCTGAGGCGGTCCAGCAGACCCAACGATGGAGACGGCGGTGAGGATGAGTGGGAGGACTTGGAGGACAGCAGGGTGCACAGGAGGGTGGACATGGGAGCAGCAGAGGGAGAAACCGCTCTGTGAGGACGATGAAGAGGCAACGCCGTCTTCCATCTCTGTCGTATGCATTTATTTACCAACAGACCTCTGATTGTCTGTAGTTTCTTAAAATTTAGTTACACATTTCACAAGAGAGGCCTGCAGAAATACGGATGAATCGAATGATCACATCAGTTTAATGTAAAGTGATTTTATATTGATGCTGTTTCCTTTTTTAACTCTACTGATCACAGCAGCCTTGTCTTTGGATCAATGAACACTTTCTTCACCTTCCTGCTTAAAATAACTTCTTTTTTCACTGCAATACTCCTTTTCCAGCTTCAGAAGGTCAATTTAGAGGACTTTGATGAATTTTATATGATTTGCACCTTAATAAATTCATGCAATGTGCCTAATTATGGCAAAAAATGGCTTTGTGTTGTCATTTTGTTTATTTCTATGGGTCTAAAATCTATTTTTGTTTTACTGTATAATATGTAGAAACCAATGTCTTTGGGAAATATTGTTAGAATGAGCTTCACTGGCGTTATAAGAACAATATCAGTGAATTAACATCATATAATGAACTTAATACAATTAAGTAAAACATTTGTGCTTTATGAACACGTAACACTAAGTTCAAATCCCTCCTCAGTATTTGAAGTTTTGTCTTAATTCTTGAGCATCGTGTGCTCAGAATGTTAATGCGGTGTTAACATTGCAACCGCAGTCTTGCTTCTCAGCTTGTGCCAGAAAGTGTGACAAGAAAAACAAACAAATGGAGAGGCTGTTATGCACTGAAACCCAGAGGAAGTCGGTGGCCTGCACAACTTAAACCAGTTTTAGAAGCATTTAAACCAAAAAGTCAACCACAGTGCAAAAATTGACACTATTTTTGAGGTTTGATCATTTCCTGCATGTCAGAAGAAGTCAAAATGAATAAAATAAGGTACATTTAAAACCAATATTCAACAAACAATCCCGTCGGACAAAAAAAATAGATAGTTCGTCAAGTTGAAACAGAAAAATATAAATTCTAAAATATTTTATTTTGCAAGTTCCATACCCAAAACTATAGTCTATCAGCAATTCTTATCCACATTGTATATTTAACTTGATTTTCACAGAAAAACAAAAGTTCATCCAAAAATTATATTTTCATCCTAAATTAAAAAATAATTTGAAATAACCTTCTTGATATGAACTTTTAACAGTATCGTCCAGACTTTGCTACAGTCTTGAATAACTGGACAGAAAATCCAAAGATGAGATGTGGAACTTCTTCTTTGTGTGAAGCTTCTAATGTGTGCTTTTTTTAGGATTTTTAGCACATAAACAAGTGGATCACTACAAAAAAAATTATCTGCTTTTACAGATTCATGAAATACTTTGTCAATTTTTCATGTTTCTTGAGAAAATATTCTGCCTATGTGAACAAAATTATCATTATGTCGTGTATTTTTATAGAATAATTCTTTATTTTATTTTATTGTTTGTTTTTTTGTTTAAGTATAGTCCAAATTTTTATGCCCCTTTCTGAAACGATATCAGAGGTCGCCAGTAGATGGCAGCAAAAAGCACCTCTGTGTTTTGTCGAACAGGAACATAGAGTGGAGAAAAGAGAAATTAGTCATTTCCCTGTATAAAAATAACGGTAAAACAAATAAAATACTGTATTGTATATGTTTTGTAGCCTAAAGTTTTAATTTAAACTTTGTTGGATGGCAACCCATTGCTTTAAATGTTTAAGTATTTAGAATAGCAGTTTTAAACATTAAGTTTGAAAATTATTTTAACGTTACAAAAGTAATGCATACTTTAAATACGTGGTTAATATGTTCATTATTAAAGAGGACTGGTAATAAAATAAAAATTAAAAAAGTTTAAAATACAGGAAGTTGCGTCACAGTTAGGGTGCCCTCTTGTGGATGAAATCGGTACTGCGCGCGTGGAGAGAGGGATTACAGGCTCTCAGCTCCTCTCCCTGCAGCCTTGAAGGGCAGACACGCTCACAGTTTGCCCAACATGGTTCCTCAGCAAGGACAGGAGAGCCTCAGACAGTAAGGAAAGCTGGGAAAACTCTGCTCTCTGATTTCTACAGGATGAAACGCAGAGGACTTCATGGAAGATGACATAGACTGGCTCAGATGTCCTCTCTCTGCATGGTAGGGCTTCTACCTTTATGTTATAAATACATGGAACAGGTGGGATTATGTTTTATGTTTTGCCAAAGATTAGTGGTTGTAAGATTCTATAAAGTGGGACTTTTATAGAAACAAATGACAAATAATGCGTTTATTATGAGCTTATTATAATAGATTAATTTAAAGATGCACAACTTGTTAGCATATTATTGTCTTCCAGGTTTCATCTTTCCATCTGATGGGATTTAATGTGCAAAATTCCCTGGTGAGTTTCTGCACTGCAGGAATCTGTTCCTAACTAGGCTCTCATTAGTTGTTTATGCTCCAATCTCCCTGCATTCCTATGTGCCATACAATGAAAAAGTTGATAGAAAGGGCTTAGCAAAAATATAAAGTAAAAGGAAATAATCAAATGAAAAGTGTAAAAGACAAATTTTATTGAAGTGTACTGTTCGTAGTTTGATTTTTTTGCACCAGACAGAGAAAAGTTGAGTCACTCTGAAGTATCGTTTGCTATTACAATACAACAGACCAATTGTTTGTATCATCTTTAGTTAAGTACATAAAAATCTACTTTTAAAAGTGTCATTTTATTGTTAATAGTGCTTAAGGAAAAATAAAATTGTTAAAAGGATGTTTACGGGAAAAAATAATTAGCAATCGAGGCAAAAGCCACAATAATGTATTTTTTATGTATCTCACTTATAATTATTCTCAAAATATAGTTTCTTTATGTTATTTTAGTTAACGTTTTGTGATCTTTTAAAAATATATATATATAAAACTGACTTAAAATAATTATTTTAACAACTTTATAATCTTACTTTTCTTCTCTCCTGCTCTGATTTTCACAAAGGCATCATGGGAAACTTTCTGCAGTGCTGTCAAACTCTGTCAAACTACTGTAAGTGGCAGAACGCGTCTGCTCAGCGTGGAGGAGAGCAGTCCAATCTATTATCCAGTGATGGGAGTGAAAGTGAGACACCGAGCGACTCGCACACTTTGGAGGACGACCCGTTAACCGCATCTACCGGCATAACAAACCCCGCCCTCGAACCGGACCACTTCCTGTTCCCTGACATCATTCTCAGCAGCAATCCTGGCGGGGAAGTCACTTTGGTAGAACCGATGGTTTGTTTGTTGGTATCCGAGGAAGAGGACGGGCTGAGGTTGATGGAACATGAGAAGGGCGACGGGGAGAGGGGTCAGAGGTTCTCTGAGGTTGAGACTCTTATTGGCATGGGAGTCCAGACGGAAACGAAAACTCAGGCGGAGGACCAGACCCAGACAGAGATGCTCAAGTCGGATGAGGGCGAGGAAAGAGAGCGAAACAAGGAGAAAAATGAGGAAACAAAACCATCTGAAATAAAAACTGAACAGAAGCTGGAAGAAAACATAAATTTCCCCGTCAGATGGGAAGATTCCAGACTCCAGATGAGTGATTTGAACACATCTGGGAGCTTAAATCATCAGTCAGCTGATCCCTCCACTTCAGGTCAAGCTCAGGACAGCCTTCTGTGGTCAAAGTTCACAAACGTTCAGCAAAGTTTTCTGGAGGAAGATGATGAGGAGGGATCAGGGATGAAGCAGGGGCCCCTGCTTTTTCTTGACAAACTGTTTCCGGCAGCAGCACATGGAAAAGGTGAGAGGAGGTTCATCTCTTTTGTCCTACTCAGAAAAATATTTATACTCGAGTTCAAGGAGGCAAATATGGACAGATAAATGTTCAATCAATCAGGAGATGTTTTTAAAGAAAAAAAAATCAAAAAGAACATTTGAAGGCAAAGGAAGTTAGTTTTATAACTAATATAAAGAACATGCTCCAAGACCATTATTACTTTTTGAGTACATCATAATTTCTGTTTATCGAAAACTTAATATTTCTGTTTTAGTGGCAAGAAAAACTAGATATATAGCTTTACCTGCGACAATGCAAGTGTAACTGCTGTAAGATGCTGAAACTGATGGTCCTAAATCCTCAAGCTAATAGCTGAATACACTAAAGCAGAAAGCTTGCCAAAATATTGTCTAAAGGACAAATTAGCCCAAAAACTAGAAAAATGTCTAATTTTGCCAAAACAAATAGCATAATGCTAAAATATTAGCTAAACTCCAAATTTGCCTGAGGAACTTGAAAAAAATAAAATTTTGACCAAACAGCTAGCATGCTTAAATATCAGCTAAACTCTAAATTAGCCTAAAGAACTTTAAAAGTCTAATTTTGACAAAACAACTAGCATAATACTAAAACATCAGCTAAACTCTAAATTAGCCTAAAGATCTTTAAAAGTCTGATTTTGACAAAACAGCTAGCATAATGCTAAATTATCAGCTAAACTCTAAATGTGTCTAAAGATCTTTAAAAGTCTAACAAAACAGCTAGCGTAATGCTAAAATATTAGCTAAATTCTAAATTAGCCTAAAGATCTTTAAAAGTCTAATTTTGACAAGCTAGCGTAATGCTAAAATATTAGCTAAATTCTAAATTAGCCTAAAGATCTTTAAAAGTCTAATTTTGACAAACAGCTAGCGTAATGCTAAAATATTAGCTAAATTTCCAATTTGCCTAAAATCTGGAAACGTGTCTAAATTAGCCAAAATAGCTAGCATGTTGCTTAATTAAACGCTAACTTCCAAATTAGCCTAAAAATACAGTCGTTTCTGAATATTTTAACTTTGAATGGTATCTAGCTGAAAGTTTGAAAAGGTTTTTGAAGTTTTTAAAGGATTTGAGCAATTTCTTGTTCATTTCCTATGAGGAATCTTTTCTAAAAATGTCAAAAACTATGAAGTTTGTACATATCAAAAGTACAAACAGCAATGTTCTAAACGAGCTGAACGTTTTGATACCAAGATTGCTCAGTCTCCAAATTTGGATTATATTTGTCTTGAAAAGTGTATGGTTAAATAAAGAATTATTCTTAATATTTCAAATCTTTGGACATTTTTCTCAAACCTGTTATCATGTTTTTAATTCCTCCAGTTGCAGAAAGCTATAGCGATGACCCACTGGACCCGTGTCATGAAGAGAACAGGAACAATTCAGTCCTCAGAGACATCCATGATCTTCAAGATCCTGAATTTACCTGTAGAATTCAGGCACCTGGAGCAGAAACATTTGACCTCCAGGTTCTGCTTCAAATGTTGATCCGAATATGCATCCCTGTGGTTTCCCTCTAATTTTCCCGCCTTTTCAGGTGTCAGCCCAGATGTTGGTGTCTGAGCTGCAACAAGCACTCATGGATCATGAGGTCACCTGCCATCGCACGTGCTTCTCCCTTCAGCTGGAGGGCGCCACCCTCGACAGCGGGGTGGAGCTGCGCTCCATCCAGGGAGTTCAGGATGGAGCGCTGATCAAGGTGGTGGAGGGTAACGGCTTTTTTTGGTCTCTTTTTAATTCTTTTGTTTTTTTGATAAATAATTATGCATTAAGTGCAGCACTTTAAGACAATCAAGGAAACTATGTTAACGTTGTAAGTGTTTCCTTTAGTAAAGAATAAACATTAAATGATTTAATTCCACAACACTTTGCAAACACAATTTTCAAATTAAAATGATGATCCTCAATCATTGACAAAAACTGAATGTTAATAACCAAATACCATGAACAAAAACACCAAATTCAAACGGTTAAAAACTCAACCAGATCCTCACAGAAGCAACATTTTTGAGTCATTATTCGATTAATAATTGATCAATTTTTGAGCCTAGAAACACACACACTTTCACTTTTATTGTGTCTCACACACATTTTAATTCAGCCTATATTACTATGCTATTTCTGTATTAATACTCCTGTATTTGTCCTTTATTAATTAATTAAACTGTAATTTTCTCTGATGTTGTTCTTAAATATAACTTAATTTTATTATGGATTTTTTCACTTTGCAGTTTGAGTGGCTCATTTCAGCTGATCAGTTAGCCTAATTGAGATAAACTTCAAAAATGAGTTTTAACATTAATAAATCATCCCATAAATTCACCATAAAAACATTATGAACAAATATTATAAATATTATAAATTCATTCTAATGTCATATACTGTTTGTTTCTCACTTTCCTAAGGAATTAACCAAAAAGTTCCCCAATTTACCTATTGTCACTATACATTTATGAAATTAAAAGTTATGAAATATTTACATTATAATGTTACATGATACATTTTTGTACTCAATAGACCTGTAAACGGTGCATTCAGCACATAAGACAATACAAAATGTATATTTTAAGAATGTTTACAAGTTTTTTTATTTAAAAAAAAATGCAAAAAAAAAAAAAAAAAATTTTTTGGTATGTAAAATATCAACCAAGCAAAAACAAGTGTAGATTTTATCTATTGTTGTGCTATTTAATAAAATCTCGATTTTATATATTTGTCCTAGTGTTTTAACAAGCTGTTATCATTTTCCTGTAATGATGGGAACAGATTTTTTTTTTCAATTTCTTGGTTATTTGCTTTTTTCCATCCCAAAATCTAACAGAAATGTAAACTCAAGAATCCCATTGTTACGGTAAGATAAAACTGTAATGTTGTTCCATCTGTTTCAGATTCATACTCCATCCGTGAAGCTCGTCTTCATCTCCGACACGTCAGCGACCTCCTGAGGAGCCTCGGTCCTGCAGACTCCTTCAACGGTGTGAACGGCAGCTCGCTGTCTTACCTTTCCTGCTATACCAGACGTGGTCAAGGTGAGCGTTTTCCTCATTTCTGTGGATCTTTTTTGTCTGAGATTCCTTCTGCTGTTAATACTTTTACTAAACCATTTCAGAAAGAGAAAAACTGACCAAGAAGCAAGCCTTCGAAAGAGAGCCAGACTGCAGTCCTCCAGACTACATCCTCCCAGGATGTAAGGAGCCTCCTGTTACTCCACTGCAGCCAGTCAGAGATGACTGGAAGGTGAGATAGCAGTCTATTCAACAATTATTAATAAAGCTGATTATATACACACTATTCACAAAATATATGGAGTTACAGCCTTTACAGTGCCTGCGGGTCTTGAGCCTGAGCGGCTGGAACCCTCCTCCAGGAAACAGGAGGATGCACGGAGACTTAATGTATATCAACGTCCTGACGCTGGAAGACAAGGAGCTCAACATCACATCGTCAACACGAGGTTTCTACTGCAACCAGTGAGTGCTAAAATGTCCAGAGCAATGAGGGAATCTCTGCAAACATGAACAGATGCTGCTTAAACTCCAATACAGTAATGCTTTATAAACCTTTTTACAGAGAATGTTAACATGAATACACAGCTGCTTGTTTCAGTTTAGCTAATAAGTCTACTTTTTTGGATTAATATTCTTTTGAATTTTTTTACCTAAAAGCAACACAACTTTTTGGGAAATATTTAATAAACATGTCATAACATGCTGCTATTTCTAGGAAAGATTTCAAGCGAAGCTTCTAATGATTTATTTGAAAGTTTCTTTCTTTCTTTATTTACTTGATTTTTTTTATCATTCATTCATTTTTTTGGTTATTTATTTATGTATGTACCCACTGATTTTTTATTTATGTACTTATTTATTTATTCATTTCCTTCCTCATTTAGTTTTTGTTTATTTATTTATATAACAAACATATATATATATATATATATATTTTGCTACTGCATTCATTTGTGTACAGTTTAAAGAAGATTTTTGATTATTTAACTCCAGTGACTAATTATAAAAGGGACTATTTTAAAAGATAAATAATAACATAAATATAAACAAAAAAATATATATTTTTGCATAAAAGCAAAGTTTAGCTAGATGTTTTTTAGGTAAGGGTTTAGTTCGTAATTTGCATTGTCACAATTATAATGAAATTTAAAAAGTACTTCCTGGTTCAGTCGTGCTCATACATTAACACAAACAACCCATGGTAAAAAAAATATATGAATAAAAATAATAAGTAATACATAAAAATATATTAAAAGTGCATTATTTGGCTACTAAATATTAAAATTAATTTGTTGCCATCATTAAAGGATACACAATTGCTAAGTTTTAAAATGATTAAAACCAAATATATGGAAAGGATCCATCATTATACAATTCAATCAATCTAGAAGAAAAAGTTCTGATTTAATTTGAACATTTTTATCTATTTTTTATGATTTTTATTGCAGTGGGGTTTGCTTTATGTTTTGCAATTTAATTCTAAAACTAACAAAAAAAGATTGAAAAAGTTTTTATGATTATTGCCCTTAACTTTATGAATCTTAGTTTGACTCTCCCCTTGTTTCAGGTCGACTGCGTTCATCTTCAACCCTAAGCCCTCGATTCCCAAAATCCTTTGTCACTCTCTAGTTGAACTGTTGAATCAACTCAGCCCGGCATTCAAGAAAAACTTCAGTGCTCTGCAGAAAAAGAGGTAAACGCTTTTTTTCCTTATAGTCTTAGTTCAATAACAAAACTTTTTCCAACTCGAGAATTCTCGCCTGATGCTTTTAATCAGAGCTCAGCAGCATCTTTATGAGCGCGTGGCGGCGCCTTTCCAGCTCTTCACCTGGATCGCTCCTCATGGGGACCACACGCTGGAGTGCGTCCGAGCCGAGGAGTCTCCCAGCAGTCACATGGGGCAGGACGAGCTCACGGCCGGGCAGGTGGTTTAAATAAACTCAAAGAAGTTGAGATGAAGCGACGTTGATGCTGATGTTTCGGCGTGTTCCGCTCAGAGCCGGGACTGGAACGAGGAGCTGCAGGGATGCAGAGAACTCCGCAGAGGTTCTCTACAGGAACGCCTGCACCGGGAGAGGAGCATCTTTAAGGTCGGCTGATACTCCGTGGTTAATAACAGTGAAACTCCTGCTGCTCCAGAACTAACGAAGGTTTCATTTCTTGCAGATAATCAGTGACTTTGTCGCTGCTGCAACACAGGGCGCTATAGCCGTGATTGATGGCAACGTCATGCCGCTAAACCCGAGGGAGCCGCCTCACCTGCAGATGTTCGTGTGGAACAACCTCTTCTTCAGTCAGGGCTTTGACCTGTCCGATCACTACAAACCACTAGGAGGCGACACGGCTGCTCACGCCGCTGCCGTGTGTGACCTGAGGGGAGTGCAGGTAGAAATCCCAGCGGAGGACAGATGGATGTGATGTGGTCTTCACAGGAACGCCTTTCTGTTGCTTTGTGCGTTCCTCTGCTGCAGGCGTACACATCTGTAGACACGGAGGGGCTCCACAATCTCGGGACGGCGGTGGTGGATTACCGCGGCGTCCGTGTTGTTGCGCAGACGATCATTCCTGGGATTCTGGAGAAAAACCATGAACAGATAGTCTATGGCTCCAACGATAATGGGAAAACTGTCTTCACACACCCCAGGTGAGCCGTCTGTGTTTTTCACTTTTGCTCATTTCACTGTGAAACCAGAAACTTTTATTTCCCTGCAGGTTTCTGGAGCTTCTCAGTGAAACCAGTAAACCGCTGAGAATCCAGCATCACCAGGTGCTGGATCACAACAACAGACCGGCGGAGCTGTGCTCAGGCATCACCACGATCGGCCTCTTCGGTAACGACAGGCGTCCTTACGTGTTAGACCTTTTGAGGACGTTCCCGCCAGATCTGAACTTCCAGTTTTCTGAGGGCGAGGTGACAGGAGAGGAGCTGCCGGATGTGTGTAAAAGCTTTGGTTATCCGTGCCGTCATCGTCATCGACTGGCCAGCCTGAGGCCAGAACTGATAGACGCTTTTGTCCAGCATAGGTGAGGAGAGGTGACTGTCCAACCTGCAGATTAAACTACAGGACATTCATATCTTGGAGTTTTTGTTGTTGCAGGTATGAACTATTTGTGAAGATAGTGTCTGAGGAGCTGGAGAAACAGGAGAAAGCCACGGAGAGAAGTGCAGGAGATGCTGGTGAGCCCAGAGCTGAAGACCATAATGCATTTCACCATGACAATAAATAAAAAATGTCAACAACGTGTATATAAAAGAGTGTAATGATCTTACACTGCAAAAGGGGGTAACTTAAGAATAGAAAAAAATAATCTTAAGAAAAAAACACTATAGAAAGTAAAAAAATTCTCTAACCAAGCACCAAATAACTTAAAAATAAGTATTCAAAAAGGGAAAAAATACGCTTAAAAGCTAAACTTTTGGATAGAAAAAAAATGTTATACAACTCAATAATAGGTGTTTTTGCTAAATCTGTATTGTCATGACTGTTGTATAACATTTAACTACATGTTGTACTATGTACGTCTGTGTGACAGTTCTGACTCTGAATTTATTACTATTGTATTTTGTTGTATTTTTTTAGTTTTTATATCTAATTGTAATTCATTTGATTGATTACAGTGACAAAAAAACAAAAAAATGAGAGTACAATCTTAGTCCAAGTTGGCCGATCTTCATAAATCCTCATAAAATCTAAAACTGGCCCTTATTCTTAGAACTTAATTTAACTTTTTTGCTTCCTGAATAATGACAAGAATGTCTGTTTAACATTTATTTAACTTTTTAAAAAACATCTAGAAAATTAAGCTAAAATTGACAGTGAAATTGGCTTTTTTTGTCTTAAATTTAATCAAATTGAATCAAACTTTATTTATAAAAAATTGCTTTTCATACTTTCACAATAAAAAACAAAGACACAAGTTCAAATAAAATCCCAACCTCCCTCCTCCCGTCCCATGACCCCAAAAAAACAATTAATTTTTATGCATGTTAACTTCTAAAAGAAACTTAAGGCTTGGCTCTCAAGTTTTTCTGTTGTCCAGAGGATGGAATAAAATGATTTTGACTTATTTTAATAATAAATTCTCTATTTCTGGATTCTAGGTCCTAATGAGAAAAAAATAATGTAAAATAATGTAAAGAAAAGTACTTAAAACATGGTCAAATTTCTGGACTGTTTAAACTCAAGGTTTAAATCTTAAATTAAACAGTTTGCATTGAAGGGATTTGCTTTTAAAATACTCAGACATACATAGAGTATCTGTTCCTCCATGTTTGTTCTGTTTCATGGATACAGTCAATACAAGTGAAACTTAGCAACTTTCTTTCTACTTCCAAAGATCTTCTTTTTCAACAATTTTCATCCGATTTATAACCCTTTTCTTTGAGATAAAGCATGTTTTTCTGACTGCATCAGTTTTCTTGTTTTTTTTGTTTTCTTTTCTGCAGAACAGCAGAGAAGAGCGGCTGTCCAGAAAGCTTGTACAGCAGTCGGGTCAGTGAGCGACTCCTGCTTCGACGTGCGTTTTAATCCCAACGTTTGCTCTCCAGGTACCGATTCTCTCAAACACACATGCTGAAGCTCCAGCATCAATTCAATCATGGTTGAGCTGAGCATCCCTCCTCACTGCAGGTGTGACTTTCCCCTCCGAGTGCGTTGAAGAGCTTCACAGTCAGCGGCAGCTGTTGTGGAGCGCTGCAGCTTTCCTTCTCTCTGAGCAGATTCCGGCTGCAGTGAGTTGTGTGTTCAGGAGTAATAAATTTTGTGTTTATCATGTTATGAAGTATTCTGTGTCGTTGTCTGTGTTGCAGCTGAGGGATTGTCTCGACCACACAGCAAATCCGATGGATGGAGCGAGCCTGACTGCAGTTCTGCATCAGCGAGGAGTAAACGTCCGATATTTAGGCTCAGTTTTAATGAAACTGGACATGATGGAGGAGAAAGTGAGACTCAGACATGTACAGGTATTTCATACCCTCACTATTCTTATACTTAGTCCTTTATTTCTAAAATTTAAGCATATATATACATATAAATGAGTCCCTTTTTAATCTTAGAGTTGGGTTAAAAACTACCCAACTTGGGTTATTTTTAACAATGGAGTTTGTTGTGTGAAGAAACTTATCCAACTATATGAATACAAGCTAATATATCAATTTTTTATCAAAAATTTTAGTTTTATTTAGTACTTAGAAAACAAATCTATTCTTTTTTTTTAGATTTTCTGATAACATTAAGTTAGCATTTTTACCACAAATGTTTTGACCTCTCAAGACTGAATTTTTATTCAATTTACCTTTTCTATTTGTCTTTAACAGAGCCCCATCTAAACAGAATTAACAATATTACCCAATTTTGCCAATTTTCTTATCCTGACAAAAAAAAGGGAACTGAGTTAACTAAATTAAGGTAAATAATGAGAAAAAAGCTACTCGTAAGAGAAACAAAATCTGTTTTTTTAAGTTTTTATGCTTAACATATCAATTGATAGTAAGTGGAATTGGTTATTTTCTTTGTTGAGTTGATGTGATTGCTAGTATTTGAGTTTAAATATTTTAATAAAACTGTAGATTGAAGCTTTTAAGTTTATTTTAGGTGTTTTTCCAACTTTTTTTACTGTTTGCAACTGAGTATATTCATATTGAGTAAATTACTCACTTATTCCGCTGCTCCTTTACAGGATTTTATCAGATGAATAAAACAATTAAGTTAATCTTGTTGGAGCCACATGTGTGAATAAATACAGTAAACATTCTTATTAAGCAAAATCTAATGAGATCAAAAAAAATAATACTCCTGTATAAAAATATGTGTTATTTATTCTGTTAGACTTTTGAGAAGTTCCGATTTTGATCAGAATTCTAGTTTTTAAAATATTTGGATTATAGAGAATAAGTGTTGACAAAAATGTATTTTCTTTACAGAGAATTTCCATCAGTGAAGTGATTGTCAGAAGTGCAAAACACATCTTTAGGACATATCTACAGGTACACAAACACAATTGGAGCCAAACTATTTGATTTACTTTACAACATGAATGCTAACTTTCCTCTGGCAGGACGTGAAACCTGCTGATTTCTCGGTGGCCGTCAGCCACTTCCTCAACTGCTTGCTGACCTCCTCCTGCTCCAGTTTGTCCGACGGCAGCTCCAATGAGCTGCCCTCTCATCGCAGGAGCCGCCGCCGCCGCGGTCACAGCAGCCGAGTGAGCTTGACCGCGGACAGCGTGTGGGCCAGACTGACCTCCAGCAGGCTGTGGGGCCGGATCAGGGCCGAGGCGGAAGACTATTACAAATACGCAGTTGAGAGGTGGGCGTGTCTTTGCGTGTGTGACGATCTGCAGGAGTGCAGCCAAACTTGACTCTGTTTTCACTTCAGTGAGAGCTTGGAGGAAGTCATAGAGAAGCACAACCTCCAGAGAATCTCCCTACTGAGAGAGTTTGCTATTAAAACAGGCATCCAGGTGAGATTAAACATATTTTTTTTTTGCATATTTAGCAACTTTTACATGTTCTACCAAGTTGTCACAAACCATTGTTTTCAAAAAAGAAACAAAACGGGGTAAAGCTGAGCCATAAAAGTTATTTTTATCAATCTTTCTTTTTCTTTTGAGTTATATTTTAAGCTTAAATATTCACTTTTTTATGTTGATTATAAAATATGCGAGATGAACCCAGTAGTTAAACCTATTTATTTAAACATGTTTTGTAATAGTCACATCAGTAAAAAATAATTTTTTCTTCAAAAATAATAATTTTGCAAGACTTAAATCAAGAATATTTCAGTTTTGTGTTTGTCCTAAATGCTAAAAGCTACTACAGTCATTTCAGATTTGTTCTAAATTGATCCATTAAATGTTCAAACACTGAAATTTTCTTGAAGTCCCTCCTTTCTTCTGTCTGTTTGCTTCAGGTGCAGTTAAGAGAGTACGCGTTCGAGTCCCGGCAGAAGGCGGCGTTCGTAGAGGACGATGTGATCAACATGTTTCCCGTGGTCAAACGCCTCAGACCTACGTCAAGCGATGCCACTCAGCTCCTGCGGCGAGCTCGACTGGCTGCACAGGAGGGTGAGAGACGCCCAGAGCTGTCACGGTTATTATCAAGGGGGCAATATAAGACTCTGTACAGTCCAGTCTGATTGTATTCACTACATTTTTATGTTGATAAAAACACTTAAAATTTCTCAAAGCAAAAGCAGTTTTGAGTGATGTGCCATCATCTACTTCAACTATTAACTTTTTTACTGTGGTTTGTGTTGCACATCACTTTAAAGTCACTCATGTTTAACTTTGGAGTAAATATTTGTCAATTATTGGGACTGCTGGTGAAGTCAAAGCTACAAATGATGTAAAAATGACATTTATTTAGTATAATTTATATTTAAATCACTTATTACTATTTAGGTAAAACAGAATGAGGGAAAAATGTGCTACTTTTTACTTCGTTTTGTTAATGAATTGTGTGGTTTTGCTTTAAATCACTGCAAATTTTCTGTTCCTTTTTCCTAATTGTTCTTATTTTTTTGTTAATTGAGTGAAACATTGTTCTTGTGGGGTCTTAAAAAGTCTTAAAAGAATTAAATTTTTGAAATAATAACTTATAAACCCTTTAAGACGTCTTATATATTTTTATATCTGAGCCTTAAAAACTGTGCTGCGTGAAACATTTTCTGCTTCACGTTTCATGTCAAGAATTTAATTTTTTCAACCAGGATTATTTTGATCAAATGACATAAATAAACATTAGGAAAACCAGTTGTTATGCACTCATAGGCCATTTAGAAAAAATAAATAGTAAAAAAAGCTCTAAAGCACACAAACAAGAAGATAAGAAGCTACATTTCTGATCATAAAATGCTAATAAATTAATAAAATGGGAAATAATTATTAAAATCAGAAATAGACTGAGAAATTAGTCTTATTTTTTATATGTATGGCCCTAAAAGGTCTTAAAGAGTTTTAAATTTAACTTGTAGACATTTGTAAGAACCCTGGATAAACAAGCATGCAAATTAATAGGAAATCTATGTTTAATCCTTTAGATTAAAATGAATTATTACTATCCAACCATCTTCAGGACCTGCTGAATCCCTTACAGAGATGGAACCAACTCTGCTACTGTCAATTTTGCTATTACATCTTAAATTTAGGACATTTTTTATTCGTAATCAGATAAATCTGAAAGTTGAACATTTAGAGAAAATATTTTAAGTATTATGTTTAACAAATATAGCTAAAACACTGCAGTCCTACAATGTGTATATTCTATATAAATGCAACAGATCAAACTCTTAAGCAGGTTCTGGTGGTGCACTGAATGTGGTTTCAGTATTTACAACCTTTCCTTCCATCCTTCATCTGGTGCATTAGTCCCTCTGTGACTGACTGACAGTAGAAAAGTTACAGAATTTATCCGTTTTTGTCCTGGTTCCAGGTCATCTCAGGTACAGCCATGACCTGATCACCCAGGCTCTGACTCTTTTCAGCCGCACATGTGGAGTCCTGCATGAGGATGTGTGCACGTGCCTGCGGCTTCTGGGTCGGCTCAGCTACGTCTTCCAAGATGTCGAGGATGTAAATATCTGAAACAAATACCAAGTTTCAAGCTTTTCTTGCTTCTCATTTGTTTAGTTCTTTATCGGGTGTTGTTGGGAGAAGTCTCTTAACTGCTCTGTTGTGTTCATGTCTGACAGGCTGTGAGGCTGCAGGAAAAAGCTGTAATGATTTCTGAGAGAATACAAGGAATAGATCATCCCCAGACCATAGAAGACTACGTAAGTCACAGGTCTCAAAACTCCAGCTGGTCATCTTTGAGTTTAGCTCTCTCAATATGAGACTTTGCTGTATTTTATCTTTGATCCAGACGTACCTGGCTCTATATTGCTTTGCTGGAGGCCAACATTCAACATCTTTACAGCTGTTGTATCGAGCTCGGTACCTCACGCTGCTTGTTAGTGGAGAGAATCATCCACATGTAGCACTGCTGGATGTAAGTGCAGTGAAGTTTCCATTCCTTTTGTCACTCTTCACTTTTTTAATATGGTTATCTAGTTTTCATCCAAAACCACATAGTCTGTGTCAATTTTTTAAGACATATTCTCTGCATGAGTTCATCAGAAATTTGCCTCTGGGTTGTGGGTTGAAAAAGCTCAAAGTCTTCCTGCTCCACTCCATTCTGATGCCCCCACTTACAGACAAATAGATCCATAAACGTCTTTGTTTTCTTATCTGAGCTGCCATCTGGCTCAAATCTGTACAGCTGTGTAGCTCAGATATTTCTCACTGTTTTTTTTTTTTTGCACTGATAATGTTAGGTTGGGGTTGTTAGGGGCTATGAGCTAGCAGGAGAAAGTGTAAACAGAGGAATCATGGGATATCAGTGGAGGGTTACTTCTGCGCCAACTCAGAGGCAAATTTATAATGAGGTCCTTCTGCTGCACAGAAAATATATTTAAAAAAACAATTGCCGTTTGATTTTTGCTAAAAACTTTATAATCATAATTAAAAGACCACTGAAAATGATTATACAATAAAAACTCAGTTGGAAAAACACAGTTTTTCGTTTTAAGTAGGAAGTTGTAAATCATGTTGAAAAACTGTTACTAATACTTGATGTGCTTCTTCATGACAGAATATGCTGGGGCTTGTACTTTATGGACTAATGAAGTATGAGCTTTCCCTCAAGTTCCTCCAGAATGCCTTAAATTTAACTTCAAAGTTCCACGGACTTTCATCCTTAAAACATGCACACTGGTACGTCTTTCCTCATATTCCTGCATAAGGTCATCTTCCTCTCAACATCAGATCCCTTTTTCTTCCCTTCTATGCAGTCATCGTCTTCTCACTGCTGTCTACGAGAGTAAAGGAGACCTTCTGTCAGCGCTGCAACATGAGAAAGAAGCTTATTCCATTTATCGGAGTCAGGTGTGCTTCGGACTGCATGGTGCCTTTGTTTTTGCTGCGTTTACTCACAATTATAACCTCTTTCTTTTGTCGTTCCACATGTCAAGGTTGGTATGAATCACACCAATACAAAGGAATGTTCAGAACACCTCAAGAGCCTCAACCAGCAGGTGGCGCTTTGTCAAAAAGTGGACTGCAGTGAAGCACCAAGTGCCTGTAACCCACCTCCAGAGGTCTGCACATTTTTTAAGAGTTTAAATCAGCAGGAAAGCATAACAAACTGATGGACTAAGTTATTTTGCTTGTTTTCAGCTTCACACTCTGTCTGCTGTCCTTCAGCAGCTCAATGTGTTGTGTGGATTTGATTTCCCCCCACTCAGGTAAGAGTTTAAGGAGACTGCAAAATGTCTAAAAATGCCATATTTTCTTAATCTTTTGATTATATATTTTTGTTTACACTTTTTTTTTGCATTTTAGCAAATCCAAGGACAAAAAAGAAGAAAATAAAAGTTCTTAAGAGGAAAACCCCACAAAGGAGCCTCAAAAACAACTTTCAACGTAGTTAATGACTGAGAGGAGCTTCCACATCAACAAACCTGATCTGTTTATTCTGGAAAAATGTTTACGGATAAGTATGAGAAATAGGGATTAGTCAATTCTTTATTTGGTGGAAATGCTCATTATGATTATTTCTTCCATTGTTGTTTTTTGTTTCTATTTTGTTTAAATTTTAAAAAACACAAGTAAAACTTTAATTTAAACTAACCAATACTATATATTTCTGTTTAAAAGCAGAATGACATCACTTTTCAATTAAGGGAATAATCATTTGCAATTAAATGTGTTCTGTCCTGTAATTAATTTATTGTCCACAAGATGTCACTCTTTTGCAATTGAAGGAATGGAGAAACCTGTGCCTGAAGGAGTCACTTGGAAGTTGTTAAACAGGCAGAAATAATTAACAATTAATAATAATGTCATATTCTTCAAGACAGTTGATGAAATGTTTTAATCTGTGAATGTGCTATATTACTACAAGGAGACATCTAAAAGTATTATAGCTATTGTCATAGCATGCTGAGATTTGTTTTTGTTTATCATATTAGCATTTGATGCTCTGAAAACTTTTGACATTGACTAAAATGAAAATAAAGCTGTGTTAGGCTTGAAATTAAAAAAATATATATTTTTTAACCTTTCTGGGTGATTTTCTTTTTTTATTTTACATTTTGGTCCATATTTCTCAAAGTAAAAACAGATCTTACAGCAACAAAAGCAATAAAACAAAACCGATGCATTGAATTGTCATTCATTATTATGGTAATATGTTAAAATCTCTAAAAAATAATGATTTTTTTTTACCAGCTTGTATAAAGAAGTTAATAATATTACTTTTGCTTATTTATTGATGTATTTTTTTATTTATTTGTTTGCATTTACTCTAAATGTGAGGTAAAAGCATTAAGAAACATTGTTTTGTGTGTTTTTTTATATATATATAATTCTTCATAATTTTATGAATGAACAAAAAAAAGACAATTTAGTTCAGAAATATCTTTACCTTAACAAAAGCCAGAGGTGTGCACGCTGCGCACCACCGCCCACCTCGGCGTGCGCGTTCACGGTGTCAAACCGCGACCGTTAGCTAGCCAGGGCCGGGCGAATGCGGCGTCACCATGAGACAATCTGACCGTCCGTGCCGGCTGATGTGAAAAGTCACGGTTGTGTACCTAAACCAGAGCGTCATTTTTACTATCCACACACCTGTCAGAGGGATATGAGATTCGTCGTGCTTCAGACGGTAAGTTATTAGTTCTCACGCCAGATTCTCTTTTTGGTTTGTCACTTCGTTAGACTTGTTATTTTTTAAGACCGCAGTCTGCGCTTACCCGCTTGGATCTCAAAATGGCGGAGAGGCCGAATGCTAAGCTAAAAGAAGCTAGGAGGCAAACTTGTAACTCTTTTTAGCTAAATGTTTACGCTGGAGGAAAATACAATATTGAGGTACTGTTAGTCGGTTGTCAACTATATATTATATGATTTTCAAAAGTAGTTTGGCTCGTTTTAATCAATAAATGACCCGTTACAACACTTGTTGTGAAGCCTGGAGGATCATTCGGCTAACATTAGCTCCACTTATTTATGGAAGTTCTGTGTGCTAGCTTACAATGTTAGCTATCCCAGGTTGTTGTATCAACAGAAAATGTATTTATATTTAATGTGGAGGTTAACCTATTATTTGTTGTTTAATATAAATGTGCTTAAATAGTTGAGTGAGTAGTTTTTTTGCTCAGATAATATTTTACAACATTGCAACATGAAGAAATGTTCTTGTAACTCGATGCCAGATAACGGATAACTCGAGTTTATTTTTCAATAAGGGTGACTTTAATAATCAGTTATTTGTTTAGATAACTCAGTGTTTTGACGATTTTTGAGTAGTACGGTAGTGGTATTAATCCATGATTAGTTTGACAGCTACCCGTTATTGGGCAAAGCTAACCTTAGCTTGAAAGGGCGTTGCTGAGCCATTGCTGCTACTTTGCCCTTGTGTCCCCTGGACGTTTATTAAGACGCCACCCAAGCCTGTATTTGGATATTACTTACTTTCTTAGTACAACATATTTGTCTAACGTATATTTTTCGACCCATGTATCATCTGGAATTTCAATTAGGGTGGAGCCTTCCAAGAATCGGATCTAAAATTGGAATAAATCCGGACATCTTTGTAATAGAGCTGAATTCTGACACTTGCTTTAATCTTAAAATAAGTTTATCTTAATTATTTGAGCCATTCCTATATGCAGAACGCAATTAATAAAACCTATAATGTATCAATGGTTATCTCATTTTAAAAAATGGCATTTTGTTTCAATCTGTTACATATTTCTATAGTGAAAAAGTTAAAAATCTATTTATTTCCCTTTTACAAGGTTTCTGCGGGGTCTTAAAAAGTTTAAAAAGCTTTGAATGTATGAATTGAAAACAATACCTTAAAAAGTCTTGAATTTTCTTAAATGGGGTTTTAAAAATGTGCTGTGTTTTAACTATATGGTTCATTTGTATTTCACATTCAGAATTTCTTCGGATTTGTTTAGTTTAGGAAATAACTGTTTTGAAATTGAAGGATTTCATTTCTCCTTGTTAATAGGACTGGGAAATAAGCAAAAAAGTTAGTCCTAATTTTTGATATGCATGGTCTTTAAAAGTCTCACATTTAACTTGTAATAATCTTGTTTTATGTAGAGCATCACTTGCTTCATGGTTGACATTGTTTTGATGTCTTGACATTGACAAGAAAGTGCAACATTTCCTTTTTTTCCACCTTAATGAAGTTTCCTTAAACGATATTTTAAAAATAGATGTTAGGGAAAGAAACTGAAGATACACCACCATCCTCTCCTCTCTTTCACTTACCCCTGTTCTCTTCTTTTTGAGCTCGTTCTGGGTTGATCAACTTGTTGATCTGAGCAAGCTGATCAGTGGTGCTCAGCCACTGATCTAAGCACTTAAGCCTGATTTCCACTTATGTCGTGTCGACACAAATATCCTACCAGTGAGACGTTCATCATTATTGGCAGGCAGGCACATTTGCATATTTTAAACATGTAATTGCAGCACCAACAGTGGTTGGAGGCATAGGTTCCTTTGTGCCGAGCTTTTTCTCAACTCCAGACATGTCAAAGAAATGGTGCAGATTTTGTGGAGCAACGTTGTGTTGCCTGTGGATATTTCCTGTTTGACTTGCTGGTTGTAAACCTCTTTGAAAATGGCTGAGGAAAGTTAGTAGCCACAAGCATGAATGAATTTACCACGGTAAATCACTCATAGTTGTTGGTATAAATGTTGATTTACATATTCTATTGAGCTACTGTTCTGACCTTGGCATACTTCGGGTCTTGAATTGTTGTAGAAATTTAAATTGGAAGATAATTTCGGCTAATACATTTTATGATAAAATAGTCAAAGTCCTCTATTAATTCAAAAGAAACTGGTTCTACATGTTTCCCAGTTAGCTTTAGCTCTGCCTTGCAGATTTGATTTTGTTGAGATGTCATTAAGGTGAGGCAGTTAAACAAACCGCTATGTTTATCCTCTTTTGAGATTTGTAAACAAACATTACCATTGCCAAGGTCAATAGTACGACGAGATGTTTGAGATTTCCATTATTAAAAAGAAAGTAACCAGAGGCAGCTAACATCCAGGTCTTGTTTTATTATTCATTCTGACTCTTCAAATTAAGATTTTGATCTTTGGGGACTACAAATGATGGACTAATCGGGCAGTCTTTTAGAATATATAATAGTATGGAATTCTGCAGTCTCTCTTTTCTTATCCAAAGACATAATACACTGCAAGGATACATTTCTGTCATCAAATGTTTGAAAGAGTAGATCTGAAAGTGCAAGTCAAGTACAGCATTATTGTTGTACACTTTGCCAATCTGATCATGCCTTAGCAAAAACAAAAATAAAATGGCTTTAGATCCTAAAACAAGCACAACCCAAAAATGAATGCATATTCTATGTATGTTGCTTTTAAAACAGTATGACTATTTTCTAATTTTCTGTCATTCAGACATGTTTTTTTTACCTCTTAAGAAAAATGTGTCTTTACATTTACATTTTTTAGTGTTGATGCAAAGTAATTGTGAAGTGTGGTAGCCATACTTTTAGTGCATTTTAGCTTATGCTTCTTCAATCATTTTTATTTGATACATTCCACTGCTTAAAACCAGAACAATGCAAATCCAAAGACTGGATCCTGCTTGGTTTATTGACAAGGCAAGCTTTGTCATTCATGTCTTCAGTAATATTGATGCTATTTTATCATCCATAACAGTCATTTGTTTTATAAATAAAAAAAATTGTAATCATTATCTTCAATATTTTCTTTTTAGTCATTTAAAACAGTCCTTTGCTCACCTAAAACCAACTGTTTGAGTTTTGAAATGACACCTCATTTCCTTCTTGATACTTTTGATAAGCTGATGCACCTTGATCCCTCTTTTATTTATGACTGATGGCCTTCATAACCACACATATGCTTTCTAGTTTGATGACAGATGTCAGAGTTTTATTTTACTTTTATTTGTTTTAAAGACAAAGGAAAATGTTCTAGCTTACATTTTTTGTCTATATCGAACACTTCCTTTGCATGTGGTCTTTTTAACAGTTTTTGTGATGCAGTTTGTAAAGACCAGGTGTCTTAAGCAGGTGTGCAAGCTTTGGTTATGTAACTTGGAAGTCGGGCTGTTCCTTCTATTTTCGAACCACAATAGGTCTGCTCACCACTGAAAATCACACTTTTCTGTCAGATTTCTAACACTATTTTTAAATGTATTTTCATTGACGCAAGAAATGTCATCTTGACAATAAACTGATGTATATGGTAGAAATATTGACAAAATTGTATCGCTCATTTTTATGATTGGTTTATTACTTTATTTACTGTGTGGACAGTGAAACCTACAAGAAAAGTGTACGAGACACCAAAGTAGACAAAGGCTGTGTGAACTTAAGGTCCTCTCTGCATGTCTGGTGCTAATCCTATTAGCCTGCGTCCAGTCACTTCTTTACATTGCTCTGTCAGCTGTATGGAGGACTTGTAGTGTCTGCCACTAAGAAACACTAGCAAAGACTTTGTGTTGTCTGGTCAAGCTGCTAAGTGGCTTAAAGCTGTTGCAGACCCAGACTATGTTCCAATGAGCTTCCAATCTCTGAATGGTACGTTTTGATTTCTGAACATGTTTTATGGTAATATGTTCTACTTTGTTAGATATACAGTAAATATTAGAAAATGAGGAATAAGTCTTTAGTAAACTATCAACAGCTTTTAGAAATTGAATTAATATAATGGCTGATCATACATTAAGATTAGGAGGATCAGCTCATGCTGTAGAAAATGCTAAACAGTGGTGAAAAAGAAACGTAACACAGTCAGTAATTCTGCACTTAATAAGATGAAAACTCAGGTCTGAGGGCCAAAATTCTTGCCTGTTTTTAGTTCTAAACATGTATTTTCTGTATTATTAAACCAAATGCATTTTTAAGTCACACCGTGTGATCTCTCTTACCTTTTAAGTGAGACAATTTGCAGAATCAGTGACTGAGATACTTTGTTTGCCCCTCTTTGCACCTTAGGTTGTTCACTATTGCTCATAATTTAATAAATATTGTCATTGATTGATGTAAGGGAAATAAATATCAATATGTATTAACACTGATAAGGACACTTGTGTGTATTATTTATTTCAATTAAAGAAATATTTCCATGTCTTGATCATTAAGCTAAAATATAAACAATTTATTTCTCTTTTTGAAAAATTATTGCCTTGTCTTTTTAGTATTGGTGTGTGGAAAAAATGCTATTGTCTTTTTTCAAGCTTTAATTTTATTGCTAAAAGGACTCTATTGTAAAGAAATGCTGGATCTTCAGCTGCTAGTGACACCTGGTGTTAGTCCAACAGATAAAAGCAAAGATTATTTTCTTTCTTGACTATCAAAAGCACCAATGTTGGATCTTTGTGAGTTTTTGACTGAAATTGAGGATGTTTGGGTGGAGTAAAACATCCAGCTGAGCATTATACCAGGTTTAATATAAATGTTCTGTTATTGATATTGTTTTATCTACTTCACACCATCTGTTAATTCTCAAAATGGTCTTGATGTCTACTTGTATGTAAATTTAACTCATCTTTTCTTTTGTTTTTCCTTCTCTATCAGATGGTGGACATGTTTGATTAAACTGGGTGAATACTCCTGGAGCCTCATCTTGGATAAAATCAAATCTCTGTGGTGCCCTTTTTTTTACTACATCTTGTTGGCCAAAAACGGAGATAAGCTGAGGAATCAGGCTCATCCAGACATCACAGTTCCCAGTCTGCGTATCCCTCATTGCCTCATCTTCACCTCCCCGAGAGGGAGAGAGCAGCAGCCACCATGGTGCTGTCCCAGAGACAAAGAGATGAACTGTAAGTCTCCTTATGTGTAATAATTCAGGCTGGTTGCACTTGTAGACGAACATGTATGTAAAAACCACCTGTGCTTTCAAAAATATACATATTTGTTTAAAATATTTGAGAACATTTGCCCTCAAACTCTGGAATCTTCTCTGTTCTTACAAAAGCAGGACATCTGTTTGGGATTTGTTATCCTGGGGACAATTATGCAGATTTGAGTAAATTCATTCTGTTTTGGGAATTTTACAGTAGCGAAGAGATGTGAGCTTTAAGGTGCTTCATTTGATAGGGTCTCTGTGAATATTTCATAACCCACATGACAGGAGCGAAGGCGTGAGGGGGATGGGTAAGGAGAAGGAACTTAAAGTCAGGGTTAATGTGAGCAGCTTTTTGGTTATGTGGGCATGTCTGCATGTAACACACCCCTGCATTTTGTAGAATGGATTCTTAAGAATTTATCTATTCTGAATTAAGTTTAACCCATTGTTTAAACAGGGATTCAAGGAAAGGAAAGGGATCTTGCTGCCACAGTGGCCTTGTATTTGAAGTCTGCAGCAGACAGTTGAATCAGGGTTACAGTTATTAGCCATTCTAAAGGACCTTTAGGCTGCACCCTAAATTTAGCACTGTTACTCATGAAATATTCAGCCTTCCACTGATAAAAGACCTGTGCCTCCTGAATGCATGCAGGATTGCCGTTGAGGTTTTCCATGTGCTCGCGGGCTGGATTCAACCAGCTCAGCATTTAATTTTTGTTCCTTGTGGTCAAGCTGCAGTTTCTGTGGCAGCTCAAACGTTGTTTCCCAATGATTCAGCCCATATGTTTATGTTTTTATGATGAAGGGCTGTATTTAGTTTTTTGGGTCCCTGACATTTAAGGTGGAATTGCTGAGCTTGTGTTGGGTAGGATGTTGCTTTCACTGTTTAAGAAAATATAGTCAAACTCCATTTATCATTAAAAACATCACTCAAACTGTCAGGCTTTTCATTTTTAATGTCATTTGTAGCATCACACCTGAACTATTGCACTGAATATTTATTAGCAGCTATTCAGAGCTAATGAAGATGAGATGGTACTTTCATCTTAAGAAAGTTGTCATTAAATTCTGCATTTTATTTAACCTAGCAATCGAGCTATAGCTGATTATCTTCGTTCCAATGGATATGAGGAAGCGTATTCTACCTTCAAGAAAGAAGCAGAATTAGACATGGTAAGTAATGAAAGCATTTGTGTAAATTAGCAAAGAAATTTGTCACCTAATTGTGTTTTTGTGTGTTTAGAATGAAGATGTAGATAAGAAGTATGCAGGACTCTTGGAAAAAAAATGGACCTCGGTTATCAGATTACAAAAGAAGGTAAGCAATGTCCAAACTGGTGTATATAGTTTTGAAAAATATCAATACATGTGTTACATTTTGATCTGAATTGATCAGACTTGTTTTATATGTTTGGTTAATTTGCAAGTTTCTGAAAGTTTCGCTCCTTGATGTTTTAGGTGATGGAGTTGGAGTCGAAGCTAAATGAGGCAAAGGAAGAGATGACACACGGCGGTCCAGTGGGTCAAAAGAGAGACCCTAAGGAGTGGATTCCACGTCCGCCGGAGAGATACGCCATGAGCGGGCACCGTGCTCCTGTCACGCGTGTCATATTCCACCCGGTGTTTTCTGTTATGGTCACAGCCTCCGAGGATGCCACTATTAAGGTAATTCAGAATTTACTAAACACTGTTCAATCTGTCACAATGATATAGATATATCAATAAAATAAGCTATTTAGGGTTGGCTGTGTCATTATGGGGCTATCCAGTAGAAGATGCATGTTTTAGGTCTAAGTTTTAATAATCTTGTGTTGTTGGGTCGCTCACAGTTTTATGTATCTGGTGTTTCAGGTTTGGGACTACGAGGCAGGAGACTTTGAGCGAACCCTCAAAGGCCACACAGACTCTGTGCAGGATGTCTCCTTCGATCAGACGGGAAAGCTGCTGGCTTCATGTTCAGCTGATATGAGCATCAAACTCTGGGACTTTCAAGGGTTCGAGTGTATCAGAACAATGCATGGTAGGAATTGTTCACGTCTCCAGTTTTAAGAGTAGTTTTAGCTATTTGTTATAGATGCACAACGGTTTAATTCCTGACTGAAAATTAAAGTTTTGCTTCACTTTTTCTTACACATATTTGATATCAGTCACTTTTAACTCCGATTTTCATCTTGCATAAACCTACAGACAAATCTGCATTAATAAAATCCTTTGGTCTTCTTTTTCCATTTGCTATGTACTTTTTGATCTGTTAGTCTTAAATCGGGCACTGTTATCAGTTTCTTCGAATGATGAGCTGATTTCCCTAAAAACTAAGTAAATCAGTCTGTTTTTGATTGCACAGCTTTAGCTTGCAATTTTGTCTTTGTTTCTATGCAAACCTTATGTTTTTACCACTTACACACAAATCCTGAGTTACCATAGAAACAAAATGTAGATTGTGATTGTTTCCTTGCTGCAAAAAGATTTTAGATTCAACGTTCCTCATTTTCTGTGACCATTGTCTGTTCTTCCAGGCCACGATCACAATGTGTCGTCTGTAGCCATTATGCCAAATGGGGATCACATAGTGTCTGCCTCCAGAGACAAAACTATTAAGATGTGGGAAGTAGCTACCGGGTAAGTTATCCATTTTTCTATGCGTTTAATTCTGTAAACTAATTTGCCTTTTCAGTTTTTGCTTTGACCTTTGAACACGTTTTGTTTGCTCCTCTTGCAGCTACTGTGTGAAGACTTTCACGGGCCACAGGGAGTGGGTGAGAATGGTCCGTCCCAATCAGGACGGCTCCCTGATTGCCAGCTGCTCCAACGACCAGACAGTGCGCGTCTGGGTCGTCGCCTCGAAAGAGTGCAAAGCCGAGTTACGGGAGCACGAGCATGTGGTAGAATGTATCGCCTGGGCCCCTGACAGCGCTCACCCCACCATCCTGGAAGCCACAGGCTCAGAGGTAAATGTTTGCAGGATCTGACGTTCATGCAGCCACAGGGCTTCAAACTGTTGGCAGGCATCATCCAAGAAATGATTGCTTCTTTTACTGTTAGATAATTGCCAATGTAAGAGGTAAAAATAGCTTTTAGACTCTGAGTTATACTATGTGCATCTTTTTGTTGATATTTTTAGAGCAAGAAGAGTGGGAAACCTGGTCCATTCCTTCTCTCTGGCTCCAGAGATAAAACAATTAAGATGTGGGATGTGAGCATCGGGATCTGCCTTATGACTTTGGTGAGTATTTTCTGGAATTGTCTAATTTCTTTGCTCTAGAGTGGCGTTTTACAAAGGAATGGTCTACATGTTTTTAGGTGGGACATGACAACTGGGTGCGCGGGGTGCTGTTTCACCCTGGAGGACGATTCATAGTGAGCTGTGCCGATGACAAAACCATTAGGATCTGGGACTTCAAGAACAAACGCTGCATGAAGACCTTGAGTGCTCATGAACACTTTGTTACCTCTTTGGGTAAAGACATTTGTCTTGTTCCTTTTCTGCCACATTAATAATTCAACCAGTAGTATGGACTCTAACTGGAGATTTTCCTCTTTCCAGATTTCCACAAGTCTGCCCCCTACGTGGTCACAGGCAGCGTCGACCAGACAGTCAAAGTCTGGGAGTGCCGCTGAGACTCCCATCATCTCTTATCCTGCCCTGACCCCCATTGACCTCCATTCTGAAAGAAAATAAACCTTTAAAGCTCCATCTCGCCCTACCCTCTTCTGCACCTTCTTCCCAACTTACTGATGCTCCGCTGGCTCCTCACCTCATACTCTCCAAACTATAGTTGACAGAGGCGCTTTACATTCTCCCAGTCACCCTTCCTTCTCCTCTACATTGCTTCAGCCCTAATAAGATGACTATTGTCCTTTTGTGTAAATTATTCTGGATGTAGGGTACGCTTAATAAATGTCACGCAATCTCTCTGACACCAACACATTCAGAAAGTTAAGTATTCTTGCATGGTGACTCCATCAAAAACAAAAAAAAGAATTCTATACTGTTTGATTTGCAAATTTGCATCCTGTTGTCATGACTTCCTGTCATGTCGAACGGTAAATCTTGATGTGCTGATGCCGGTGGGTTTTAGTAACTGAAAGGGCACGAGAACCAGTGGCACCCCTTGTTGAAGAGCTTATGATTATGTTTTGTTTTATTCTGCGCCTCCATTATGGCGGTCCGTCACTGTGTTGCTGGTGATTGAGAAGTCGTAAAGAACGCAAGTACAAAAGAGGACACAGAAGTTGTCAGAGAGGTGGCTTCTTAATCAAATCACATGAGGTTTTGTGGGCGAGTGCACATGTACATGTTTGTATAGTGTTGTGTATGAGTGTGCGTGCGAATGTGTGTGTTTGTATTCTACGACAGGAGAATCTTCTCGCCGCTTCTGCTCCGATCGAGTATCAAGAGGCAAAAGTTTCTCGTCAACTGTGTTCTTTCATGCTTCAATCGCTCTCATCGAACTTGCTTTCTCGTAGACACTCACTGGACCTTAATGATCCGTAAGCTGCTGAGAGGACAGGCGCGTGCCCACAAAGCGAGCGTGGGGTTTTTAAGGCTCACCCTTTTTTCTGAGGTTTGCGTGTCAATGTCACCCCCAGAGAAATCGCCAGGTGCCCTCTCGCTCCATCTCTGCCTTGTTAACCCATCGAAGGCTCCACATACAGGATTTTCATCCAGCTTTCTGTGGTTTTCACTGCTCTTTACACACACACACACTCACAAATGCACATACACGCACAGTGAAAGTTGTGTATCAATATATCTGGATGTCATTGTTTGCAACATAATAAAATTCTGTAAATATAACCCGTCTATTGGTGTGGTTTCTTCCCAGAAAAGGATGACGTAAAATTAGCGGGAACTTAAACCTGCAACATGCAAATTAACATTTGCAGTAAAATAAAAGTAGAGGGGAGTAAACACCCTTAAGTACTTCTTTTGGAGTTGGTCTTGGATCTCACGAGGGCAGCTTTTGTTAAAAAAAAAAGGAAAGTAGGTCACTAGACAGGGCTTGTTCCAGACAGTTACTATTATTTATGTATAAAATGAAAGCTCAGTCATGCCAAGGTTGACTTCCTGTTATATTTGGGCATTTTAAAAAAAAAAAAGATTTGTGCTTGTCACCCTTAATAGAGGTGAAAGAAATTTAGAAAAATAATAGCTGAATGTTTTTGTGACACCTATTTTCCCAGGTGTTGCCCACTGAAGCCACCAGAAGTGCAAAAGCATGAGACGACAAGGGATAGTTTTGATGCTACTCATAAATTTTGCACATTACCCAAGATGCCTTGCTGCCTTCTTTCCCTGCACACACCTGCTCACTTCACCACGCAACAATTACTCTGTTATCCTGGCAACAGTTGCCAGGACAGCACCTCGCTTTTACCTGCAGGCCTATGAGGAACACGATGCCACAGATGTATAGAACACTCAAAATCTGATATAATAAGACCACAAGAACACGATCTGTGGAAGTAAGCTGGAAATATAAGTGAGAAGGGACTGGAGGGGTAACGAAAATCCTCCCTCTGTCTGAAAGTCCTGTGTCTAAACAGAACCACTGGTGCAGAAAAATTGGCCTACATCCAGCCGTACACCACATCTCCTTCATGTAAGGCTTAAAAACCCCACTTTCTCATCATTTGGCTGTTTGCGTCTCACCCATTTCTTCCTCAGATCAGTTTATTTTTGATTTAACAAATATATTTTGGGAGTTACACTATCACTGATCAAAACAAATCACCACATTCAGAGAGTTTAAGGTTTAAAACACATAAACGTGTAGACTCGACTTAAAGGAGGTGCTCCTCTGTTCAGTTTTAGGCAGTCAGAAATTGTCCTCAAATGCAGATTACTGCTGGATTTTACTCATATTTGGAGCTTTTCTTGCAAAGGTTACAAGTCTCTTTGCAACTGATGTGAATCTCTGATGCACATAAGCCTGAGGGGAAGAGGGGAATGATGGGAAGGTCTGGAGCAGCAGTAACTTAGGGTGTGGCACACTCTAGTGGTACATGACAGTATACTGACATCTCAGTGATAGAAATGTGTTCTCATTGAGAAAAAATAGCATATGAGCATTTTTTTTTTTTTAGATTTCTTTGATTTGGCACAAACAAGCATTTGGAGAACCTGGAAACAAAAATATACAAAAAAGATAAGGACTCTGTTATTGTAGTTGGAGCTGAATCCCAGCATACTGAGGAATTTCAGGAAATATGTTTGTCGTTTTGCCAACAGTAATGAGAACAAAACAAATGAAAAGGTTTTCACCGAGTGTGCACCCATCCACTGCCCTGAGGACAAGGGTGCGCCCAGAGCTAATTTCAAAGGGTGACTCCCATGGGATTAGTTCAGCAATGCCCTTTGATGCAGCACTTTTATTTGCCCTTAGTGTTCAGCTAAAACTGAAAAATAAGCGAATATTTATATTATTTTAAATTTTGTATCTATATTTTTCTGTGTTGGATCACTTCGTCGCTCTCTCTGGTGTGAAGATCCACAAGTGATGCAGCACATCTAACTGGGTCAGCCTATCCCTATCCTCACCCTCCCACCTACACAATCTCCGAGCCCTCCTCCTTCCTCTTTTCCTCTGTGTGCTCACACATCTGATTTTTTTTTCATCATGTGCTCATCAAATAAAGACATTTTTTGCACCTCTGTTCAGTTTTCTTCAAATTTTACCTGTAAGATAATTTAATTTATAAAACTATGCTTTGATTTATTTGTTTTTCATCTAAATTTATACTCCCATCTACTGATTTTGAACAATTATTTTTGATTCTGCATTTTATTTTGAAAAGATTGATTGCATGGAATATTTAATTTCTAATCTGTGGTTCTGACTGCCTCACACTAAAGCAGTCAATCTGTAAGTGAGTTTAATAGAAGACTTGCAGTCATGTATATGTAGAATTATTGTTGAAATGGATGCAAGTCTGGTAAATGGTGTTATTGAAAATATGCATATTTTCACTTCTCTTGCCATGCAGATTACAGAATTTTAACTGTGACATGACATTTAAAAAATATGCAAGAAGGTCAATACATTTTAAGACATATTCTGAATAAATTTAACATTTGTAGAAATAAACATGCAGTGTTTTTTAGAAGTAAATGTTGCAATTCATCCAAAATTGCCATATTTGTCTCACAACCGCACCAACTGTGCTCTCCATAACGTTTAGAAGAGGGCCAAAGAGGCCTAAAGACATCAGCTTACACCGTCATAATCACGGTACATTGTGGCCAGCTGCTTGTTCTCGTTCTGCACGCACTTACTATGATAAACCACGCCCCCTCCGCGTTTGACTGACAGCTCTGATCTCGAGACAAGGGGGTGGCAAGTCACGCTCTCGCCATGCAAATGAGACGCGCTCGGGCCGGGCGGGTGCCCATGTGGACCAGCACCATGCCTTGTTGTCTTGAGCGCTGATTGGCTCCCCGGCGCCTGATCAGTCTTCATGCGGCGCGAGCCTTCCGCTCGAAGGAAAACGCGGAGGTCCAATGACGTCAGCGGAAACACCCATTCCTGTTTATTTAAAAGAAATACGAATATTTATTAGTTGTTTGTTTGATTTTATGAAATATATCAGTCAGTGAAGTTAAATTGTGTGTTATTTTATTAATTTATTGCGTGTTGAAGAGCTTGTGGTGGAGGAGTTAAGCTAACCCCGTCGCCGGGTTTTGGTTTTGACCGTAGTAACTGGGCGTGGCAGGAATCTCGGATGGGCGGGACTTAACGAGAACATGACTCGCCTTGTTGTGAGTATTCCCGTGTTCGCATCGCCATCTTGTTGCGATCCTATTTTTTACGTATGCGAGGATTTACTTTCTGTTTGGCTGCTTTAGGAATTATTCCTCTCCTCTCAGGAATCCCACAGGGGGAGGACGGCTTGGGTGGTGCGGCTGTGACCCGTGCTCGCCGCCCTTTCTGTCGGGACAATTACACAGCTCAGTCTTTTTCCTCCGCGTCCCGGGCCACCGGGTCCCCTGCCGTGACGGTTTACGCGCAATGAGTATCGAGACACTTTTGGAGGCTGCCAGATACCTGGAATGGCAAGCCCAGCAGCAGCAACAAATTAAGCACGGTGAGTAAACCAGCATTGTCGTAAACCCTCGTTCTCAAAAATATAACAGCGCGTGCTTTAGTCTTTCGCAGCATTTTAAGGTACTAGTTTCCGTTATTGGCCGCGCGACGGGGTTTGCATTTTAACCAGCCCGCGTGAGCTGAGCGTCAGCGTGCAGTCCAAGCAAATGAGGAGTCGTTGGAAATCAAGAGCAGTCGGTCTGTATATGCAAACTTAATCAACACTCAGTGCAGAAACGACCAGAGGTGTTTTTGAACTATTTTTGCGCGCTCGCTGTGTGTGCGCGAAGGCGCGCGCGTGTGTATGTGCGTTAGTTTCAACAGTCCTGTGACTCATTGCGGAAGAGTTTCTGTCTGTGCTTTCAAATGTCATTCTCACTTACTTCCAAATCGTGCTCTTTATACATTTAACGTATGTGCACGCGTGTAAGGTATGGATTTTTATATAAAAAAGGCAATGTAGTTTTTAATTTTTTTTGCTCTTTTATTTCATAAAAATGTGCATTTATTTTTTAACAAAAGCGCCTGTTTACGTCAATTTGTCCCAATTGTTTTTGCCCGTCGAGCACCCCGGCGGGGCGGTGGCGAGCGGAGGCAGCTCTTTACATAATACCCTGACATTGCTCAGCTAACTCATGACACACACGGGCTGGGGCGGACCTTGGCGCGCAGACTCGGACTAACTTTAATTTTTATCGTGTATCATCTCAATAATAAGCAGCAGCGTCTGTTTAACAATTTAAATCGACAGCTTTTCATTTACCTGACTGACTTTTTAAAAGGTGACTGCCAGTTTATTTTATTTTATCCTATTTTTTTGCCCTTTGATGACGTGTCCGGCCCCCCTTCCCCCCTCCACCGCTGGCCTACCCTACCGCGTGCTAGGATCCTCCCACAACTACCACGTGCACACCACCCCGCCTTTCCTGATATTGCACGCTGGCTCGCATGCACGCACTCACAACACTCCCTTCTCATCCCCGCCCTTTACCATTCAGACAGTCCCACTGACAGTGGGGGGGTCAAGGAAGACAAAAAAAAAAAAATGGGTGTAGGCGCGCGTGCCCACTATCTCAATACAAATCCTATGTAATTTGTTTTCTTGGTTGAGATGACAGTATTATGTGCCAACTGGTTTCTCATTTTATTTTTAAATAAGAATAATTATGCATATTGAATTATTTACAATTATTTCTTATTTAATACAAATATATAAGAGCTAGAAAACTTGAGATGGGTATTTCCAATCATTTTTCGTGTATTTACTTAATAACCAAGCAATAAACAGCTGTAATGAGTAGTTAATACACATTGCCAAATATTTTTAACGTGATTCTATAGATTAGATTAAAATAATTTCAATGACTGATTATAATTTCACTAACACATTGTTTATTTTATCTCTAAATGCTGCTACCGTTTATCTAATCTATTCATTTGTCGCCGCTATGCTGAAGATCAGGCTTTCAAGGGTAGTTTTTATTTTGTTAAGATTGTTGTATACGTTAAATCACTGTGATTTCAGTTTACTATCAGGTTTTAGGTCAACACAATGGTATTCAGGGAGATGATGAATGCAGAAATTGTTTTTTTTTTGCTGTTGAAAGCACTTTCTTGGCGGTTTCTGGGATAGCAGTTTTCCTACGTGGGCGGAAATCACAAGATCAGGGGTTTGCAGTTTTACATAGAACAAACAGCAGTTAAACTTCATGTGTTGCCAGACGGCCATCATATGTTGTGTGTCTTTTTTTAGTCAGATTTTTTTTGTGTGTTTGTTGGCTTTGCTCAGATTTAAAGGAATCCCTGGGATCTTCCTTTTCAAAGCTGCTGTTTCCATGGAAACGGGGCTTTCCATTTCACTTTGGGCAGCATGTTATGGGTGTTAACTATACGCTGAATGAAGTTGGTGCATTTTTATGCTTTTTCATGCAAACATGCTTTCATTTGATTTTTTTTCTGTCTTTTTTGCCTTTGGGTGCAGTAGAACGTGGTATCTTTTTTATTTTTTTGTTTTTACCCAATAGGGCTCCAACTCCAGTTGACCTAGTTGCACTGTTACAGCGGTCTTCTGCTGTTGGTCAGGCTTCCTCATAAAGCTTGTGTCAGGAGCACGCTGAGTGGTGGAAGAGTCCAATCACAGAGCAGACTGAGGGGTGTTCAGGAAATGCGTGGAGACACGTTTCCTTGAGGGTTTTTTTTTTAATGCTGTCTGAACCCCTGATGACATAATTCTTTATCTTAAGTACAAACATTGAATAGCGTAATGTCATAACATTAAGTAAAGGCATCTTTTTTCATAAAAGAATGTTATTTTTCTTGTACTTTTGATAATCCTTCATTTCCTTCTCCAGCAGACAAAGAGCAATGTAAAGAGAAGGACCTCATCAGCACAGAGGCTGAATCGAGGCGTGCAGAGATTGTCGCTTCGCCTCAAGCTGTAAGAACCAACCATGTTCCTTGGAGCGATGACACCCACAGTCAACAGCCACATCACCCTACTGCCCCTCCAGCACCCTCTCTTCCGCCTCCTCAAGTCCCCATTGCTGTCATCCCAATGGTCCCAGTTGTCACCGCAATGCCCTCTGTCCCGCCCTTACCACTCTCAACACCTATAGCTGCCGCCGTGACGTCACTGAACAGCCCCCCGCCAGTCAAGAAAGAGGGCGCTTCCTCGCCTCCCCAGCTGCAGCAGCAGACGCCTCATCACCTCTTGTGCTCCCCCCAAATCAAAGTAGAAGGTGCTCAACAGCTCGTTGATGTGAAGTCCGGTCTGTCGCAGCCTCAAGTTCAGATCCAGTTCCCAGCACCAATCAACACTAACGGTTCTGGTTCTCATCACGCCCACCAAGCTCCGCCGACATGTCAGCAACGGCCCAACGGCGTGACGCTAGAGGACATGAGAAGTTTGGAAGGGAAGAGGAGACCAGGAGGGTCAGTTTCTTTGGGGGTGTGTGCATATAATGCAACCAATAAACCAAAGTCATCACATCAGTAGTTATATCTGAGCGTTTTTGTGTCGTTCCAGGGCGGGGACCAGAGAGGTGCATAACAAACTAGAGAAGAACAGGTGAGTCAGGACAAAACCATCACATAGTGGCCGTTTAAAGCTGAGCTAAAGATGGTGGATTAAATACATATCGTTTCTTTACTGATTCTTCAGGAGAGCACACCTCAAGGAGTGCTTTGAGACACTGAAGAAGAACGTTCCAAATGTTGATGAGAAGAAAACATCTAACCTCAGTGTCCTACGGAGCGCATTACGATACATACAGGTATTTACAATTTGTTTTAGTTAGTTCAGATAAAACTATTTTTTATCCAACTTTTGTAAAACACTAGTTTTGTGTTTTTCTTGCTTTTTTAAAAAAATGTGTAATTATTGAGCCATAAAGTGTTTTTTCACACCAAAAGAAAACATGACTGTTATGTTGAAAATGCAAAATACTAATATTCTAAAGATAACAAACTGATTCATAGACCTAATTCTGTTTATATTTGATAAGCATGTCAAAAGTTTTGTGATCATTTTCACCCTTTTTGTTGTCTAGACATCTAACATTGCACACGAAGCTTTGACAGGAGGCACACCCTGCAGAAAGTCATTAAAGTGGGAAGAGGTGAATCTTCAGCACACAGAAATGAAGGAAAAAAAGACTTTCTGCTCTTATGCAAAAATTAATTAGAGCTTGCAGCTACAATTTCTGCAATGAATCCTCTTTTTTTATGGAGTAGAAGCTTTGATATTTTAAGTTGAGTGAAGTGCGCAATGGAAAATTGGTGGAGTGAGCTAAATTGGGCTGTGAGAAGGAGAAACTTGTGCAAAACAAGGCAGGCAGCAGGATTACGGGGAGCTGCATCCCACAGGGAAATCAGCAGAGAACATCTGAGGCCACATTTGACAGCATACATGGAAGCATAAAAGTTAAATGTGTTCATAAGCAGCTGAAGATTAAAGATAGTTCTTTTGCTTCATATAGAAAGTGACAATAATTATATTTTTCACAGTATAATATGTCTAGTTGCACCGTTTAATAAGTTAGTATGTATAAAGGAAATAAACCAACAAGATTTGGTAAAATTATTAAGATGTGATCAATAAAAAAACTAACATTTGTGTACCTAGAAGTAGAGATTATTTAAGCGGCTTCAACAGGTTTGAAAGTTACACATCTAGATGTTTTACTTTAATGTTTTTCACCTTACCACAGAAAAAGTTTTTCTTATGAGAGAAAGTCTCAGGTTGTGTTCAGACTGGACAGATTTTGGTTCACTTAAAGTGAACTGGAGTTCGTTTTCCCCAGTCATCCGGAACAAATTTCCAGTCGGAATGCACCCATGCCGACCCTGGTCCAGAACCAGGAACCGCTCTCGGACCCATCTTTCAAGGTGGTCTCGGTTTGTTTCCAATCGGACTGGGGTTCGGTTCGCTCTCAGATTACTCTGTCTCAAAGCAATCCTTGCTTGGAGCGGAACAACTGGACCGAAACGGCCTCTGTAGCTGCTGGTCAGGTGATGTACATCGATTAGGAATGAAGGAACAGATGAGCTGCGGACAAATGTAAAGCAAGGATTTGTCTGCAGGCGACAGAAAAAGAGTCCAACTGTTTATTTGTTAGAACGTTTATTTTAACTCCCCTGAAAACACTTCTGATGTAACGAGAACTTTGGTGTGGACTAAGCCTTTCTTATAGGGCTGGGAATTGATGCAAAAAAAAGACTATCTGTGAATACGGCTGTAACGAGTATCCGGGTGGTCAGGTACGATTTACTCATGAAAATCCGAGAACGAATATTTGCGACGCCCAAGATTGCAGATTTGCGATCTTTATAAATATAGTCGAGTATATTATCTGGGGACGATGTATTTTTGCTCTTAAGATTAATGTAGGATTTTAAGTTTACAAACTAAAACAAAGCCGAGAGAGCTGCAGGACCGTCACCGGAAGTAAACACGTCTCCGTGCAGGTGAGGCTTCAGGTTTTCAAAACAAGACTAGCAAGAGATTTTGTCCGTTCAGAAACTGAGACTGAAGTTCCATTCACTGACATAACTTCTGAAAACATTACACTGGAGTTAAAACTTTATTTTGGTTATGGTAACTCTTCAACAGTTGATGCAATTAACAAAACTCCAGCTTATTCTGAAGGGGAAAACGCAACCTTGAGCTGTTGAAAGGTGGATGTAATCAACGTGAATCAGCTGATTCTAAAAAAAAAAACATTTTCTTCATACGTCATGATCCATGACCTTCACTTTCTTCATAGAAATATGTTTGCAGACAGAAACCCACAAACCAAAGATATTTGATTATCACATTGCATTCGATTTGATTAAGACGATTATCTGATTACTACTGGTTATCAAAGTTCTGTTTATTTGAGCAGTCTCACATGTTAACAGTTAAATTTTTGTGGTTTTGATAATATTCTGGATAAATATAGTTCATAAAAAGCCTTTTTTAGGCAGCATGGTTTCCAAGCCTCTTTTTTTTTTTTTAACTTGCTATATCCACATTTCCCTGAAAGAGGGAAGCTGATGTTTGGATGTGCAGGAGGTTTATGGGACACTTAACTCCAACGATAAACCCAGTTTGTTTAAAACCTCCCCCCCGTCTTCACTCAGCACCTCTCATCACGTAAATCTGTAAACCTCAGGTTCTTTCTCCTGCTGCAGCCATGTGAGACCCGAGCACATGGCTAAAGCAAGCTGATCTGCTGAGCACCTGTAGATCATAGAGGGGGGAGGAGGTAGGAAGTGACAGGTGGTGTGTGCACAAAGTTTTCTGCTGTGTTTCCATGGTTACGGGAGACTAGATGCTGATTTGCAATAGTTATATCAGCTTCTTCCTTTCCTCCTTGTCCGGTTTTGTCCTGTGTCACCCCGCTGCCTCTCCTTGTGAGCACTTGGTTACCATGGCAACAGGCTGTGTTAAGCATGAGTATTGTAGCTTTAAAAATAAATAAATAAAATCAGCAACATTGAATGAATGGTTATTGTAAAAAACTATCACATATGAGTGTGCTGTCACACTAGTGGAGTTACTCTGTTATCTCATTAAATCATCTTCATTATCAAAGTTGAATTAGGAGAGTAAACAGAGAAAGGAGTCTCAAAGGTTGAAGAAGTCTAGGAACAGATTGTCTACCAAAGTGCAGGAACTCTAATACATATACACAGCTGTAACTGGCATCCATCCACCCACGTCTGAAGATGTCCCTGTGCTCCATCAAACTACAAAGCTCCTGATGTTTTTTCTTTTTTTTTAATCTCTTCTGCTCAAGTTGCAAGATCCTCAAATATAAGGTTGCTAAGGAAACGGCGAAGGGTGGCAGCTGTTTCCTTGGTGATTTACTGCAGATCTAATGGTGTCTGAGTGTGTATGTTAAGACCTTGGGTTGTTAATCGGATGGTCATCACTTTTATCACTCACTAAGGAGGTTCTGCTTTGAGTCGTGACCGTTCTGTGTGGAGCCTCCATGTTTTCTGTCAATGTGTGGGTTTGGTCTGACAAAAGGGACTAGACCTCATCCTACACATATCCAAAACATTCATGTAGGCATGCATGTTTGGTTGTAGGTTACATTCATGAGCATGTAGGAATACTTCTCTTGTGTGGCACTCTAGTGGACTGGCTACCTGTACAAGTATCCCACTGCCTTTGGCTTGGGCTGGGTAATATATCGATATTATTGATCAATTCGAATTTGTTTTTTTTTTTTTTTGAAAATCGAGATTTTGTTTTCCCAGATCTCTGCTCTCTCAGGCTTCAGTAGTTCGGGATAAAGTCAGCTCGTCCGTATCTTGTAAAGTGCAGCGATTTTCAATAGGATCCAGACAGAACTGGAGGATAAAGCTGCTGGTCTTACAGCAGCAACAGAACGTTCAATAAAGGCGTTGATTTGAAGTCAACGCTGTTATTGCTCCCTGACGCTAGCATGCTACGATACTAGCTGCTAATGCTAATGAGCTGTTCCTGTGCCTCCTATATGTAAGCATGGAGGATCAGTTCAAAGTCGAGGTGGATAAATACAACATTAATTCATAGTACCTTTGTAAAAACTGTATTTTATAAATATAATAATACCAGACATAAATCCACTTTGTACTATTAGAAGACTCTTTGTTAAATTACAGAGCCTATGTTGAGCTGGAAACAAAATACAGTATTTTGTGTTTATAGATCTTTAATCCTAAGAAAAAAAAAGTATTAAGATTTTAAGCATAATTTTCTTCCTTTGTTGAGGAAAAAAAACTGCCATAAGAACATGTCAAAAACATCAAAAACACTAGTTCATTGGAGTGGGTTTTTGAAGTCTCACTCCAATCCAAGTTGAATTATGTGTATGCCGCTTGTTAGCAAAAATATAAAACACCTGTGTTGTTTTCTAGGACATAGTTTCTACAGTAGTTCATAAGAACTTGACTTCTGATTTGTGGGTGGAGCCAGATCTCAGATCAGATGAAGAAAATGAAGACGTCAATGTATCTACTGTAGTTACTAAACGGTGGTTATTTAGGGAATTCATTTTTTAATGCCAAGAAAATGGCTTATTATTCAGTTTGACTTAAGAACTTCCAAATGCACATTTGGGACACCATTCTTTGGCAGCAGCATATGTATGGAAGACTTGTGGGTGAGAGCTGTTGATGAGTTTAACAAGCGAGCAGTTCACCGGGTCTGGGTAGTCTTAAAGTTGAAAACAGGGCAATGAAATCAGACGGAGCAGGGAGGAAAGTGGGCTCGCGTGTGAGGCAGGCACGTGCCCGCAGAGGTTAAACGGCTTTGCTCGCTGAAGTGAGAGTCCTGTAGTGGATCATGTGTTCCCGTATGCTAAAGTTTGATCCTGAATTTACAGCCTCATTGTCTTACTTCGGTAAGACCTCATTTTTTTCAATTTTTGGTTAAGTAAAAGTTATGAAAGTGTCTCTGCTGCACATGCTACAAAAACTTTGATAAAATGGGTAGTTTGTCTTTAACAATTCATTTTCTTGGCCCACTCTTTCCTTGTTTTTTCTGCTCCTCCTGCCCTCTTTTCCCCTCTAAGTTTTTTCTTTTACCCCTCCCTGCCCTCCTTCCCTGTGTCGTTCCTCTCTAGTAATCCGCATTAATGTCCTTAGCTTGTTCAACTGTTTGGTGTTTCTGCGTCAGCTGACTGAGAAACTGGGTCACAGAAATGTTTTATTGGGGACGATAAAAGCTCTTCTCCACTTTATATATATATATTTTTTCATCAAATTTATCTTCTACACTTATTTTAAATGCTTGTGTGAAAGTGTTTTGTCCAAAAGTTAGTTTAGTTTCGTTTTTAATAACCAGATGACATCAGAATTAGAATAAAATCGAGTGACTTGAGGTTGTAAACAGCAAAAAAGCAGCAAATGAGATTCAGGAAATGAGAGGCCCCTCAGCTGATGACGCCCTGAAAGCATGTGAGCATGCTTCAATTTGCATAAATACCTTTCTGCTGCTGGGGCTCACTACAGGAACCGCATTGTTGAAGACCCAATGTTTATCTCAGCTGCTTTTGTTTTATGGCTGTGTCGTGCTTCTGGAATGTGGATATTGGGAGCCAATACTAACCAGACAGTATGGATATAATGAAGTAATTGTGCAGGAAGGTGACCTTGATCAGTTTAATTATTTTCAAGTCAGTCATTTTTGCTAAGAAGCTTCTAAAGAGCATTTTCACACCCGTTTTATACTCAACATACAAAAAGCGAATGAATAATACATTTTATTGCCCGATTCTATGGCTAAATTTTTGTTGGTTTTAATTTTCAAACTTGCTAAATACCATAGTACCATAGTCACACCTGCCCTCACGGGTGGATGCAACAGGCTGTCTGCGGGTGACTTTCACACTCCACAAGGGACTTGTTAGTGACTTGCATGTCACCTGCACACACCCTGCATGCTACATTTGCGTGAGTAAGGAACCAGTAATGGCACTTAACCAGCGACTAGAGCTTGGGGTTAAGCTACCTTCACAAAACGCGATTCGCGCGTCAAATTCACATCAACTGCCTCTATTTGGATGCTTGGCAAATTTGCTGCTCGGTGCCTGTCCAAAAATGCGTTCACACCCCAGACGCATGTGGGAGGGGCTAACCACCAAATGTTTTTGGCCTGATCCCTTCATGGAGTGGTGTCTGTGTATAACTCACTTACAATGCAAGTAGGATGTTTAGAGATCAGCTTTTAAAAAGCTCTACAAAAACATGTCTGGGTTCATGAGATCATTCAGAGACTCCCACTATGGCAGGGATAGGTAACTCCAGGCCTCGAGGGCCGCCGTGTCCGCATGATTCTCAGATCTCTAAGCCCTACTCATGACTTATTACCTGGTTTAAGTGTTTCCAGCCAATTGGAACATGCCGGAGCAGGATATGTTGGAAAGCATGCAGGATTGTGGCCCTCGAGGCCTGGAGTTGCCCATCCCTGCCCTACAGGGAGCTTCACTCCTGCTGCAGGAGCTGCATCTGAATGACGGCCGCTTTCTCTGCCGTCTCTTCAATTTGAAGACCTGCTGTCCCGCATTGACTAGAGAGGGGAAAAGTAAGAATATAATCAGAGGACCGCTTTATTATTGTCTCAATGAAAAAAATAAGAGAAATATCATAAAGTTCAGGAGGCCTGAGCAGCTTCAGCAACCCTGTGGCTCCGAAAGCGATACAGTAGGTTAACATCGATCCTCCATATTGGATTTGTGTTTGATCGAGTCACTGAACACGTCATGTGTCCAGAGCCGAGTCCCTGATTGGCTGACATGCTTTAACCTGGCTAAAGTTAAATTTTTAACTTTGGCCGAGCCAGCCAAATCATGCTGCTGCCGGACCGCCACACCCGATCCTCAAATTCCACCTCAGGACCTCAGATAGTGCTTGTATGTTGACTTGACATTGAAACTGTCCAGTGTGGACGCATTTAGGGCACCTTAAGATCGCACCACGTGTACGGCGGCTGTACATACTTCAAGGAAGCAGCAAGAAATAGCCATCCTTAAAGTGTACGGCACGGACAACCCAAAAACCCACAGCACCTATACGGGACAACCCCGTATGGGTGAACGTGACTATAGCTGAACACTTGCTACAGTTTCACCTGAACTTTGCGTTCTTGTGTGTCCTCTGGAAGACTCTGAAGCGCAAAGAGAAGGAGTACGAGCATGAGATGGAGCGTCTGGCCAGGGAGAAGATCGCCACACAGCAGCGGCTGGCCGAGCTGAAGAACGAGCTGGGCCAGTGCATGGACGTCATGGAGATCGACAGAGTCCTCAGACAGACCATCCAGCCTGAGGATGACCAGGCCTCCACATCCACGGCGTCAGGTACAGAGAGGAGGACAGCACGGTTGTGTGTTTGTGTAATAGTTGTATTTTTGCCTAAAAATGCATCTTCAATCTACAGAAGGAGAAGACAACTTTGAGCAGGACATGGAGGAGGACGCCCCGCCCGCTCCCATATCCCTGCCCAAACAGGCCGCTCCTCCCATCCTACAAGCGCAGCCGATCCTCACCCCTCATTTATCCATCCAGCACGCCACTCTTCCTCTGTCTGGAATCCTCAGCACCCCTTCCCCCTCTGGCCCCCCTCCCCCTCAAGCCATCGCCCCCGCTCCAGTCACAGGACCTCCCCCGCCACCTCAGACGCTGTCACACCGCATCCAGCCCTCGCCAATGCAGGTCCAGCCCACCGTCATCGCTCACGCCGCCGTCTCCCACCCGTCAGTCATCCAAGCCGTCAGTCATACCCTTCAAGCCAATCACAAACACCTCACCCACATCGCCCCCTCACCCGGACCCACCCCCTCCACCCCTCAGCCAATCACGGCCGCTCCGGCTGTCCCCGTCACCGCCACGCACCAGCAGATCGCTGCCCAGCCCATCGGACACATCACCGTCCATCCGGTGGCTCACATCGGAGCGCCGCTGACATCCCACCTCCCGGCTCTCTACTCCCAGGGGGTGTCGGTCTCCCAGCCCACCATGGTGGGCCACATCACCCACACCTTCACCCACCACACGCTGCCGCACGTTCAAGCTAACCCTCAAGCCAACACTAACGGAGCCCAGGTGAACAGCGCCGTGGTGAGCCAGGGGAACCCGTCGCTAGGAAAGCCCACTGCGGTGCTGGCCCCACACACCCAGCTGGTGGGGCAGGCTACTGTCCTCAACCCCGTCACCATGGTAACGGTTCCAACCTTTCCTGTCAGCACACTCAAACTGGCGTGAAGAAAGAAAAGAAATGGATTGACTTGCAAACATTCAAAGCTTTTGGAGATCGTGAAACTCTCCAGTTTCAGTAAATTAACTGAAAAACAAAAATCTAGGATTTTTTTCTTCTTTTTCATCAAGAACAAAGAACACGAAAGCAGCTTCATCCGTGGGTCGGACCATTGTCTGAAAGAATGAAAATTTGACTTTTGCCTCAACTGCCAAGGCAGGAACTCTGACCCTTCTTCCTTTTCCTCCTCTGCAAACAGAAGCACTAACATTATAAGCTTATTTCACTCTCAGGCATCAGAGTTACCTTTAACATTCATTCATTCACTCATTCATTTGGGTTTCTGTTTGGGGTTGCTCCTGTGGTGAAAACCCATCAGTCTTCTCGTGTTGGACGTTGATGTGGCAACAAATGAGGCGTTTTTTAAGTAGATTGCACTTAAATGATCAAGATTGGAAAGAAAAGTTTACTTCTTTTTTCTTTTATTCTTTGCTTTTGCTTCATTTTGTTATTTTTTTAGAAAAAATAATTATTGGATATTATTAAATCTGAGCATCAGGAAGGTGAAAATGTTTTATTTTCAGAAATGTTTAGGGGGTCTGGGAACACGTTCTGTAGGAAAGCATCAAAGCAAAGAGTTTATAAGAGAATATTAAAAATTTAAACTCAGTAGTTTGATGTAAACAACAAGCAAAAAAGTGGCACAGAAAGTCGAGCGCTCATCCTAAATCTGATCTGTAACACTGTGTTGAAGGGAGGCGAATGCGTCCATCTTTTATCCGATGCAACAGCGCCCCCTGCTGCCTTATCTTAGACACATCTGGAAAACACATTTCTTAAAAAAAGGAAACCTGCTTTAAAATTGTACTTTTAATAAAGTATAATCATTGGTAAATTTGGTCGAAAACACTTCAAAGCTGCTGATGAAATGTTTGTCTACGTCGCCCCTTCACCTGCATCTGCTGTCTGTAGGTTTTATGTCCAAATGTGAGCATACGTTTTATATATTCTGTACTATAATTAATGTTTTTCTTGTAGCATGACAATTTTATTTTGTTATGCAGTTTGCCCTCTGCATGATGGTGTGTGTGTGTGTGTGTGTGTGGCTACTGGCAGTTTATTTTTTTACACAAAGATAATTTATGAGACGAGCCTGTTGGGATGTTGTGGTGTGTGCCTATACTCAGTTTCCCTGAACACTGTGACAACTTTGGCAAATCACATAATGAATGGAAGAGAAAGAGTTTGTGGACTGAGCCATGGAGTGGAAAAGTAAAATATTATCCTTTTCTTGACACAAAATAATGATGTCTAATATTAAAATTCAGTTCTGTAGTATGAAAGTTTTGTAAATCTGTGATTGTACGCATGTCTCCGCATTTGAGTGAAATGCTTATTTCTGTTTGATTCTTTTGTTTTGCATGTAAGTTGCATTTTTGATCTTTTTGAGCTTTTTTTTATGGTTGTTTTTGGGACCATGTACAATACTGTATAATGTGGGCAGAATCCTGGACCTCATGCTACATTGATATTATATATGAATATAAAAATATGTTTTCCCTATGGAGAAAGTTTTAAGTTATATATCGCCTGTACTCTTTGGGCTGCCTTTTAGATCTAACTGTCCACTGTTCAAGATAACAATGATGATGATGGAGCATTATGCTGATGGAATAATGAAGATTCTTAATAAATCTTATTACATTTACAGCACTTTTGGTCATGACTTTCATTTTTAACCTCCTTTTTGCTTTTATTTTGGAAAACAGGAAATGTAAGATACAAAACAAAGTCATCAAAAAAAAAAATTACATGTATTTAAAATATCAACCACTAGATGGCAGCAAACGCAATAAAAGGGTACATACTAGCCCTCATGGGGCAAATTAGTCTGTATCAACATTCAGATCAGTTTCCTCTGGATGCATGCTGGGAAGGAATTTGCACGGCATGGAATAATGATGCTAAATTTTACTTGAAACAGTTTCCACAAAAAAAATTTAACCCTTTAACTCCCAAACTCCAGTGTTTATGCTGTGATTTACTGTATTTTTTCTCCTTCAGAATCTGCTGGATTTATCGTGTTTATAGTTGAAAAGTTACAATATATTAAAGATTTTGTGTTTAAGCGTCACAGACGACACCTCAGTTGTTAAAGGGGTTAATTCCAGACACTTTTTTTTTTCTGGTTGCCATCCGTGGGAATCAATAGCCGCCTCTCTGGCTGTGTTGCATCTGCTCCTGAATCCTGTCCAGCACCTCTTGCATCCTCCTTAGCTGCAGACAGGGACGCACACGTTTAACAGGGAAGCTGAGAGATTGAATGTACGAAGAGGTCACTACCCACCTCCTCGTCTTTCTCAATGATCTGCCTCTCCTTCTCGGTGTCGGTGGCTGCCAGCGGCAAGGGGAAATCTGCCTCCCTCCCTGCTTGAAACCTCTCATGCAAACTAAAAAAAAACATATTTTTTTTTTCATGCACTGAAGAAAAAAGCTACAAAATCAAGCTAAAAGTTTGACCCAACTGACCTGCGTTTCTTCTCCTGCACCATCATGAGCGTCATGTTCTGGATGCACTGGGCCCTGTAGTTTTCGTAGTGCATCTCTCTGGTTACGTCTTTCAGGTCTTGCATGTGAGTCCTCACCAACATGTTCCTCAGCAGCAGGAAATCCGAATGAGCCGGATTCTCCACTGTCAATCCAACCACACAACAATTACACAGATGGGAGCAGAACCGATGCAAAAAGTGCTGCTGCCTCTACCTTCCACCACTCCCCATGGATAGGAACGACCCCTGAACTTGCGGCCTTTACTCTCCACTTGTATGTTGCTCCCAATCACAGCAAACGGTATGCTGTCCTGCAGGGAGAGGACCATCAGTTAAAGTCGGTGTAGACAACGTATCAACTTTAACAACTATCTGCAGAACCTGGAGAATCTGCTCCTGTGTTTTCAGATCTTCGTCCTCGTCTGAGTCGCACTCTGGAAACTGGTAGATGTTTATCCCGAACTCTTTAATCTCCTCTCTGATCTAGAAGGTGAACACACCAAGGCAGTTGGGCATGGAGGAACACCGAAAGATTCAGGCAGGCTTATGAAGCTTTAAGATTTACAGGGATAAAGTCCAGCAGCATTACTGGAAGTAATTAATTAAGTTTAGCTCCATGCTGGGAAAAGAAAATCCAGTATTTTGGATGCTTATACTGTAAAGAGGAGAAATTGCAGTTAAATAATCAATTCTGCCCTTGAAAAGAACAGTGACAACTTTCATAAGCTGATCTTTAGCACCTTCATTTTTTTTCTGCGCAGCTCGGTGTGTGTCAGGCTGTCCGCTTTGGCCAAAAGAGGAATTATGTTGACCTTCTCGTGCAGGGCCCTCATGCACTCCACATCTAGAGGACGGAGGCTGATGGGAAAAAAAGAAGAAAAAAAAGCACACTTGTATGATTATTAACCTGAAATGTTTGCGTAAGTTTGGCTACAGAAGTGATGTGAGAGGGATTACCCGTGGCCAAATGGAGAGACGAAATAGAGAAGGCAGTGGACTCTGTTGTCTTGGATGTTCTTTCGGTTCAGCCCGCTCTCATCCCGGAAGTACTGCTCAAACTGCTGGTCGATGTAGTCCTCCACGTACTTCCAGCTGATGCAGAAACTCTCAGTGAGACATGAATCCGCTGTGAAGGGGTGGTGCCCCAATCTGTGCACCTCACCTCTCCGTGTTGTTGATGGCATCACCAAACCCCGGAGTGTCGATGATGGACAGCTTCAGTTTGATTCCTTTCTCCTCGATGCTCACCGTGTGTCTGATGATGTCAACCGTTTGGCTGATCCGTTCTGCAGGAGAATCCACCAGATCCCAAAGATAGATTGACCAAAATGAAATAAGATAAATGTTGAGAAATTCTGACATTTTTCTTTCTTAAAATTATAACTTTAATCTTAACATTTAGACACTAATTTGACTTTTCTCTTAGAATTCTGACTTTATTTTATTTCCAAACATTTTTCTCAGAATGTGATTTCTTACTATATTTTGAAATTCTGTCCTTTTATTTATAAAATTCTAAAATTTAATCTAAGAATGTTAAATCCCTTCCATTTGACTTATTTTACTTAATTTGGAAAAATTATTTCTCGCAATCTTAGAATGAAACAGATTTTACTACAATTCTGACTTTTTCCAAATTAAGAAAAAATTATGAAGAAAATTATTTTGATTGTTAACTCAGATTTTATATAAATTGAACATAAAAATTAGACATACATTTTTGCTTAATTCTGAGAATTTGTATTCATTTTCCTCTACAAAATGGTGATCTAAGTCAATTTCAGAACTCAGACATTTTCTTTCTTTTACTGTCAGAATTATTTATTTCAAAATACTTTATGCATATTTTATTTTACTTTAGCAGTATTTAGACTCAAGTCTTTACATTTTTTGATAAAAGTTTTCCCTTTAAAAAATCCATTTCATTTTCCCCATCTCTTTCTGAAAACAGCAGACACATTTTGAGAAAAAAAAGTTTGTGAGAGTTTGTGCTTCCAGATCTCACCTTCTGCATTGGGAACTTTTCTGTCTTTGTAGAGGTCAGTGAGAAACAAACTGTTGATTAATGTGGATTTGCCGAGGCCAGACTCCCCTGGTGAAGGGAAATATGACCAATTTTTAGTGAGAAATGATATTAAAAAATTGACATTAAACATGATCACATTTTTTTAAATAAGCTAAAAAACTACAAATTGTTACTAAATATTAAATTGTGCTGTTTTTTTAATTTTCTATAAAGGAGAAAGTAATCATATTTTATTCAGATTTATAAATATTTGAGCAAAACAACGCAATGATAGAAAAAAGAACAAGACAAAACACAATGATTTGGGCTAAAACAGATACAAATACCATAAAAAAGCAAATTATATATATATATATTTTATTAAAAACACAAACAAGAACTCACCAGCCACCATGAGTGTGAACGTAAAACCTTTCTTCACTGTTTTCCTGTGAACCTGATTGGGTAACGTGGCGAAACCCACATACTCCTTATCCTGATCCTGCTCATAAAAACAAAGTTAGAAATTTGATTTTTACGCGTACTTCTCAAGAATTCTAACTGCAAACATTATAATCCATCTATACATTTCTGGTGTTTGGTAAACAACACATAACAGCATTTAAAAATGTGTATCTTCTGCCTCTAACGTCTGAGCTGCACTGCATCATGGTACTTCTGATTTAAATCATCTGACCTAATCTTTTTATTAAGAAATACTTTAAACAATTTAGCAAAAGCACTGACCTCTGGAGAGTCGTAGGGGTCAAAGCGTCCCCAGGGGCTGCGTGGTCGTGAGGCCGGGCTGAGTGGAGAGTCCACAGACACCTGAGACACGACCGGACTCCTCATGGGTAAAGGTGGGATCTGTGAGTTCAGTCCAGCAGGTTTGGCTCTGGGAGGAACCTTCGGAGAGCACGGCAGGCACGGGATGGGACGGGGAAGAGGGGGATTTGAGGGGAAGCCAGAGAATCTCTCACTTGATGGTTCCTCTGCCATTTGGTGGTCTGTCATGTGAAGCTGCCCCGCCGAATGAGAGACAGGGGGCAGATCTCTCATCGCAAAGGGAAACTGTATGTCTTCCTGGTCCTCTATGGACAAGCTGGACAGCTGGGGACAGAAAATAAACACACAAAGCTCCTCAGAGACAAGGGACCAATATCCTAACTTAAAGCCATAAAGGGATTCATTCAATACCAAATACGTCTTTTTTAATCTTGAATTTGAACTTAATTAAGTGTTGTGTTTAAATAAATCTTAAAAATTAAATATTATTGTTGGGGGTAATCTGAATCCATGTATTTAGTCGGTGGAATTAAGAAAAAAAAAACAGAAAAAAAAGATAATTATAGGTTTTAAATCGTTATTAACTTCTGTCAGTTAATGTTTTGCTAAAATGGCAAGAAACTAGTAAAACTGAGAATTTTGGTGTAGAAAAAGTCGGTTTCCTAAGTTGCATTATTGTTGAACTCCCTGCATTCTGGCTGAGAGGAGCTGAGCTCTGATCCCATTAAAAACACTACAAAGGTCATCCATCTTTCCAAGCAGGATGAAGAGCACAACAAACAGCCGAGCACCCGATGTCAGAGCGCTGTTTTCTCTGCTTTCAGGACAAAGTTGAAATAATCTCCCCAGAGAACAATGAGGAAAAAACCATGCAATTGCTCAATTTCCAGGAGATTAACACAACAGACTGCTAAGTTGGTCTAAAAACTGCAAAGTCCACACTGTTGTGGGTTCATCTGGCATCCCACTACCTGTCAACTCTCATTACCCAGAAAGCTTTGCAGCAGGCTTAACCCTAATGCTCTGAAAAGGGTGGGGGTTGGAGAATTAAATCTTCAACACGAAGACAAACTGCAGCAAACACTACGATTAAATACGATTCACAAACAGGTCCTACCTGCTTTTCTGAGAAAGTTGCAGCTTTTTTTGAGCAGAAATGAAAGAAAACATAAAAGTGAGACAATTACATGCATCATTATAAAAAAATCAAATGAATAAAGGGCTATTGTGCATGTTAAGAGACATGTGTTGTTCCTAAAATAAATAAAAAGTGAGTAAAATTACAAAGTAAGTACATTTACGACATTATCTAATAAAAATAATACAATTAAAAACACAGTATATAAATCAGCAGCTGTTGGGGTTGATAGAATATTTTAACTGCAGAAATGATGCAAATTTTTACAGAAAATTTCATTTTTTTCATAAAACTGTAAATAAGAATGAGTCAATAAGTTGAATCTGTGAATAGATATGTTCTTACCTTTCTTATTGTTGCGGAATCTGACCGGAGAAGACATGTGCTGCATTGTGTTGGCCGCTTTCAAACTGTCCCCAGATCAGAGGCTGGACGCACCTCGAGGGCGTGCGTGTGCGCGCGTGCGTGTGGGCGCACCGACAGAAGGCTCCAACACAAAAGATCCACCTCTGGGTCTGAAGATCAGTCTAATATGAGCTGCAGAACCTGAATGCAAATCAATTGTAGTAGGTTTCTCAAATGAGGTCAAAGCTGCTGGAGATGTCAGAAACTTAGTTTTATTGTGAAAATCCAAAACTGAATAGTTAAATTATATGCTGACTAAAATGCAATTTAGTGAATAAAAGCTGAAAAATACTGAACAGTTAATGAAATAATAATTGCTAAATACGCTAAACAAAGTGGAAAACCTGTGATCTGTGTCATCTTTAAGTCGTTTTTCTCATGATTTAGTTTTGTGTGTTGTCTTTTTTGGTTCTGTTTCTGCTTCTCCTTTGCATTTCACAACAACAGATCCATTACTAGTCGTGCAGTGTTTTTATTTCCACTGTTTTAGTCATTTCACTTTAGTTTATCCTATTTCGGACTTCCTAGATCTTGATTTACCTCAAACTGTTTTTCATGGTAAAAGGATTCGACCATCCAGCAGGGTGGGGGGCGTTCTGTTGTAGCGTTTCCACAGCCACTATAGACTGCTGAGTCTGCCAAACTCTTCCACACAGACCAAATGTAATGCAGTTATCACAGAGCTGAAAACAAACTAACTACACACACTGGCAGAAATCTGCAAAAATAAATAGCTATAAATCTGTTATAAATGTAAATAATTCAACATAAATTTTGTTCCTATAAACTACCAATATCAGGTACTTTAAAGTAAATTTGTTTAAGACATATTCCGTTGAGCATACACCCTTTTTGATTTTATGCCCATGACCTTTATGGCACATTGATATATTAAACCAACAAAATCATGAATGCACATACCTAAATGTTGACCCTTTAAATTGTTTTTAAAGACATTTCTAAAATAAATTTCATAGGTTTTCTCCAGACTTCTATTATGAAGTTTTACATTAACTTCTTTGTAGCTCAAAGTTTAGCGGTGTTACAAACAAAAACAATGTTTTTACATAGAAAAAACATATTTTTTTTGGAAGTTTTGTCAACAGGACAAATGGTTGCAGTCCTAATGAGGACCATTCGTTTGCTCTTGACTTTGCATATGAAAATATAATATTTCAGAGTGTAAGTATTAGTCAAATACTAATACTATTTAATACATTTATTAAGTAGATTTAGCCTCAGAAATAAAAATGTATACCTTTAAGTAAACAAAAATTTGTATGCGTTTTTTTCATGTTATTTTACCAAATATATCAAAAAATGTAATAAAAATTTAAGCCAGAAACCCTATTAACTTTTTTTCAGTTTGATGATTCTCCATAGAGAAAATAAGACACCAAATTAAGACAGACTTCAACGACATGTTCAGTTGTAGAAATGATCTGAGGTCAGACTGGTTGAAAAGTTCTCACTATAGAAATCCACACTGGAAAAAATACTCAGGTTTTTATTTTAATGTATCATTTGCTTTGAAGCTTTTCAACCCTAAACTCTGATATAAACTGGTTCAAGTCTTCTCTCTGTGGTTTCATGTACAGTTCAGTAACAGTTTCACAGCTCAGCGTTGGATCAATTCCAACATTTTCTCTCAAGAAGTACAAAAGAACATTCTGGTAAATGCAGCATAGCTTATGGAATAAGAAGGCACGCGTTTCACAGCTGTCTAAAGAGATGAAAATAGAGTGCAAATGCTAAACTGAGTTAAATGGAATTTAACAAGAGAACCGGAGATAATAAATAAATAAATAAACACTGAAACTCTTAAAACACTCTACTCTCCAAACTGGTTTGGCTCTTTTTGCTAAAATTGTTCTTTCTAAACCTTAAAAATACAACAAAGCTACATTTTTTTTGCCAAATGTTTGATCCGCTGTGATTTATTCTGCTGGTTTTTCCACTCACAGCTTTAGGATTGACTCCCAGATGTTGAAAAAGGCACAAAAGTCTTTATTAACGGTTTCTGATGAGGACTCAGGGCACCGGGGTGTCTTCGGGGGGTTTGTCCCACAGAACTCTGCACACCCTTCTGGGCCTGCTTGACCGACCTACAAGGGCGTGACCTTTGACCTGCTGAGCCTCAGAGGAATCCGGCTGGGATTCTGGTTTACCTGTGGAGTCACTCGTCGTCTCACAGGTGTCACTCTCATTTTTGTCTGTGATCTTTAGGAATAAGAGATTTGTGTCCTTCGATCCAGTCCTCACATTGTTGAGATCACGGCGTCGCTCCAAATTCCCATTTAAATGACTTTCAAGTGTATTTGGATTTGGACTTGGAGTTGAATGATAAGGCTCTGTGTGATTGTTTGGATTTTCTGTGCAATGTTTGGCACTGTTGGTTTGTTTGTCCGCCTGCGAGCAAAGCTTCTGATGTTTGGTCTTGTCCTGGTTTGGAGAGAGGCATTGCTGGTCGTAATTCTTCCAGAAGGCTCTACAGAGCTGCTCCAACTCAGAGAGCAAAGGCAGACCGATGTTCAGGTGCATCACTACGTTGTCCAGGTACTCCTCCAGCTTTGAAAACGAGGGACTAGAATGCAAAGAGATCAAAAAAACGTCAAAAATGCTCATTTCCCATTTTTCAACATGTTGCTAAAAAAATGTTGTAATTTTGTGCTTTCCCACCGTTTATCAGCATCCAAGTCGCAGCAGAGAGCAGCCAGAGGCAGGAAGGCAGAGGGGCACTCGGGAGGGTAATACTGCTGCAGGAAACTTGGGACGTTGAGTCCAAAGTCATTCGTTCGAGGAAGGAAATCAGGATCAGCGCTGACTAGACCAATAATCTGAGAAAATGCAGAGTATTTTAATCACAAACGTTCCATTAGATGGTATAAAAATGTATTTCATGCAGAAATTCACTACCATCTCCATCTTTGTGTGTATATAAATGGAGTGGCATGTTAGATTCTCACTCCGATCATCTTTTGATCTGTTGTCAAAGCATTCCCAGTAGTCTTTGAAATACGATTATGCCATTTTTAGGACATAGTTTCTGCAGAGTGGCAGTAGTTCTTTTGAAATTCACCTCTCAGTTGTGGGCGGGACTGCTGGTGTGGAGCAAGCCCACCCCCATTTCCCATCATACATCTGCGTTCTCAAACTCAGTTCACCTTAAGGCCACAGAGTCTGGCTCAGGTTGGGCTCTATGGGGTTCCATTTGTGCCAAAAATATGTTTTTTCGTCCACTGTCTATATCTTTGTTCCATTGTCTATGTCTACTGAACAAGTTTATTGAATATTTGTTCATGTCTATGTACTACTAAGCAATATCTTCTGCATGTCCTGTGAAACGACCAGAGCTAATGACGCTAGCAACTGTTGCTAAGGACCTTTCTGACGACCAGATCCAATGACAATAAATGCAAAATTTTAAACATAGAGTAAGCTGAAACTACAAACAAATACAAAGCTTTAACCAAAGAAGCATGAGCATACAGAAGTCAGCTCTGCACACAGCACTTTCTGTCTGCTTCTGACTCTCAACGATTTGAATAAATAAATAAATCGTCTTTATGAATAAAGACAATTAAGAAAAACACAATTTTCATTAATGGTGGATCTTTAAACCATGCTTTTGTTTCACTTTTACCTCACATGTCATGATTCCAAAAGAAAATATGTCCACTCGTTCATCGTAGCTTTTCCCTAGGAGTGGAAGAAAAAGGTTTTAATATGAAACTTTTTATTATTAGTTGAATAAATGATTAAAGGTAACATCAGGTCTAACCAGAATTCAGTCACTGCCTGCTAAATTTGCTCCCACACTCACCGTGGATCATCTCCGGCGCCATCCAGTAAGGGTTTCCCACCACTGTATATCGTTTTCGGCGGTCTGGTCTCCGCAGCTCTGATAGGTTCCCCTTTGCAGGTCGTTCTAGAGAGGACGTCTTGCTCTGATTTTTCTCCTCCATCACCAACCTGGCAAGTCCAAAGTCTGCTACCACCACTGAGTGATTCTAATCCGAAGAAATATGCAGAATTCTTGAAGCCGAATGGGCAGGAAAATCAAACCTGTTGACCTTTTTCTCAAAAAATACTTCTGGTTGTTCATTTTTCATTCCAATCCTGCAACAGGAAAAACTTGCTCACCTCTCTGACCAGACAGTTGTAAGAGTTCAGATCTCGGTGGATGACATTCATGGAGTGCAGATATGCCTTAAAAAAGGAGTCATTTAAATGAGATCAAGTCATTTAAGTGTGTATCAATGTAACACAACTCACCATTCCTGCTGCAATATCTTTGGCATAACCGACTCTAACAGTCCAGGAGAAGTCCTGGTCCTAAGAGAGGATGATAACCAACACATTGTGTCTCTGGATTCCAACACCACCCACGATCATTTGAACTCACCATTTTTGTGATTGCTTCTCGGAGTGTTCCCCCTTGAATATATTCAGAGACAAAATGTATGCGCTTGTCTTTATAAAACAGTCCAATAAACTTGAGGACATTGGGATGATCGAGACACCGCATCACCTTCACCTGTGTAGACCAACCAATAAAGTCAGTCAGCATCATAAAAACCTTGTAATGAACCTTTAAATAAATTACCTCCTTCAGGAATGTCCTCTGAGTCTCTTCATCGAAGCGTATCAACTCCTTCATCACCATCACCTCTCCTGTTTCTTGGTGTGTTACCTTGACAACCAAATGATCATCACACTCTCTATTGACATAAATCGAATAAATATTGTGAGTACTTCAAAGGTCTGAATACCTTAACAGCTTGTCCAAAGCAGCCTTTGCCCAACACTTCTCCGTGGATCAGGTCTGACGGTCTAAAGATGCGATGCGTCCGTTCTCCAGGGTCCACTCTGAGAGACTCAGAGCGAACCATGTCCTTCCGTTGGGATATGAGGGACAGAGCTCTGGGGGACAGTGGACACTTGTCGATACTGCAGCTGCGGCTGAAACAGAAAAACAACTTAGAAAAAAAAGAAGGAGAAATTGTAGAACTTCTGTGATAGTGCTCACAGAATGAGTCTGGATCGCATCCCTGTGGCTCCTTGTTGCTGAGGTGGTGAGAGGTTTGTCTTCTGTCCCTCTGCCTCTTCATGATGAGTTGGTTCCTCCTCCAGACTGGGAAGCTTCGAGGAAAGCTTGTCTTGGATATGGGGTGAAGGCGAGCTAATGCTATCAGCAGAAATGTCTGGTTGAAGGTCGTCGTGAGAAGGTTGTGGGTTATGCTCAATGGTCAGCTGCAGAGGTCTGCTCGTGTCTTGAATCACTCGGTTTATCTAGAGGTAAACAAGGTAGAAATTATAAACAACGAATGTTTTGATTGAATTGAATTTTTTATGATACCTCATCTGGGGAGACATTCTGGATGGGAATGCCGTTGACTTCCAGGACTCTGTCGCCCTCTTGGACAGAAGACAGCAGGTCAGGACTGAGGACTGTTGGGTCTAACCTGAAGCAAAGAGATGGAGACAAACAGAACAGGAAGTCAACCTTAAAAGTACGTTTTTATGACTTCCACTGCCACGTGAGGCAGTAAACTTCTATTGCAGCATTAAATCATTAATCATTTTTGATTGAGAGTGACTTAGAGTAGCACCTAAGTATTCTCAATTTTTCCTTTTTAAGTAACCTTATCTTTTTATTGTAAAACTTACAGCTCACTTTTGCACCATTTCCAAAGATTAATTGGACTTTACCACCTTGAATTGGCAAAACAAATGTGGAAAATTGGTAAAAGTGTATGTTGTCTTAAAACTGGTTTTACTGTAGTAAAATATTTCTTGTTGGTTCATTTTTGTAATGATGAAGGACATATTTAACCTTCCTTTTGTGTTAGCTTTCTGTTACCATCCATAGTGTTAACGGGTTGATTTCGATCTGAGTCTTAAATCAGCAGTAAAATACACTAAAAACATTAACTTATCATACTATGTTTTTGTCATCTTCTTAGGTTTCCATTAAAATGTTGGTTTTATTATCTTTTCTGTAGGTTTCTGGTTCATTAAGAAATAACTCTTCCTCTAGATTTCAATAAAACAGAATAAATAGCCTTGAAAGAATAATATAAATGATACAAAGTTAATAGTGTTAACTGAATTCCACTGAGGGGCTCAGAACACATCTCTTAAGTTAATTTTCTTGATCTATGAAATTTGAGTATTTCTGAGTATTCAAATAAAAAAAATACAATTTGAAAAAGCTTGTAGTAGTAGTACAGTCGGTAGCCACAAGCTCCATGTTCGTCTTTGTTTTTCTTGTCCAAACTGGCATGTAGCTAAAAACTGCACGGTTGGAAAGCTCCAATCTAGCTCGTCATTTTTGTTGCACCGCTAATGCTAGCTTTGGGTTTTGAGGGGCTGTAAGCTAGCTGGAGGCTGTAAACAGACGGATCATGGGAAGTAGGGACGCAGTTACTCTGTGCCAACAGTCCCACTCAATTTCCTGGTAAAAAATAAAAAATAAAAAAATAAAAAAATTCCGAGGTGAATTTCTAATAAACTATTGCCGCTCTGCAGAAACTATGTCTTAAAACATGACACAAGTTTTTCTTTTTTAACTAAAACAGTGCAATTGTGATTAAAAGACCACTGGGAATGCTTTAAAATAGATCAAAAGATAATCAGAGTGGGACTTTGAATCAGATTATTTATTTGTTACATGTAAAGTTTTTGGTTAGTTGTGTTTTAAGCACTTTTAATAAATTAATTCACAACGTTCCGATTGGAGTTTTTGTTGGTTTATTAGGCATCACCCCTGCAGACACTCACTGTGTTACTGTGACGAGAGGTCCTGGGTCTTGATTAAAGTCAACTGTAAAAGTCAGGCCTTTTCTGCAAGCTGCTCGGGGAGGCAGCGTGACCAGCGCCACCATGTGAGGCCTCTTGGTAAGCGAAGAAATTGCCCTCCCATCTGTTACCACACCCTGACTGAAGCAGTGGCCGCTACACAGAAAGAACAAAGTTTACAAATGAGAACAATGTGAAAGGATTTATCCTTGTTTCTATGTGTTTGTTTTTCTTACCAGTACAGTTTGGAGCGTTCAATAAGCGTGTACGTGTCTCCATCTCCAATGACCATTTCACACTTTATGCAGGTGAAGCACTCAGGGTGGTACTTTTGTTCTCCAGCAACCTAAATTACACAGAGTAGTAGTCAAATCCACAGTTGGAGCCCAGAATCCAGTTTTATCAATTGGAGCAGGTCTTAAACTGCTCCGTCGGCTCGCTCCTGCATAAAGGATGTTTTCAGAGGATATCCTCCAGGATGAGTCAAAAGAAAGAAGCATTTACTTTTATATCGAGAGGAAACCAGGAGACAGGAAAGCTTTGAATGCATACAAAGATGGCTTAGCATGCTGAGATTGGCATTTTCCATTGTGAAGCTTCTCACTGTGTGACCCTTTTACAGTATGCATTTGCATTTTTTATTGTTCACGTTTAGAGTCATTTTTATGCTTCAGACTTGTCACACCATTAGATCTGCATACAATTTGCACTAATAAAGTCATTTATTTGTGTTTATTCCTTTTAACTTCAGTGTTTTTTTGAAGATTACCATGATAAGTCCTGTTAGGATGGTCTCCTTGCAGCCGTGGCAGTGTTCTCCAAAGCGAGACCAGTAGTGTTTCTTGCAGAAGAGCTGACCCTCCCTCTCATAGTACCAGTGAGACAGGATACAGTCACACTCACAGCACCTACGGGAATCGGAAAACAGAGGAGAGGATAGCGGAAAAATAGGTTGAGAGGAGCAGATTTATATAGGATGACCTCGTGTTTTTGTAAATCCTCAAAAACTGATAAAAGAGGGTGAGATTTGCAATGAAAATTGGTTGGATCTTTTAATATTTTTATCCATGTATGCTTAGAAACAGTATTCAAGCTACAACTTTTAGACAAAAATACTTTACTGCAGGATCTGCTATGACCATCACTG